>NC_050738.1:8186878-8512613 GCF_014529535.1 Bradysia coprophila | reverse complement strand
ACACCAAATTTTCGAATTTTATGTCCATGGAAAATCGGAATCTCTTCTCTTTTTCAGCCTGTTTCTATCCACTGCTGGACATAGGCCTCCCCAATTCTCTTCCATTCCGAACGATCCGTTGCCACTTTATACTATTATTCCATCTCTCTGGTGGTCTACCTCTAGGTCTTGTTTTAGGTGGTCTCCAGTTCATAATCTTTTTGGTCCATGACATCAACGACTTTGGTTTGTTGTCGAATCCACTGATTTGTCATTCTATCTCTGAGCGTAATTCCAAGCATACTCCGTTCCATGGCTCTTTGTGCCACTCTTAGTTTATTTTCGGAAGCTTTTGTTAACGTCAACGTTAACGTTTCCGCTCCATATGTGAGCCCAGGAAGGACACACGTATCGAACACTTTACGTTTCAGACTATTGTTCATTTTGCTTTTGAAAATTAGCCTGAGTTTTCCGAACGCAAGACCAATTCTACGTTTTATTTCTGCAGTGTGGTTGTCCAGACCCAACTTCAATTTGTGACCTAGGTCCTCGTAACTGTCGACTCGTTCAATGACAGTATCACCAATTTTAATGTCTCTGTCATCGTCGATGTTTGTCATGATTTTCGTTTTCGACAAATACATCTTGAGATCGACTTTGTTTGACTCCTCATTCAACTGTTGTAACATAATTTGCACCTGATCTAGATCAGGTGTCATCAGGGATCTCCCTGCGAAACGGAGATTACTCAGGTATTCTCCATTTATGTTGATACCCATTTCACTACAGTCTAATTTCTTTAAAAAAAATCTCCAGAATCGATGTGAATAACTTAGGTGATATGGTGTCACCCTGTCGTCCACCTCTGCCAATTCTGAATTTTTCCGTGCTTTTATGGAGTTTTATACACGACGTAGCGTTTTTATAGACGTATCGAATTGTGTTGGAGTACCTTGAGTCTACTCTGCACTCATCTAATGAATCCAATATCGACCATATTTCCACTGAATCAAAAGCTTTTTCAAAGTCTATGAATATAAAGACCACAGCATTCTTGTATTCATTGCATTTCTCATCACATGTAAGTGGTCGTTTGTGCTGAAACCTGATCTAAATGCAGCTTGTTCAACAGATATTGGTAGAAGTCGAGCTTCTTGGTTTTCCTCTTCGCAACGATTTTCATTAACAACTTGTACAGTGTTGATAAGAAACTTATGGGTCGATAGTTTTCCAACTTTGTTATGTCTCCTTTTTTATGCGGCAATGTAATCAGAATATTTATTCTTAAATTGTTTAAAATTTCCTAAAAAATCTTAAATTTAAGAAATTTAAAAAATTCTAGTAATCTCATGAATTTTTAGCAATTTAATTAATAACTTCTGTAACTCATTAAAAAATCTTGCAAAAATTCCCTGTCCGAATTCAATACTCATCAAATACATCTGAACATTGTTGACAGTCTAAAATCTTTGTCTTTGACTCAACCTATCCCATCTTAACAGTTCTACAAACCTTGTCTTTCAGTTACATATTTTATGTTCGCTCATACACATTCTTCCAAATGTCTTGTCAGGATATCTGTTTAGCACTTAGATAAACACTACTTTATCATCCCATGAATAAGTTCAATTAACAGTTGTTCCAGACGACGAAATTATTGTTCTGAAAATATACAAGTCACAATTGAACAACGCATTGACGCACAAGAAGTGTTCATTCGTTTGTTATATTAATATTTAGAGTAATTACTTTACGCGACAGCAATATTCTTTCAAAAGGAAAAGTTTCCCACGTAATTCTGTTCGCCTTGGGTTACTCGTTTCCCTTATTTTCTACTCCGATGTATTATTCATTGACCACGACCACGACCATCGATTTCATACGATGCGTCGTAGTAAATATTCTAGAGAATTGATGAAACATTCTTACTTAAATGAAGCAGTAAGATTCCTTCTTTATAGTAGAAATCGTCGCACTACACTATGTCATTAGGTCATTACGAAGAAAAGTAATACAAATAGGCATGCCTCTTAAAGAGTAGTTTATTTTGGCTGTTACTCTATGATACTTCTACAAATAGATACCGATGACTAACGGTTATTTTTGGGCGGCGTGTCTAAGAATTTCTCAATCGTATCGATCCAAAGTATCCGCGACAGAAGGTTTAGACAAAAAAATTTTACCCAATTAAGGCTCGGAACAGGTGAGGTCTGACCTGACCTGTACCTGAAATCAAGTTAAACCTGACATTTTCATTCCGGTTCAGGTCAGGTTCGCACACCCCCCCTGAACAAAAATAAAGTTTTACCGAAAATGCACCCAAAAATTGATTGCTGTTCTAAATAGAGGAAAAGAAAAAAATTGTATGGGCTGGGGAAGCATCTGGTCCAGCTTAACGGACCATCGTTTTGAACTCCCCTAGGGTCCCTCTATTCAGAACAGCGATCAATTTTTGGGTGCATTTTCGGTAAAACTTTATTTTTGTTCAGGGCGGGTGTGTTCGGGTCAAATCTGAAATTCGAAAATCCAATTCAGGTCAAGATCAGGGTCAGGTCAACCTGAAATGCAACAGGTCA
Source organism: Bradysia coprophila (assembly GCF_014529535.1). Taxonomy (NCBI): domain Eukaryota; kingdom Metazoa; phylum Arthropoda; class Insecta; order Diptera; family Sciaridae; genus Bradysia; species Bradysia coprophila. Next base: position 8,510,058 of record NC_050738.1, on the reverse strand, counting down.
ACCATAACTTGATCGGAACCTTAATTTTTATTGCCATCGGCATGTTAATTGTACTAATCAAATTGAATTTGAACAGGTATACCAATCGGACAACAACATTTACTCTACAACCACAAAGAGCTCAACGATGGAACCGAAATGAGAGACGTTCCGTTGGTCAAAGGTTCACGGCTTAAATTAGTCCTAGGAATGAAAGGCGGCCCAGTGTCGGCTCGACGCGTTGTTACGCTACCCGATTACGACAGATGGTTCGATCTAAACGATATTCTAAATACGTCTAGGTGCGTACCGTACTCGCAGTACATGGATTCTGTATGCTTGACATGATACATTTTCCAAATTTTATTTTTTGCAGACAAGATCCGTTAACAATTAGCACACCGAATGTGAAACTGTTGGTGTATAAAGATTCGAAGAAGAACATACACCGGGTGATGAAACTGAGGGCTGATCGGAAAAGTTCGTTGAACAATCGAAGCGCGGAAGTTGAACTTCCTGAAGATCAGGATGATCAATGGCTCAAAGACAATATTCACACAATGGAGGTAAGGAGTGACAATCAAATTAATTTTGAACCAAACATTGAGTTTGTTGGTTTCTTTGCAGAAAATGCATCAGCTACGATCAAAATTGGAATCACAAAAGAAATGCAAAAATTCAAACCAACGTCAGAAGCAACAATCAAACGATGATGATACTAAATCGAAAATTGCTGTTGGCGCTGTGGGTGATCGTTGCGTAACCAAAAAGGACAATATCGATTTGCCAACAACAAAGTCTACCATCGGCGATGGTATCTACAAAGCATTACGTCGTCTACATTTTCCGCCATTGAAAACGGCGACCTCAGCACCAACCAATTTGAATCACACAAATGACTACGCATATGGAGATCGTTATGGATCGTCGGTGGGAATTAGTTTGTTGAATAAGCATGGGATAGCAAAGACATGCATTCGGCCTCCATCGTTAATAGCAGCGCAGAAACAAGCACGTAAAAGTCCGACACCGCCATTAGCACAGGACAGGTCTTTCGACTTTACCGATTACTTCAACGTCAATTCGAAATTAGGCTTTGCAGCTAATGTCAATCATTACGCTGAAAATCGTACCAAAATTCGCGACAATATTCGTCGGAATCGATCCTTCAAGGCAATCAATTTCAACGATTTAATCGTGGAGGAGAATAGTCAACAACCGAAACCGCTTACGTTTGAAGAGCTGCTCTGTAACAATTTGGAAAAATTGGAAAAACTTAGCTCAACCAAACTGAAAGGCGACACATTAGATGGCCCAATATTGGCGAAAAACAATGTAAATTGTTTGGAAACCATGACCAATGCTGATGGAAAAAGCGATAGTCAAGCGTCGATAGGAAATTCTTTGTTCGAAAATAAATTGTTTTCCGAACGACAGCAATCGTATTCGTTGAATGGACGTGATAAGCGTCCGTGTTCCGGTGAATTCAAAATTGATAGTGGAACAGCTTCGAGTGGATGCGGTGGCGGTGCAATGGATAGCTCGTTTCGAGTTTTTAAGATGACGTCAGAAGGTGAGTAATGATCCACTTTAGGCGTTGCCATGGTAGCTGATGTTTCATTTCATTTCGTTTCGTTTCAGCTAAAAATTGTTACGAGTTGCCGAAATTGTTGATACGTGAAGATTCGCCGGTCGAATCGTTTCACTCATCCGATCCGCAATTGGAAACCATAGCGTTGCGTGGCGATTCACCGAAAAATGTGCTGGATTCGTTTGCAAAAATCGATACGGACGATGGCTCACTGAAATCATTACCGGATGACAGAAAAGACACAACCGATGCAATACTAAAATCACCGTGGAGCCATCATCATTCCGATCTTGGCCTAAATAATCTGGAATTAAATTTCTTAAACGATGAACTGTCGGACTGTGAGGGTGCGTCGTGCCTGAAGAAGAGCAATTCTGTGTTGAAAATTGCGTCCAATTTGGAGATCAACAATTGGAAAGCGACCAATGATTTTGATAGGAAGTTGCCACCGTCTATGACTGAATTGGACTTTGTGACCAGTGACTGTGAGAGTGACGATGAAGACAGTGCATTCAATAATTCAATTTGTATGCACAACAATGCCAAATCGAAATCGGTGGAATTGAATGAATTTCGAATGATGTTTGGCAGTAGTCCGACTTTGCTGAATATCAATCCGGTCACGCAAACGTCATTCTTAGACGCAGTTCCTTTTCAGTACCGTCGTGGCTACACAAATTTAAACGATGCGTGCCTTTCAAGTAGCACATCGGATTTGGAGTGCTTTCACAGTAACGATAAGAAAAGTGCTAAAACGAGTCGCGTCAATGGTGTTGGTTCGAGCCAAGAAGTATCATCATTGTTGCGTCATCGTAATAACGGCCACTTGGACTATGTACGTAGCTACGAGAATTTAGATAGAGCAAAAATAGTTAGAATGAAAAACGAAAAACGCGCTTCGAGCAACGGCAGTGGAGTGAGTAGCGGTTCGGGAATAACGCGAAACGATTGGAAATTTCACAATCATTTCGAGCGGGAACGTGTACAGGAGGAAGATTCCGGCGACGACTATAGCTACTCAAATTTAGGTTACGACAATACAGTTGGCAGTGTTTCTGGTTTTCCGGTGGGCTATCAGTCAAACGAGAGTCTATTCAACATTAATTTCGATTCACTCGAGGACGATGTGTTCGAAATCAATTCGAAACTCGGTTTATTCGAAACGTCCGACATACAAGCGAATAGCTCGTCATTGCTGTTGGAGGAGAAATGCAAGACGAGTCCGTTTCTATTTTCGGATTTGTCAACTTTGAAAAGTGCAACGACTAGTGATACGATAACCGAAGCGCCTACATCAACAGCAACACAATCGGCAACAACTAACAAGTCAACAACAATAGCAAGAAAATCACCACCCCCGAGGCCAATATTTATCGCAAAACCGACAACGCCAACACCAAAATCGCCTTCCACACCGAAAAAGCCGCAAAAGCTTCGATGTGTCCAATGCAATAAAAAGCTGGGCGTCATTATGGTGATGAAATGTCATTGCCAGAAGGTGTTTTGCGCTCAGCACCGCTATGCCGAAGCGCATAACTGTTCGTACGATTTCAAACAAGAGGGAAAACAGATATTGGCACGTGAGAATCCGTTAGTTGTTGCTCAGAAATTGCCAAAAATATAAAAGCGCTTTAGTTAAAGAACAAAAAAAAATTAAAAAAAAGAAAAAAAAAATCGGCTAACAGGACAGGGTGATGAATATAATATCCAATTGGCTTTATATAATTTTTGTTATTTGAAATTTTCGTTGTTAACAAACTTGAGAATCAATATTTTTTTCAGTTGGAATGGGCGTGTGCGTGATGAGAGACCGAATAGTATCAACGAAGAAATCACACAGGGGGTTGACTATAAAAATTTGTTAAGTATATCAATCAATCTAAGCAATTTTCGCTTTACTTCAAATTGCATTATAAAAAAACTAAACTTTTTAAATATTTTTTTTTTTTAATTAAATATTTTTGTTGTTTTCTAATGGAAAAGAAAAACTAATCGACAACGCCATTTGTACACTATATATATCTCCGAAAAGGCAATACATATTTGAATATTGAGTAGCACGACTACTAAAACTGGGATGAAGCAGAGAACGATGATGATAATAATAGAGTTTTTGTTGGACATTTTTAATTTATTGCTTAAATATACAAAAAAATTAGGTAGAAACGAATAAATTGCAACCTTCCACGGACGGGTATGGTATATCAACTGTCTTAGACAGAAAAATATTGCTGAAACCGATAAATCAGAAGAATCCGCATCAATCTGTTGAAAACATTTTGATCAAAAGAAGTAATAGATTCGATGATTTATACAGCAAGCATACCGTCGGTGAAAGGTTAATAGATGCATAGAGAAAAACGGTAAACTTGACATGAAACCAAATCATTTTTCTGACGGGACAGAGACGATTTCGGAAAGATTGGAAGCAAACCCAACATCTTCAGCACAAGAGAAATTACTTAATCTTTGGAGAACGATGTTGATTTTCTGTGATTTTTTAAATTACTGCCTTGGATAATTTGGATAAAAAACAATTTCCAGTAGAAATAACAAAAGAATTTTAAGTAATTTTGTTTGTTATTTCATTGGAAATTGTTTTTCTTCCGAATTACGGTAGATTTGACACGATTTTTTAGAGTCATTTCTCCTCTGATCAACAGACATTCTCGACTGTATGTGAAGAAGATTCATAGAAATTAAGATTTTTCTTGTTTGTTCATTTGATGGAAATGGTTCTTTCAAAGGATTCACAATGGACATGTAACTAGTCACTGGTCCACGGATGCCACCAAGGGTGTGACACTATTCACATATATTTTTTGTCGAAGTGTCTAGGGGGTGGATGCCACCGAACCACATTTATTGTTTCGCATATATAACCTGCCACAAAAATGACACTTCGGTTGCTGCAAAATTACGTGACTTGCGGTACAGAAAAAAAACTTTGGTCTGGCTTCAGATAGTCTTTTTGAATAGTCATTTAACGCCCTGCGAGTTAAGTATCCAACAGACTCAAAGCTTGAGCAATTTTTTCTTCATTTATTGTGTCACATAGTCTGTTCCAAGGTCGAAGAAAATGTGAAACGTAAAAGCCAACACAACCTCACTTTGAAGTTTTTACAAAAAATGAATAATTTGCGGTTATGTTTGCTTCTGTGGAACGGTCTGCTGACTTCGGTAAAATTCGTTTTTACCGCTCAATGGAACAGACATATGTCGGAAAATTTTAAAAATGTTGGTGCTGTGCTTGGTAATCGTTACATGATCCCTCGAGAATTTTTACGGTCCAAAACTGCACCTTACAAATATTTCCGTTAAAATTTTCCATGACTCAGTCTCTTACCGATACTATGTCATTCTTACAATATTCTCTTACAACAACTCATCCACACTGCACTTTCCTCGAAATTCGCTGCCCGTTCATTTCGACTGTTTAGGCCTGTACAAAATTATAACGAAATTCTTGATTTCATGTGAATTTTACTAGATTAGAACACCTTTATACGACAAATAGGTCTAATTTGACACAGAATAGATTACCACCTCGAATTAGCCACACACTTGTTGCTGATAACACAACACAAGGAACGAAAGGTGCACTGTGAAAAGAAAGAAAGAAAGGAAATTGAGTATGGCTATTCAATTTTTATGGACTAGTGGAATAATATTTTGAGCAACCAATTGTTCTGGAACAGATTTTTTGTTTGATCACAGTAACATTTTCTCTTAGTCTAATTGAAATGATAGCCATGACCGATTGAATAATTAATTGTAACCTACCAGCAGCCTATATATTTTATTAAATTAAGCAAATGATATTGAAATATTATATTAACATTAGAATAACGGAAAAAAATAAAATAAAAAAATATATATTGAAGCTAAAGGCGATATTTTTAAAGATAACGTGGGTGTAAAACATTTAAAAAAAATATAAAATTAAATAAAATAAATTAAAAAAAGGAAATTGATTTTTTTTTGCATCTGTTGGACTCCAACCACTCAGTGGAAATTATACTTTCGCCTTCGGCTCGTTCCGCAAAGCTCACACTTGCCAAAACCTTGAAGTCAAGGACATCATATACTATAGGTGATGGAATTTGTTTATGTACTGTCCGTTTGACAAGCGGATCGCCACGGTTCAGCAGTGGGTTTTGAACATTTGTTTTTTACACGTTGGCACACATGCTCTTGTCAGATTCAAGATTGTTTTTACGAAGGTTACGCTGATTATACTTTGTGAAAAAGGCCAATACCTTGCAAATATGTCACATCTTGGACAGAATTTGACACTGCAATATCTGCAACATGAAAAAACTAAATGTTCGAAACCCACTGAAACCCCGTGCTTCCATCTACGTAATATACACATACTAGGTGAGCCAATCTTAATCTATTATCGCTTGGAATATTTAAGTCTGATTCAATAACTAATAACTGTACCGGTGTCATGGGATCGTTCGTTACACGCCGACTATTCGTACCACGGACTAAAAGTCTTTTTTAGCGTATTCGATTCCAGACAGAGCCGAAGGCGAAACTTCTAACACGCTAAAAAAGACTTTTAGTCCTAGGTACGAAATGTACTATTTCGGTTCACTTGTTTAGCGTGTAGGGATTACAAGGGGAACGCATACGCAGCATAATTGTCGATCCCACCAATTGTTTGTAGCTCGTCCCTGGAGCTACAGGGTACACTGTTTTAAAGAAAAAAGATTTTTGATAATAAATGAATTGAATAGACTATGCCTAGACAGCTCTAGCCTTGACTATGCCAAAATGACTTTTTTGCATAAAGCAGTTAAAAATTGAAAATAAATACACCTGGGTTTCGTCTTTTGACAAAAAACGTTTAATTCCTTGGATTTTTGTACTTAGAAATTCCTTGCAGTAAGTTTCGTGTCATAAAAATATACAAAAAGACTGTTATCAACGTAAAATTCAAGCCGTAAGTGCGCCTTATATTCAAACATAATCATATAAACGCAGAAATAAAAAAACCTTCCCAAAGATCTCTTAAAAAGATTGTGATTATTGTTAAAATACAATATTATCGATGAAAGGGACATTAATGAGTCCTTTATTCCCAATGTCATTTGATCAATACATTCCAAATTGAATGAAATTGAATGTAAACAATGGATCACGGCAACAAAAGAATTTGGAATTTATTTTTTTTACATTGGCAGTCATGAAATTTTCCTGAACGTTAAATCGCCCCCGATCGCCCCGATCCGTTGCAAAATTTCAAATATTGAGCCGACTGACGGCGTGAATTGCTTAATGCTGAAAACAAACGAGGCATTCAAAACGTGTTTTGGTCCTTGTTTTCATGACGAAATTGTCGCAACTGTCAAATAAAGTTAGAAATTTCTCTATCGAAAATTGTGATTGCTGCATCCTTCAATGAAAACTAGGACCAAAACACGTTTTCAATGTCTCGTTTGTTTTCAGCATAAGTGTTTTTGCCTTTTGTGGATTTGCACTCCCTTCAGCGGAGCATGGATCGAAGTACGTATATTGTTAAATATATCTCTAATTCTCAGAGCCTATTACCAATGAAAGTGTAAAACAGGTATGGTCTATTGTCCGCCCGGAGGACATAAAAATTTGATTTTCGTACTTAAACGCACTCATTTTCATATTATTTTGACATAAAATGTGAGTGCGTTTAAGACGAATTCGCCGATCGACCATACCTGTTCTAGACTTTCATTGCCTATCCTATTCACGCCGTAAGTGCGGTCGAAATTCAAAATGGAAAGTGCGGAGGTTTTTCTAACGTGGCGTCATTTTCATACAATGATGCGTTGAAATGTATTTTTCGGTTCACTTTTTCATAGAATCGTTTACTTAAAATTTAAATTTTAGGCGCACTTACGGCGTGAATTACGAAAGGTTTCTATTGCAATTCAACGGAGAAACTCTAGAGTAACGGAGTAGTAGAGCTGATGATTTTTATTTATTGTAAATATTTGTTTTTGAAAAGATCATTTTTTTATTGGTTGCGTCCTGGAGCCTTTTTGTGCACATACATTAAACATAGAGTTTGTCAAATTTTTACTGCCGCTGAACTAGAGTGGAATCAATACCACCACATGAAAGGTTTCACATTACCGTTCCTATTATCTTGTTCTGTAATAATTTCTTACAGAAGAAGGTCACGACTGAAGCATGTTAAACACGTTAACAGAATCTGCGGTGAATAATTGCGTGAATTCACGCCGTAAGTGTGGTCGAAATTCAAAATGGAAAGTGCGTAATACTTTCTAACGCAGCGTCATTTTCATACAAGAAAGCGTTGAAACTTACTTTTCGGTTCACTTTTTCATCGAATCGTTCACTTGAAATTCAAATTTTAGGTACACTTACGGCGTGAATTTATTCACTATTATTTGACTATCCTCTACGAATTAGTGTTAGCTGCAAATCTTGAGCTGTTTTGTGTCAACATTTCTATTGTTTGAAATTTTGTAGAATGTTGAACATCCTGTAAGACGAATTCAAAATCTGCAATAAAAATGATAAATTGACTTAACCGACAGACCAACGAAGTAATACCCTAGTAAATGTTTCCAAAGTCAACGGATACAATTTGCCGATTAGCATCTCATGCGACCGCTTCAAATATTCACCAAAAATGATGATGCATTTCTGCGTCGAATGTGGCTGTCTGATCCATTCCGATTCAAACAAACTGTATGTAAGCCGACTACTTGACAACATAATCTCATTACCGAAATACGTTATCATAAACAACTCAGCAGTGTTGAAGAAAAATATGTAGACATAAATGAAACGTTCCACAAGGTTGTCACTAACGTCCTGCAAATTAATCGAAAGTTTTAATGATTTCAAGGCTGTGCGGATTGCTGTTGCGATGATACAAATGCCAAGCAATAAATTGAACAGCAAATACAGAGGCCACTGGTGGCGAATTGCAAGAGAAATAGTTTCGATAAAAATGATTCCACCTCGTCAATCAATCTTTAATAAACAAAAATTTAAAAATCTGGCGCGGCAAAAAGTATTTGACATACCTCTTTAGATGAAGGTGAACTTTAATCGACACCTCTGTGAGTCGTCCCATTTTCCTTAATTCCATTCCTAGAATTTTATATCTTAAAGAGCAATGCAACAACAAATACCAAATTATAACGGAAAACGTTAACGCTAGAAATGTTACAACATTTTCGGTAGTGAAGTAAAGATATGCCAACCAAAAACCAATTTCACTATTTGTATAATCTAATGGGAACACAATATCCACAAAAATTGATCTCTTATTTCCAACGAAAGGGAAAACTGAACATCCCAACGAACCAACGACAGCAGCACACGCAAACACAATCACGAATTTGATGAATTTTTCCCACGGCAGAGTAAAAGTAACCCAGGCAGGAGCGCTTGTTTGACTAGGGAAAACGGTTGATGGAATATTGAAAACGCCCCATCATTTTCTTTCATGCAACAGACTAATATTTTCCTTTATTATAATTAAATTTGAATAAATTATACATAATAGGTCAACTGCAGTAAAAGAGACCAATCACAAATTACGGACTCTCTTTTGAGGGATGTGTACGAACGACCGCCCGCCCTATGTGCTTTCGATATATTCTCCGCAAGTACCATTTTTGCATGCACAGAAGAGGGTTGACGGAATCGAAATTTATGCTCCCTCTTCCCTAGTTTGTGGTGACTATAGGATGACAAGGAAAAACACAGCATAATTTTCGATCCCATTAACACAAAATTGTTCTTGTGTTTTCGCCCTTTCTGGATTTGCATTACCTTCAGCATGGATCGAAGTACGAATATTGTTAAATAATGTCCAATTTATTATAAGACCCGTTCCCCATTAGTCATTTACAAATGCACTGTGTTTGTGCATAAACCAATTACCAATTTAAAATAATATTTACAAACTTCGTCATATTTTTATTGCTTTGCGTGTAACATCAATATTTCCACTTCGTGTAATTTACCTGGGGCGCCGACTTCTAGATGCTTAGGAAGCCGGTTCATTTCCGGCTCATTTCCGGTTCATTTAATTTGTTAACAAACTGATTTAGAACCAAAGGACACAGTGTAGTATCTGACGAACTACACCAATTCTGACAAATTCTTTTTTTTTCTGAGAGCTGGAATTATTTCAAGAATTCGATTAGGTCTTGACAAGGTATAAGAGGTGTGTATCATGTGAGATAAGCGAGGGTGGTCGTCCAAAAATAAACAGAAATATTAACGGGAACAATGAACGGCTAGCACCCAACAACCAAAATACCAGTCGACGACTCTGCACTCTGTAATAAAAAATTAAAAGCAAATAACATGTTTCTCGTTGCGTTGTTATCAAACGGGGAATTCCTTTAATTTTCTTTTTGTACTCGATATACGCTCGTACATCCAGCAAATCGAGTATAATTGAATATACATATTGCGTTTAAAAAACTTTTTCCAAAGTGTTATCGTTCGGAAGATATTGGTGCGATTGGGAAACTATTGACCAAAGTCTGACGAGTTTATGCGATTTATACGCAATGTATTCGAATACACTCAAGGAACTCCATTAACAGGCAAAAGAACAGATTTTCCTAACTGTCATTTGGATTCTTCTTTTATATGGAACGTTTGTAACACAGTGACATAAAACTGAATTTACAAGGGAAGTTACTGGGTCCCTAATTTGAATTATGGGAGATGAATCTCCCTGGAAAATTACGTCACTTTTGTACGAAAAACGACGTCATTTTCTAGGGAGATTAATCTACCAAGTGTCGGGGAGTCTCGCACACGCGAATCATAGTATGCACCCTTTGACGACATGTAACGAAAAATCATGATTATGCGAGATTTACCACTTAAGAGGTGAGTCTCGCACACCATGAATTTGTATGAATTTGTATCTACCTACCATGATTGAAAATATTGATACTGCGTCGTGGAGGCCTTTTAAATTTAAATTCTGTTATTTTGCCTGGTATTGGAGTGCGTTGATATACTCGATGGATATACGAGCGTATATCGAGTATAAAAAAGTTGAAGGAGTTCCCCTAATGTGTAGGTTCTCGATAATGCGCACGCCGATCAAATTTTCCCAACAAAGCACTAGTTATGTACATGACAAGTGATAAAAAGTTGAAAAGTAAACGTTTCGTATAAATTTGGTTGATCCGAGGCGAAGCCGAAGTTAATAAGCACACGAAAACCAGACTTTTCAACTTTTATCAGGAGTTTTGTAATGGATTTTACATGATGTGGATGTCGAAAGCTCATGAAATTCGATAAAAAGAACGAATTTCGACCAGCAATAATGTAAAAGACTATTTTCGTTGGACATTTGAGCCAGTCTTGTTAGGAAAATAGAGAAAACCAAAAATTGTAATTGTAATACATTTATTTAATCAATCAATTTACTTTCATCCCATGGATTATATATTTTACTTAAATTTAAAATTAATTTAAAAAAAAATATTTACAAATTTAAGTTTTTTTTTTGTTTGTTTTGATGATTTCAATCGTTTGAATGACTTTAAATAATTCAAAAAGAAAAACCTTCTCTAAATCAACACAAATGATGATGAAAAAAAGTTGTCTGAGGAAATTAAATTGGAAATTAATCTTTTAAAAAAAATGAACGGAACATACTATTCGAGTACTCAGAATGGACCATGAACGATTCAAGCAAGAACATTAATAATTATTAGATTCACGTAAACTGTCTGATAGAAATAAAAGTGATACGGGTCGGACATAATACGATTTATGACAATTAAAAGAAATAAAATTTAAATTCCTAGCTCGTTAAAAAAAGCCAATGATTTCTACGCTCTAAAAATTCTCAGTTTTTTGTTTCCTTATTTTTCAAAACAATTAAATAAAAGGATGAAACGTCGATGAAACCACCGACATATATCATCCACTAAATTTAACGTGCGTGTTAAAAACTAAACTTATGAAAACATAAAACTTAAAAGAATTTTTAATTTAAGAAAAACAATTGTTAGACGGAAAGCTCTCCATCATGTATACATCAACGATGCACAATAACAAGGGATTCAGCTGTTTGTTATTGGATTTAACAAGGGATTCAGCTGTTTACTATTTGATATATTCGATTTCAAAAACCTAGCCGCTATCAACTTCAAAGATGTTCACAAATTGAGAATGATAATTCGAATCGAAAATCGATCGAAAAATTAATTCATTTGTTAGTTGAGTACAGAGATTATAATGTACCATCGGAATAGAGGTGAAGTGACCTTGACAATAACACTTTCACTTACATTGAAATGAATACGACAAAATTAGCTGAGATCCTGACTTCGTGAATTGAACCACAAGTAAAGAAAAAAAAACATTCGAAATATACTCAGCTTGGGCGAGGCCCAGATGAGGGGAAGACCTTCTTTTAAATGGTATGATATCGGCTATACCTGTCACCTGTGGAACCTTGACCTTCCAAAAGTTTCACTAATTCCGGAACTGAATCACCTACAAGAAACCTTTGTACAATATTTTCAGTATGCGATTGGTTTATGACGTAAAATCAAATTAACGACAAAATGACATGACAATAAACGAAAATATGGGGACGAGAAGATTTTCGTGATATGATATTCCAATACATCAAAAATGCTAAACATATTCGCTTTGTTTTGCTTTTCTTATTTCTATTTTTCTCTCTTTCTCCCTTTTTCTCTGCTCTCTAGATATAATAGAAATATTGCATACGATGCGGTGCCTATACTCTTGGAAAACGATTCTATTTATTTATTGATCCTACGAAATTGGTTTTATTCATTTTTTTTTCTTTGTGTAAAATTTGTTTATAATTTAATTTTTGTTGTATACTGGTAAACACGTACATAATCATCATATAATATAAGGCTTCTTTCTTATTTAAACATTGGTTTTTTTTTTGTGCATGTTCATTAGTAATGTATATCATAGTAGAAGTAGTAGTTTAGGTTTAGCATTCCGATTGGATTTTTATTTTCTTTTTAAATTTAATTTTAAAAATGTTTTCTTATTTTTTTGCCATAATCTTATTTCTTAAGAAACCCCACTTTTAATTGCGATTTTTTTTGTAAATTTTTTTAAATTTATTTTTTTTATAAAAAAAAGTGTTTACGTTCATATCTTGCACATGCATTCATACTGAAGAATTTAACTTGTTCTTACCATGAGAGGAAAGCGATATTAGGCTAAGTTAATTTTATATATAAAAACAAACATCCGATCATTTTTTTTCTTTTTCTTTTTGTTTTCCTCGATTTGTTTTTTCTCTGATTATTATTTTAGTCTAATGCAATCATCATCATCATACTGTCGACAACAATTGAACATTTTTCAACAATTTGATTTTTCTTTTTATTATTTTCTGTTTTCGAATTTTGCTTAATCCTATAAATTATGAAATTGTATAATTAAACATAATAATAATAATATGCATAAATATATAGACTAAAATGTAGTGGTGACACAGTGTTATTAGTTTTCTGTTGTTTTTTTTCTGTTCTTTTTTTATAACTTTTATTTTTCGGAAAGAGACCTAATCATCATCAATGTTTTAAGTTAATAAATTTTTTATAATTTCTTTCCTTACTTTTTTTTCGGCTCTACTTTCAATCACTATTTTCATCTCTCACACCGCATGGGAACAATTTAGTTGATGAATTGTGTTGGTCTCGATTTCTGTGTATAATATGGGGTTTATCGGTATTTTTTTTCTCTATTCATTTTTAATTGGTACTTTCTTGACTGGATGATTTTCTAATATCAGATGCACGTTCGGGAGTTTCCTAGAAAAATGTAAATCATTTGTAAAAATTTGTTCGACATTTTGGAGCAAAGTTATTTTTAAAAGGTTCAAAATTAGATCTAGAACAAACGAGCCATCAGAACAGTCGGAGCGTTTGCTGCGACTGAGCCCCGTACAAACCCGTATATCTATTGCGTACGTGACCCTAGTGCGTCTGTCACCCTACTTTGACCGTAAGCCTATTGCGCCGGTTAATGTAGTTAAAGTAAAATTATTATGGAATGTGTACATCTTACAAATTGCGCATAGCGCAATTACGAAGCCCCGTACGACGTTCCTTTCAAATGAAACAAAAATTTCAAATCGCCCTAAAATTTTATTTTTTTGAAGGGCCCTAGTAGTGGCCTTAGTCCAAGGACCCAAATTTAATTTTTTTTCAACTACATTCTATTCGGCCTTTGATTACCTTCCAAATGAAACAAAAATTACGAAAAACGGATGAAATTTGCTCGAGTTCTATGTAAAATACGCATAGGGCCCTAGTAGCATTTCACTTCTAAGGCCCTAACTCACGGTTCAGTCACCCGATTTTAAAAAACTTTTTTGTTCTGGATTGGTATTGACAATACCTATCATTTGCCGTGTCATTTACATTTCCATCGTTTATTTTGCCATAAATATCACCAAAAGACCTTAAATCACTTAGGTGGCCCTAACTCACGAAGGGCCGACCCGAATACGCCCATCTTCGAACTTTGTCTCACTATTTCGACTATCTTTCAGGGAAATTTTTGAAATCGGATTTGATTTACTCAAGATATCGACGTGACAGACGGACAGACGGACAGACGGACAGACAAAATTTTTATTGCAGATTCGTCATCTATGAACATAGGCAAACACTTTGCCCTTACCGTCTGCTTCGAATTCCATCAATTACACACGGCATCGTAATCCTATAAGCCCCTTTGTACTTCGTACGGGGCTAAAAATTGTTCAGATGGACTTATGTTGATTTAATATCGTAGTCAGGAGAGGGTCAGAAAAGGGCCAATTTATACAGTTCTTAGAAGACGCACTGGACTTGCAGAAAGAAGTCTTTTCGTGATCGAATCTTCATACAGTCAGAGGTAGTGAAATTTCAGCATGAACTTGCTTCAGATGTTTTCCAGCTGATCCACATAAAAAATCAAAACTTATTATATCCGCCACGGTTTTTCACTAGCACGCGCGTGAATATAGCAGCTTCCGTATAAACCGTATAAACAGTTTTGATTGGATGTGTGGATCAGCTGAAAAACATCAAATTCATGCTGAGATTTCACTGCCTCTGACTGTTTTTTGTGTGTGTGTGTGCTGAAAACAGTATTTTCAACAAAAAATAATTGAATAGCGAAGTCTACAGTGCGAGAAATTAAACAAGTCCAATTGATGTTATTCAATCCATATGCGATATACACGTTAGACGTTACAACACATCCGTCGTACCATTGGTAAAGCATGTGGAGATTAAATAAGGATCATTGGATTGTAATTGTTACTTCTTATCTTCCCCGCCTGTAATTGATTTTAAAATTTGATGTGGAAAAAGGTAAATAGGAAAAAGGCAAATTAAAGAAATCCAACGAATAACAGCAGTTAGGGGTGGACTATAAAAACTAAATAGACTATCGCAAGAGAACCGTTTAAAAAAAGCTTGTCATCTGTTAACGACGATGACAACAATAAACAATGGCACTGGATTGTGTCGTTTTATATAGGAAAACGTATAGTAAAACCAATGAAGTAATAGATTTTGCATCAGATATTAGGTGACATTCGACCTTAACCAAAGAAGTAAAAGATTTATTGATTAACCTGATTAAGTGATTGACGACATTGGGAAACAGGCTACGACTCAATGTTCACTCTACAAAGCTAAATGTTGGGTAGAATTCTACTTCGGCAGAGTTATGGTCTAGTAATCTTGCGAGTAGACGAGGTGAAATATTTGCTTTTCCAAACTAAACTTTATGCGTATAAAATGGCTGTGTCAGAATTGAATTTGGTACATTTTGGTTCACTCTGCTACGTACGCATAAATATGTGGAATATATTGTCCCATTAATTCTGTGGAAATGTTATCAAACGTTGGCCTTTCTACAGGTCTAAAAATTCTCCAAAATAGCAAAATCAGAGCCAAATTCCATTTCATATGCTAACATGCTCTTTAATATTTACTGGACGAAGTTTGTTATCCAAACATGAATCATTTGAGAGCACCACAAAAACTCATGAATATTCTCGAATCGCGTACTTTAAAAGACCCCATAAAATCGGAACAAATTATTGGTCTTGTTGTAAAAACCAACAGTTTCAGCATAAAACATTTATTACGGTGATGTATAAACACCAGCCGACAATATTAACATTTACCACATCATGCCTGTTCTTTCCGTAAGATGCTACACATTTTCCCTTTGCATACGAGCAACGGAATAGCAACAAAAAAGAAAAAACGAAGAAAAGAAATGCGTTAGAATTCACCGAGAAAAACTTTCAACCGAAATGTTCTCGTTATGGCCACAAGGGAGCAATTTAAATCGATTTTTTCCCACTTCTTCACATTATACGCTGTTCGTTTGGATGTTCAACACGGAAAACGTAATTCAGTGCTTGATGGAAGAGATATTTATGTTGACGGCAATTTATCGAACATTGCAAGCGTAGAATAGGAAAACCTCCGCTCTCAACAATCTAATCTGTATTCCGTCTACGCTGTACGAGATTATAACACAAAAGGTCATTGACATTAAATGAACTTCGATTACTCCAATAAACAATTGATCAAGAGATAAAGACATAAAAGAAAACAAAAGAAAAATCTTACCCTTTCGCTTGAAACTCGCTCACGTTCGTGCATTGAATTCAAAAGTTCACGTAAATGCTGGTTTTCCTTTCTTAATTTCTCTCGTTCAATGTCACGTTCGTTTAATTTTGGCTATAAGAAAAGCAACGGAAACACAAAATTCCGATTAATTTTCTCCGAAAATTCAGCACACTGAACTAATCTCAATCGAAATACTCACCAATAACAGCGACAATTGTGAGTTCAGCGTTGCAACAAATTGTGTCAATAAATGACATGGCACAGCCGGAGCTAAGGAATTAACTGGATTCATTTGATTACCGCCACTTATCGATTCCATGCAAGAATTTAGCAATTGCATTCGTATATCACCCATCGTATCGAGAGCATGTTCATCACACTCGGTGCCATCATATGTATCGTTCACCTCGGTTACGTCGCCCAATTCGCTATCACACAACACAGACGATGCTAACAATTCAGCATTGATTTCGTGTTCGGTTTCTTCGGGAATGCTGTCTGCACTGATTGTGCTCTGTCTTTTCAGTTCAGGTGTTGTTGTGTTGGCGGTAGATTGTGTTATTTGTGGCACATTGTTTATGGTTGTTGGCAAACGTAATTCATCAATTTCACAATATCCGTCATCATCCTGTAGTGGGTCCATGCGCTCAATGGCAGCCGCACCGTTACGAGCATTTGCTGGTAATGTTGGAGCTTGTGGGGTTTCGACGGGTGTCGTCGTTGTGGTTGCTTTTGTTGCCACTTGAACTTGAACTAAGGAATTTTTATGACTATGTCGTGTTTGATGTACACCGCTAGTATGACAGTCGTCGCAGACTCGTTTTGAGATGGCTAAGAGTTCTTGACGACAAGACACCTTCATGTGATCGTTTAGGGTTTCGGTGAGGGATTGCACTTGTGCAAATGCAGCCAACACAATGTCGGAAGGTTCCTACACAATAAAGGTCGTAAAATTTAATGAAATACGGGACAAGCAACCCTGACAAGCTAGCAAACTTACCTTGGGAGCTTCAGGTTGACCTGCAATATCAGCAATTTCAGAGAAATGCTCATTTGGTACTCTATACATATCACATATGACTTTTTGTTTTTCGGCCAATTTGAATCGAATTGTCTCGTCGAGACGTCGTAATTGTTCTATTTTGAAGGGATTCGTTTCAATCATAACGATCACATGACAAACAAACTAATCATTAACTCACCTTGTGGCGTTAAAACGGGCTCAGCTGTCAACACCGGGCTAACACTGATTTGCACTTCACTCGGATCAATCAAAGACTGTTGCTGAGTCAGAATTCGTGTTCCTGACGAGTATTTTCTATGTCTTACTTTCACCTCTTCCTCGTCGTCTTCCACTGTGTCGCGACCGATTTGTTTCTCGTCGTTGACGTCCTTGACGTCCGAATTGTTATTCTGTTCGTTGGCATCATTGGATATGTTCTTTTGACTTTCGATATTGGATACATTGGATGGATCATTGTGTGTGATCGCAGGTGACAATTCTTTCTCCGGTGTTCCTTCCAATGATTCTTTGGTCGGAGAATTGGATAGTGTTGCGGGTATCGGATCTTCGCTGATGTCATGATTTCCTTTAGTTCTGGATTTGTATGCTTCGGCTGCGTCGGAAATGTGTTTGAACCATCTGTAAATTAGCAAGAAAAAGAAACGAATTGAAATATTGAGACGGTTGTCTGCTAAATAAAATTGTTTTTAATGAATAAAATTTGACTAAAGTACATCGAACGAGGGACCATTAACCAATCAAATAATTGTTTACGCAGAAACCCAAACAAAAGTGTCGTCAAAATGTACAGGAAATATTCTCAATCGAATATATCGTTGTTATACCCAAAATAACTTTTCATTTGTTGAAGAAATAAATACAAAAAATTAACAAACATAAAACATATTTCGCTCAGTGCCAAATTCTATCATTACTACAAGTTAAAGTTGTTATTGATATGGCAAAGCATCTTTTGATATTTGAATTATTTTTTTCTTATTAATTTGAATTGTTGGTTCAGGTTGAAATTCCAACTGAATTTTCACAAATAACGTTTTGCTGAGAGCCAAGATATTATTTGCGCGTATGGTTAAATGGCGTTTCAATTTTAAATTTATTTCGCAGACAAAAGAACGCATATTGTGATGACTATGTGGCACATTATATAGACTTTATACCTCTGAACCAGTGAAGCCCGACGACATGGCGGTTCACTCAGACTACCCCGTCGACCACGATCCTTTTTCTTCGGCATGGTGCCGTTTGTAACAGCCATAATTGCACCATTGCATAAACTTTTGCGTCGAACACCAGAATGCAAAACATCATCTGGAGTTAATAAATTCATACCGCTGCTGTACGATTTATTTCAATGTTTGGTTTAACTTTGATGTCTTTGTTTCACGTTAAGTACACAAACTGTTCTTTTTTAATTCTCTTGTTTTTATTATTAACTGTTTGCTCTTCACACGTTCAATTTATTTATTATTTTACATTTTGCGTTTAGAAAACAAGTCATCTTAAATGACTGAAACCAGTTCCGTTTTATTTGTTTTTATTTTTATGTAGCAAGGGAAGGACACTAATTCATCATTAGTTGGTAATAAAAATCAAATTAGTTTGTGTTTGAACAATATGTAGTGTGCAAAGGACGACGCAACTTTAGTAATAAATTGACTTGTCAGTAGCCCGACTAATGTAAAAGTTAAATTTGGATCCATGCAATTAATAACTTTGGCAAAAGTGAAACATTCTGACCTTCAACAAACCTACGAAGAGTAAAACATTTTTGTGGAAAATAGCTCAGCGAGA
Source organism: Bradysia coprophila (assembly GCF_014529535.1). Classification (NCBI taxonomy): domain Eukaryota; kingdom Metazoa; phylum Arthropoda; class Insecta; order Diptera; family Sciaridae; genus Bradysia; species Bradysia coprophila. Next base: position 8,491,034 of record NC_050738.1, on the reverse strand, counting down.
CCCTCTCACAAAAAACCAACAGGCAAATAAAGTCCGTTTCAAAATAATTCAGTCACGGACCATTAAAAACTCGATTTGAGAAAAAAAAAATCTTTCCAGAATCATGAAGATACCATCCATCATAAACAAACAATTAATGTTCGCCGATGAATCCAGACCCAGACCGTTTTTTATTTTAATTTTTACTACTCAATCTACTGTTTACTTTTCTATGGAGTACAAAAAAATGTGTTTAACGAATTTAAAGCCATTTTTCGCTTCCGCGAAACGTAAGGTTAATTAAAAATTGCAGGTAAATAACACTTGAAATAATAACACCACACTACCAGCGGTGACAGAAAAGCTTATTTTTCTTTAGCTACAAAAAGAAATCAAACATTTTTCAAAGTTTTAGATTTTACGTGATTTCGTTTGGTATACAGACCTTGATAATTTTTTTCTTTTCATTCTCAAGTTTATTTGGTATGTTAATAACGAACGGACGGAAAAATGCTGTACTTTCATGTGTAGTAAAAACTCTTACATTCATACACTAAGTACTTTCCGTTTTTTTTTTTCATGATTTTTTTTCGGAGTATTTCAAGTTTCAAGTCTCTCTGCACAAAGCCAATTTTCGCTAATTTCATTACATAAAAATATAATTTGTTTATTACGCAAGGTAAAATGTAAGAACTTTAATTACATTTCACATTTACAAATGTTACGGTCCACATTCCTTTACTGCTACAAAAGTTATTTAAACAAAACAAAACAAAAATTGCCATCGGATTCAAGCAGAAAAAATGATATCGTGCAGGCACATTCATTTGGTACCAGATTAATTCATACTACACCAACATCATATTGAATCTGAATAAAAACTCCAAATGAAAAAAAAAAGAATTGGATGATTTAATGGCATTTTACTAAAATTGCACGGTAAATAAACTATCGGAGAATTCAAGGCATCGAGAAACTTGAAACGAAATCCATCAATTAAAGTTTGCAGCAAATTTTGCTTTAAATCTATTTTGTTGTGAAAATTTCTCTGTTTTCATTTCGATTAGACTTTGATTCCTAGTAATTGTTTCATCACAAAATTATGCAGTTCGCTAAAATTTGATTAGTTGCTTTTTTACTACGGAACTGACCCCTTGACTCTTGATTTGAACAAGTAATTAAATCGTAATTTTTCTGCGAACAATATTTACACTAGTGCTAACCTTGTTTATTTTTGTATTAGAACCGAAAATAAGTTTTAATAGACCATAAGAAAGGTATACACATCTCTGAAGTTTCGTTCAGTTAATTAATAATGATTGTGTATACGCTTGTGCAGTGCAAACGTAAACGATCTAACGATCATATTCCATTTACAATCGCAAAGATATTCCATTTAAACTTATTAAAAATTCTAGAATAATTACTTGGAAAATTAATTCGTTAAATTTGTTACTGCATGTATGCGCAGCGTTAAAAGAAACTGAGGGGAAACGACTTTATTGACAGGCGTTATTTCCAGTCTATCTAATTGAAGGTACATAGTTCCACCATTTGATCAAATAGGAAGTACAGTTATCAAAAGAGTATAAAATAGACAGTAAGTTCGATCAAATCTTTGGTATAGAAAAAATCGTCTGCCAAGTAGATGGACGAAATAGTGGTTGGAGTTAAACAAGTGTAAATTACAGGGCTATTGGCAATTTGACTTGAAGATAGCTGGTAATACATCGCCCTTTTGTTTCTATTTTAGTCCGTCTACTCCTATGAAAGCGTCAATGGATACACTGGCAAAAATACCCTAATTCAATGTTGATGCGTATGTTCGGGTGTATGTCGCGACTGGAGAAATGACGACGCAAGTTAGTGAAGACACCTGAAGACTCTGTATATACAGACTGGAGATGTGTGAGACACTGTTTTGTTTAGTTGTTTTCCCCTCGGAAAAATTCACTAGGAATGAATGAAAAATGACGAAGAACATTGTCTTGAGAAGCCTCGATTTTTATTTGTCAAGCTTATAATCAAATTTGACGGAAAATTCTTTGATTATCTTACGCTCTATCAAGCACAGTTCTCTAAAAAAAAATCTTTTACGGAAAGTAATTTCTGTCGAATGATTAACACAGAATTAACAACTTCATTAAGTCGATATATGGCATGTTGTGCGAGTATATTTTTAGATATTTGAAAAAAATAAATAAAGAAATTGAGTCATTTTACTATAACGAAAAATTACGTTCTAATATCAACAAATCAAGCACACGTACTTTTCCATATGATCAGTTTTTTTTTGTTTTGTTTAAATTTTAAAATTTTATTTATAATTATGCGGTCGGTATTTCTGTTATATTTTTCTCTTGTAAATATTTTTATCAAAGAATTTTCTACTCATTCAATTTTCCGGTTAATATCCTTACATCGGAAAATACGTTACAATTATCCCACACATGGCCACACACGAAAAAAAATAAAACAAATTATGGTCCACCTTTAATAAACTGATCTGCGTGTGTAAACCGACTTGAAGCAAATATGATTCACATGCGATGTACATTTGCAACGCTCCAATTAATTTCAAGATTTGTAATTTTTCCGAATTTTTTTTCTTTAAATTCTCGATCACCAATCGTGACTTTGAAATTGAAAAATGTTTTTACGGTCATCCACTGTTTGCGCTTGGAAATGTGTTTAATTGTTCATAAAAACTGCCAAAATGATATAATTCATTATACAAATCGTATAACAAACAAAAATTTGACGGCGGAAAATCAAATAACTATATTTTATGCCTGCACGTATTGTGTACACTATACATCAATCATAAACTAATCACGGGAAGTACTATATGGAATAGAAAGGCGTTTGCAACTGATAAGAACGTATTTTTTTTTTTAATATTTGCATTGATATCGATTTATTGAATCGACAAGAAATAAACGATTGAGTCACTTTTTACGAAGCTTTGAGGTCATCATTTTTCGTTTAGCTCATAGTCTAAATTGGAGAGATCTCTGCGTGAACGGGTTCTGTGTTTAAAAAAGAATCGTAAGTGAAGCAGACCAGATCATTCCTTAAAAATACAAGCAAAACGTTTTCGAAGGAGTAAGTGGTGGGTGATTTTTTTGTTTTCGTTTTTCGCATGTGTAATTTATCACTGAAATCATTTTAATTTTATGATTAGCGTTTTAGCAATGTGATAAAGAATCGAATCATTTAATTCGCTGTTAGAATTTACAGTTTACGATTATATGAAGATCACACTTTATTAATAAAAATAAATAGAATTAACGTCTCATGAATACGGGATTTTTTTTTTCATCTTTACCAAATTGTGTGATGATTGACACATATGGGATTTATGATAATCGCTAAATAAAATGGAGAGAAGAAATAAAAAAACGAAGAAAAAAAAGCGGAATTGTAATTGATTGAACAATAACAGAAATTCACAGAAAATATTTATAGAATTTTCAAATTGAAATATGGCAACTGTAAATTAATTATTACCAGCTGTCCTTCATTGGTTCGGTCTCGGTCGATTGTTCTCCGAAATGATTTACATGGCTAGAATTTCAATAATTGATTCGTGACTCATGACCTTTCTGGCGGACAGCTCCATTTTGAACAGACTCATAGCTTGATCTAAATTGGTTTAAATTATAGACCCGAGCGATATTCCTTTTAACCTTTGGACATTTCAACGGTTCAAAGAGAAAGAGTTAAATGAATTTTCTACCAGACTCAGTATCTCAACTCATATTTTTCAGCCTCTAAAACGACGAGCCTATCCAGGCATAATAACTTTATTTGTCCTCTTGTTTAAAATATTTTCGCGTATTTCACACAAAATCTAACGATGTTTATCCATTTTCCGTTTGTCCTATTGTTCAAACAACTCAATTTCACTTCGCTTGCTTGTGAATATTTCAATACCCTCAATACCTATTTCAATGAAGGAAGAAGCTTAAGTTTTCATTGATTAAATTTTACAAATTCAATATTTGTATGGTGCTTAATAATACTTGGAAATCGATACATTTATGTCATGTTACGTAAGTATTATACCGAGTTTCACGAAATTGAAATTTTACTGCAGCTATCGCAATTTTTTTTTGTTCAATATTAGCTTAGTGGAAAAATTACATAAAAAATAATAATCGAGTTTGTGTGCTCGCTCAGCGAATGTATATCTTGACTGGGCTATCCCTCAGATTTTTTTTCATTACCAGATTTCGTATTCAATTCATTCATCAACATTAATCTACTGTATGTATCTCTCGCACGCACACATGTTACAAACGAAAATAATTTCTTCAATTTTTCTTACGGTCTGTTCTTCATCATTTCCCAATGCATCTAGTCTAGTCACAACACTGGTGATGTTTGTTAACTGAAAGTTGTAGGTATAGAGATACTAATTACGTGAAGGGAATAGTTCAGATTTAGCAAATGGAAAGAAATGGGAAAACGATGCGCATCACATTATTAGAACGCATAAGCCCAATGACATTTAAAAATGTCTTTTTTATTGGTGAGCGTCGCGTTTTTAGGAAATGTTTTCTTTTCCACATATTTTTTTTAAATTTTTTGAATGAAAAATGACTTTGACTTAACGTCAATATTGTGGGCCGCGGATCGGACTGTGTATTAACATTTGCATCTAAATTGAAAATGACAATCCGCGAACAATGTTAAATAAATATTGCGATGACATTTATTTGAGCTCAATGTAGAGAATTTTGCGAGTTTTTATACAAATGCACCATTGAAAATAATAATAAATATTGGCTGCATTATGGCTGGCTCTGGTGTGTTGTAATTCATAAAATGTTATTTTATTATTTTTAAACATTTTTAATGGAGATCAGTTAATTTTTCGCGTCGCCATTCGTAAAATTGGCGGCACGGACGCTGCTAATTAACAACAGCAACATAATAGCTCGTATTACAGTTTTACGTCATTTTTAATATAAACAGAGAACCAGTTTAGTTAGTCGGGATCGACAAAGAAAGTAACCCATTGCATTTTTATGCTAAAAGAATGTAAATACCGGAGCAATAATAACGTCGAACATAGAACAATGATTGTCTTGAGAACTGGAAGAATCAGTAGTCAGCACCAATTTTATTATTCACAACACGTCCGACGATGAAAACCAATTTTTATTCTATTCAATAGCAAACAGTTAAATGAAATAGAAAAATTAAGTCGTTCGAGTTATGGTCTGCTGTTGAATTGATATTCATGGAATATTATTCTTTTCGTCTTCGATGTACATTTCCAATTTCCCTGTACGTACATAAGCTCAGTCCATTGGAGTATTATATCGATTGGACTTAATATTTTCCATATTTTTAGGAAAACTTTGAAATGCTAACAAGTTTAATGGAAATTGCATGCGGTATGTTATGCATAAGATAAGCTAGCTACTCATACATAAATTGAGTATGAAAATTTGTAATTACTTTTTTCGCTGATACTGAGAGGAGGTGTTGGCTAACGTATTTTGAGTCAAAGTTTTGCAAATTTCGTCGTTAATTATCCGAAATGTTCCGTTAAAGGATACTTTGGAGGGACATTTATCGAATTAATGTAAATTATTGAGTGCGAATCAAAAGATTGATGAGATTTTATGATCTTACTGATTTTCCAGTCATTCGAAACTTAATAACCGACAGCTACGAAAATTGTCCATTAAATTACCATAAAGTTTATGTTCCAAAATTAAAAAAAAACTTTCCTTGAAACTTGGAGCACAGGAAGTCATATAATTGTGGCTGTAATTGCTTGCAGATGAAAATCTGAAGACAAATTTTTCTTAATTTTTGTGATGTTCTAACTAACCAGACAGGCATAGAACATCGTTCTGAAACGCAGAATTTTTTTTTCTTTGCTTTTTGTGCGAATGCAAAATGATTCGACATTGAAAAGTCCAATTCGAAATCATGAAAAATTTCCAATTAACACTAGTCTCGAAAACGGTTTCGTGTTGGCAATTAGTCTCATTAAAAATACGGGCATTATTTATTCGCACAAACTTTACAAATTACGTGCTATATTTATACTATAAAGAGAAATGATTGCAGATTTAGACATTTATTCGATATATTTTGAGCCAGGAAGTGTAAGTTTAGCATTTGGCATTTAATCAGTGTTTCGGTTAGAACTAAAAAATAAACGTAAACGAGTCTGAACGCTTGGTAAGTAACATAACAACAATAACAAAAAACATCTTCTTCTAAACATCCAAATATTCAACTTTTTGGTCTGTAACACAGCGAATGTGGTGTGAATTTCAAAGCACAGGTTACGTGTTACACTTTTGTTTAAAGAAAAAATAATTAATTAATCTTTTCTGTTTGTTTCTCTGAACACTTTATGATGTTTTATAGTTACGATATATAATGAAAAAAACACCTGCCTATTTAGAGGGGATAAACAAATATGTGAATACAATCTTGTCGAGAGGAATGCCAGAACAAAATGAAAACATTTTGCTATTTAGCATTTTTATAGAATTCAGTCTTTGAGAAGTCACTTGCAATTTATTTGATATTTGTTATTAGTGGTATCCTTGAAAAATAACCGATATGGAGTGTTTTGTAGAACATTACTGGTGCTTCGGAATAAAACACCAGACGAGAATGAAAACAAATTCCAAAATGTTTCAATCACAAAAAAAAACATTAGCGAGAACTCTTCAAATTTTGTGAGTTCATTACATACAACACCTTTACTATATGCTGAGCTCATTCTAGTAGCACATGAAAAAATCATTTCTCATGTTTGAAAATTTATTTTTACTACCAGATTTTCCACATAAAAACCATATCGTTCCAATCATGCACAAGGTAAAAGAAAAATTATATTTTTCAATTGTTATAACTGAAAAATCGAACCAGTCAATTCGGTATAATTTAGAATAAATTTTTCGAATGGCAATTCCTTCACAGAAAGGACACATCAGTATTCACTGAGATATTTCCCATTGTGTTTACACATGAATGTCCTTTAATTATTATTTGAATATTTGAAACACAAACATAATTCGAAATTAAATGTTTTGAAAAAGAAAATCGACACCAACCGTTCCGCCTCGTATAATTAAAAATAAATTAAATTTATATCTCGTTTTTTGTCACCGAAAAAACTGCGAATTTATTTATTTTGAACAAAAATTTATTATATCGAAACGTCTACTACAGACACGGGTTGTACATACTCCGACTGCTTATGAGTGACTGACTTTCAGGCTGATAAAATGGTGTTCTGAGCAAATTTTAGCTGTCTGGCTTCTCTCTGAACACCATAATGTTTACGAGTTATATTCAGCACACCGATATGTGTATGTATATTATACACGTAGATGTAAAAAAAGCCCATATGATGATTGTATGTATATGCGTGCAGTATACCCACCGAAAAGGTGAATGAAGATATTATTTTTGGTATATTGGATTTCTTCTTTTTCTTTCGTATCCCATTGAAAATGAGTTGTACCGTTGATTTGAACAACCATCATACATACAACGAAAAAGGAACAACAGGGTTTCAGTGATTTTGAAAAATCATTTTTTTTGTTTTGAATTATGTGTTCGTGGGCATGAACTATACGGCAAGTGTTGGTGCATCTGCATCTGCAACAAAAATTCAATAGAACACTCTCTTCCGGTGAATCGGCGAAAAGGAGCTCGTGCTGCACCGTTCCACTTATATATACAAACAGCAACATAACTATGGTGAAGAAAGAACGTACGCTGAACATACCATCTTTTTTTTTCGGTGGTGGCTATTTAGAATGTCTCTCGGGTGGCTGTAATGCAAACAGCATAAATGCGGATGTACTTTAATATAATGTACGTGTGTAGTATGTGCGATATTATGTCTGCGTGTGGAGCATACATAAATGAGATTTGGTCATACGTTTTTGGAAGAGTATAAAACAGGCGATAAGTATTTTTTATGTCTTTTAGTTTCTTTGCTCGTCGAAAAGAGAAATTGTTCGGCTGTACAACATAATAGTGCGGATTTTTGTTTAGTTTTCTTCTTTATTGCCGTAGTAGGTAAAACATTGTTATGAAAATTAGCTGAAAAATTTAGAAACTTTGCTTTTGACTAGCAAGATTTTTATCAGAATATTGAATGGCCTTTGACTGGATTTTCTGTTTTTATATAAAGTCTCATGGATCATTTTAGGGATTTCAACGGCCCTTCCGAAACTAACCGTTGCCTTATAGTCTTGTCATCTGTTATCGAGAATGAAGGCAAACTTAATAAAGCATCTCTGCTCAGTGCTTTCTTTTATAACAAAATGTATGCTAAGTATAGTGAAGTACAAGGTCAAACATTTGAAAATACTTTAACGAAGGGAAGTAACAGATTTTTATTTAATTGACATGAATGTTACAACTCATTAACATAACCAACATTTACTAGTAAATTCTAGACAATGCATTCGTTTCATTGTTAGGGTTGAGAAAAATTGAAAGTATGGCATTGATGGACTTTTGTGAAAATTGATACCTTGCACGTTAAATGAAAGATTTGAGACCATAAATGGAGCTGATCAAAATTTGTAAAATTTCATTATTCGGGGAATTTTCAAGTGAATTGGTTCAAATGTTACATCCCTGCCACAAAAATTCTACTTATCAGTTGTAGGACATATACGAGTGTTAAAATGGATTTACAATCTACCATTGTCCAACTCGAAAACGACAAAAGCGACGATGATTTGCCAGTTTATTCTCTTCCACATCCGTACATAATGTAAACATTTTAACATTTCTCCGAGTAACAAAACAATGAATGAATTAATAAAATGAAAAATTTCTTATTAACGAATTGACAAGCATGTTTTCATTTCCAACGAAAACAATTTACTTAATACAAAACAGAACAGGATAGTGGTGTAAATTAAAACCATGTTGTAAATGAAAATGAAAATTCTTTAGATAAATAAAAATGAAGAAAAAAAAAGAAGCAAAAAAAATCGTACATAAAATTGTCGCCAAGCCATATCTATATTAATTGGCGAGCAATAAAAAAATTTTCACTTTTCTCCGCTCATAGATTTAATGGAATTTGTGGTATGGTGTCAAGTTTATTACACATTCATATATTAATAACGAAAAACGGAAAGCATTTAATAGAATGGCGTATAAAATTTTTGTTTTTCTTTTTTTAATACTTTCTGTGGCTGTCCATTGTTTTTATTTGCGTATAAAGACTTATTGCTATATCAAATTCAATATTATAATGTATTTGATCTTAAACGGAAGAAAACGGAGCATAACGTTACGTTGTTGTTGTTATTTCTCGAATCTGATACCATCAAGAAATTTATTGGAATTATTACGTTATGATTAAAAATTGAGTGTACTTTTACGACAAGAAAATGTGGTCTCATGCAATGGCTGCTTTCAGTTTTACTAGAAGATCAAAGAGATGATTTTGGTAAGGAAATGGAAATCGGCGGCGAGCTTATTAATTAACAAATATCAGACTTTCACGCTTAGAATTTTAATCTGAAGGTTGGACATTTACGAGATTTTTTAGGGGTTTTGCGTACTTGTCCGACCAATATAAACAAATGTCCGAAGCTATAAAAAGCCATAAAGGAAAAGTTACTTTACTATACCAAAGTGTCAGCCACATATAGTGAGCCTCGATAAACTAACTGAAGCGAAAGCTATTGCTGTGAAAATGAACGACCAACTTCGAATAACAAATCATCCGAAAATTCATTTCCAAGTAAAACAACTTTTGGAAAACAATCTGTGATTCGACTATAAATGTCGCAACAAAAACATTTCCACAACAAACCGAGCAAAACAACGACAGAAAAAAAATCTATTTGTCTAAATTCATTGACATTGAATCGATTAACTTGATTTATCACGCAATATCCTAGGTCGAAAGATATAACAACAAAAAAAGAGAAAAGCGAAAGAATAGAAAAGAAAATAATATTAAACACTGATGAAAGCTGATACGGGATGGAATGGGTGTAGGAAAATTAGATAGAACGTTACCTAAGGATATGATTTGAGGAAAAAAAAAACGTTTTTCTTTTCTTCCATTACAACAATAAAAATTCGTATTGATGAGTCTACGAATAACATTCATTGTCATCTATATTTTATATCGTTCCGTTTCGATTATTCATTCGAAATTTGCTGTAGCATACGAAAAATATATTTAAATATGTTCACGACATTTACACAAAATTGAATGGATATGGAAACGGGAAAATAAATTAATTAAATTGTTTGGCCAGAAAAAAAAACTGCCGAATTGACTTGATTGAAAAATTGAAATTAATTTTCTCTATTTTCATTGATGGAAATTCAGTCGAACAACGAACGACTGGATGTTCAGTCGAAAACCCTTCATGTCATGTCAATATCCCCCACGCAAAACAAAATCATATTAATTTTTGCAGAAGTTTCTAAGAATAAATTCTTGCACGGAATACGGAATATGGAGAATAAATCGTACAACAAGTATATCGGTTCAAAGTCTTCTATAAAGCGAAACGTTCTTTTGTTTCGTTCTTAAACTGGCGTCGCCACAAATTATTAAAATGAGTGAAGAAATCGTTTTATATTTTTGATCAAGACATTCGCTTCCATTTATCGGAATTGTTCGAAAATTTTAACGTTCTCCCGGCAATATTTCTCGAAAATCGTTTTAATCAATAGAATTATCGAGTCTGTTAATTTATGCTCTCTAAAAATTGCAAACAGATTGATCCAAAATCTTTTACTTCATTAATTTTAGAATTCATTTCGCTACATGAAGCAACTTAAACGTTTATTTTTGTCGTCAATGTCGATAGCAGTAATCGTTACGGTCCGTAATTGAAAATGAGATGTCTAACAATCGAATGACCATATTCGATGAACAATCGACACCAGTTCAGCGTAATGAATAATTTTGTAAATACAAAAATTGACTTCCTGATAAATTTGATGAGTTTTTTTTTCGCACAAACATTTATTTACACAAATTGCAGAAGTGCTGACAATCCGTAATAATGATGAAGCCAGATAAGCCGAAAAAACAAATTAATTTACCAGCAGGTACACACTTTGAAGTTGGAAATATTTTTCCAATGAAATTATTAAATTTTATAAAAATAACTGCAATTTAAAATCAATAAATAAATTCAGCTTACGAATCAACGAAACATTTTCCTCCACATATATCGATCGACCATAGGCTTTTCAGTTGGTGTAAAATCCGTTTGAGTAAATAAATAATCAACTAAATCGGAAATATTAAGAAGTTATTACCTACATTTAAATATATACACAGTCAATTAACACTTTGGGAAAATAAAGAAAATTGGTTAATTTATGCACTCTGAACTTGTGAGTGTGTGTACATTAATACGCTTCACTTACAATTCCGATTTATCCGCAATGGAAAATTACTGTGAACACCGAAAAATTCGCAAATAATTCGACAAAAATAATAATTACCGAAAATTTTCTTCAATTGACCATTCGATAAATTACGAATGTATGTAATGACGTTTAGCTGCAAAACAAATTGGGACTTGATATACGCCTAAAATGGTCGATCTTAGATAAATAAATAAGAAAATTTTATTGCTCTTTTGCCATAGTTGCGATATCATCGAAGAGTTGATTTAGAATTATTTCGATTTAAGCGTTCACAGTTATTGATTGATTATTTTTTTCTCGGAAAATTTTCGTGTCTACGAGTGTTTCTTTTCCTAATCAATGAACCTGTTAGAAACGGACATCTGTGATCGACAAAGACGATAAAAATAGGCTATGAGCTTTGTATTATTAACGCCGAAAGTGCGTTGAATTTTGGCTGAATCAGTGAATGAAATAAACCTAAACGCAGTCTGATAATGAATTCCATATTTGATTTGGGTTTGAATTGGAATTTGAAAGAAGTAAAAATGATAGTTTAAACAGCCGACCAGATTTAATGGCGACGGATAGAAAATCGTAAATTTGAGTAAAAAGAACGCAGACGAAAAAAGAGCCATTTTCTCACTTCATCTGAAACTTCGGAATCCTTTGTCGGATGACTGGCAAGCAACAGCACCATCGAAATGAAAACTTCCTATTGCCCCCCTCTGTGAACAAACAACTATTTAAAAAAAATCCTCTGACGAAGGCTTTTCTTTATTTAAGGGGGTTCCTTCATCTATCAAGGGTTGTCTGGACATTCCTCATGTTTCCTCTTCAATCGTTCAATGACTAAACCGTGATAAGGCTGCCACATGTAGAAATCTATACAATGTCGAACTATGACAATTTGCAAATTTTCCTATCAAATAAAAAATCTCAATACAATGTCGACCCACCCACGGTAGTAAAAAGATTTATTTTGATGGCTCTCGAAATAATGCAAATTTAAAAATCAACTCTCCGGATCATTTCATTATGCAGGAAGCATAAAATTTATTCCGAACGAAGCTTTATTCGATCTGAACTCTGAACGAAGAGAGAAAGAGAGTAACAGTTTCAAAAAAAAGGGTTATATGTGCCATCCTATACGATGGTTCTGTGGAAGCTCAATATGTATACCATAATCATGTTAGGGAAGATATATTCAAAGTTTCAAATGTAATTTCATTTATTTGTTTGACATTATTCTTTTATGATATTCGTAATACTTCCACAAATACTTTGCGAACTCATTTTTTTTCTTTGTCAGAGAAAAACAAAGTTGAGGCATTACGAACGGCAATAATCTACTTTTTAAAAGTTCGATTATAAGACAAAGTTATTTTCTTTTTTAGCATTTTAGCTTGCAAGCAATAGACCGAAAAATGAGATATTCTTTTAAAAAGAAGACTTTGTATCGCTACTGAATGTGAAGTGTAGACTCTAAAAGTCTACCAAAAAAAATCAGAATGTTCGTAATTTACGTAAAAACATAAACATGCGTTATGTACAATGGACCGGCCGAATAGACGATTGAATTATGTTAATCGAATTAGAATTTGAATGTAAATGGCTGAAAGTTCGACGAACCCACTTCAACGTTTAGCTCATATATAGTATATCATGTACGCATAAAATAGCGTCCCTCTATTCGTATATACCAATATTACCCTGCCTTTTATACCACATTATGATACCCAAATTCATATTGCGAATTAAAATTGAATTCTGGCTGAAATTCGGAGAAGCATTGACCCAAATCAGAAAAGATTATCAAATAAGTTTGTCTAAGAGAAATAGTTCATTTTGAGGGAGGAAAATAAAGATCAAAGTTGAAGAATCGTTCTTCTGTCAAAGTTATATGAAGAGAACTCATAGTTAGACATGTCAACGATTCGATTTAACAAAAATGAATATTCAATGTACAAAATACTAAATGGCAGTGAAGGTGTGTAGGTTGACAAATATTTTGACCTTTAAGAAGCATTGCCATTTATTCAGCTGCCTTTATCACAATTTTTTTTTCTTGAGGATATTTCTGCCGAAAATTTAGCAGCGAAGCTCGTCTCTATTGAAAGACATCGAACGGAACAATTCTACCTCAATTATATGAATTTATACATCTTCGTCGTATTAAGAGTAGTTTCAAATGTGTAATCCTTCAACTATGCATTCTGTGCATTGTTCATCAAAATTCCAAGCAATTTCATTTCCTAATTGAAAGCACGTCAAATGATTGGGAAGTTTTCAATAAATTTGATATTTAATGAAAACAAAGACGCCATATCTGTAAATACACTTTGCAACAAAATGATTCTCTCAAAACGACAGACCTTTAGATGTCTACAATTGAATATAAGCTTTACGTTGCATTCATTAAAATATTCATTAACGACGCTCTGTTTATACTTCCATTTTAATGTAACACAAGATTGTAATGCTGGTGGCGGTGCATTAGAGACAGTTACACATACACATTATTCATGATCACAATGCAAAGCGTTGTTACATTATCTTGCGATTGTTAAAGTAGACGACAAAAGATTGTCAGCATCAAAGATGATTTCTGAAATCTATTACGGATGTCATCTGCTTTTGACAGCAACGACATAAATAAACGATGATCGGTAGGCGATGTGATCTTATAATAGCAAAAAAAACGTCAAAACAATTGAAGTAAAAGACCAGATAATTATACTGACGTAATTTGCTGTGATCAGTTAAGGGGTCATCCATGAAACAAATTCATGCTGAAATTTCACTGTCTCTGGCTGTACATCTTCGAAAAAATGGTGATACATTTTTGCGTACAAAGGGGTAGAGGGTAGAGATGTGCGGGCCGACCTATTTTCAAAACCCGACCCAGCCCGGCCCAGACTAATTTTTGATGCCCGAGCCCGGCCCGACCCGAGAATTTTGTAGTAAGGCCCGGCCCGGCCCGACTCGGCCCGTATTATTTTTTTACTGAGCGAAAAAACCTAAAATTGGCGCGCAAGTGGAAATCATTCTGTTACCTATCGTTATAATAATGTAGTCTCACAAATCTGTCGAACGCTTGAAAGTAAGCTTACGCTCGGACTGTATTGCAATTTTTCTTTAAATTTTTGTTTAACTTTTCACATTTTTTTAAAAGACGAACAAAGTCGGGCCAGCCCGAATCTTTGTTTTCGAAACCCGAGCCCGCCCGAACCCGACTAATTTTCGAAACCCAGACCCAAGCCCGGTCGGGCCGGGCTGGGCCGGATCGGGTAGGTGAATTTCGGGCGGCCCGCACATCTCTAGTAGAGGGTGTAAAATTCTTTACTTTTAGTGTAAGCGTTATATGAATGGACCCTTAACACACGAGTTTCATCAACGTGCTCAACAGATAAAGATTGCTACGCCAATTTTGTTTCAATTTTATCTAACAATTTGGGCCTACACTCACACGTGCATACATATTTCTGGCAATAGGTTGGACTTCCAACATTGAAATCGTTCTCTTTCCTCCACATTACAGGCAAAATTTCTCAATATGGTAAAGTTCAAGTTCAATTTATATTTGCATTTCAGTTTCGAAATACAAAAAGTCGAAAATTCAAGCTAGTTCGTTTATCTGCCAATATAAATAAATAACAATGGCAACCGACAGAACACGTCGCTATTTCGGTAACGGTTGGTTCAAAGTTTTTGAGAGCAAAAAAAAGGTGAAAAGAAAAGAAAAATTCTAAGACCGAATTAACGTAAAAACTTATTGTCGGTTCCAAGTTCAAAACACTTTCAATGTAGGCAGAAATTCATTGTTAAAATCACAATTCATAATGATGCAATAGCTAAAAGGTTACGGTTCATCGGTACATTCAATCGTCCCCGTAGTTTTTTTTTTCTATCATTCATCCGATTGGGAACGGGATGAGACATGAGTCAAATGCATTGAATTGTACAATTCAACCTTACATTTGTTAAGGGAAGACTAGCGAAAAGAAAAATGTAAATTTTCAGCTGCCTTGATTATGTGATAAAAATGGCTCTACCTGTGAATCAAATCGCAAGCAGATGCTATTCACCTCACCTGCAACATAATCCCATGGTACACATTGTTTACCATGTTGGGATTGATTAAACACAAACCACAATGTGAAATGTATGAAGGGGAATGTGTGTTATCTTTCATGTATATGTCGCCGTAGTTTGATTAGGCAGTAAATTGGACAGACTTTCAAAATGTCAGACACAAAGGGTCCATTTTACATGAACTAAAACAAGACTGAAATTCTTGGCGTAAATAGTGAATATGATCGAATTGGTCGAAGAAGCAGGGCGCTTCCGTTTAATAAAAATTCTATTGAACTGAGTCCTTCAGTTACCCGACCCCAACTTTCTGATAAAAAAATGAAAGGAAAAGTCTACTCACGTTTTGCATTCTGAACTACTCGGTGCGGTCAACTCCAACATCTGAGTGACACTAGTGTTGATGAGAAAAAATGCATTGGTGTCCACTGCTGATCGCCGTACCAATATCAAATTGATCTTTGATATTGGATTGAAACGCCCCTCGATACTTTTGCCTTCGGCCGCTCCAGCGCCAGGATTGTTGTGGAATTTAAGAATGTATTTGTCATCCTGGAAAAGCGAACATGATTTTAAAATGTGGATTCAATTGTGGCGAGCATTTTCAACTAAATTTTACCTGTTTTTGGAGTAGCACCATCATATTTTCGAATAACAGCCCATGTAATTGCACGCTCGGATTTTTCTTCATTATCAGCGGTCCGTCATGTAACAGTTTGTGTTGTGTGAGGTCAACGTTCTGTGAAAAAAAGAGAAAAAATTGAAGTTACTGAGTCCAGTCAATCGAACGCTTCCAATGTCGACATACCTTAAACTCGCTACTGGCTTCCTTTTCGTAGTTTGCCTTGTCTAATTTCTTCTGAATCGTTTGCAATTTGTGTGCATCTTCAGCATGTCTCACAGCCTGATTAACATGATCCAATATACGTTTCGATGAGTCTAACGCTTTACGCACAGCTATCGCCTCGGCATCATTGTCCGGCGAAACTCTAACGGTAATTTTATATAAACTCTCAAACAACAGCGGATACTTGGTAAGTCGTTGTAGTGCCGTTGGTAATAAGTCTTTTAGTTGTAAACGACGACATGCCTTGTGTGATTCGGCTTTGGTCAAAAGTCTTTGGAGGTTTTCGTCTTTGCGACGTTTTTCTTTCAGTGCTTCCAGTGCGATTTGTTGACGTGCACAGAAATGGGCAGCGTGCTCTTTGAGTTCTTCGCCCGATCGACCATCGAACATCGTAAGTAGTAAGTCACCGATATCACCGACTAGCGAACCGTGCTCAATGCGACGCTGTTTCAATTGCTGTTCGAACGATGAATGATGATCTTTGAGAATGAGTAGGGCAGGTGGAAATAAGAGATTCAAATGTTCAGCGTTCAATGCAGCCGACTCCTGGAGAGGACGCATGAAAATACCTTCCAGGAGCCGTAATGTTCGTACGTGATTCCGTTCCGTTTGATAGATTTCTGAAATTAGTAAAAGAAATTCGGTGAAATTCTTCACGTTGGCATTCAGATCGGCGGTGATTACTTACCGTTAATAATTTCTTGACGTTTCTTTTCACCATCCGACAATGTTTGCAAAATATCGGCAGCGACATTTGAACTCCAATCGGCGATATTGTCACCTGCTTCATCATCGCTGTCTACCCACTGTCGTGGTGCTGGTATTGTGCCTTGTCCAGCCGTCGGAGCAACAGCTTCCAACGATGTACTAGGACTGAAATTTGAAAAAAAAATGAAAATTTTTCTATTGGTCTATCAACTCCATGTTTTAATCAAATATTACCTTGACGATAGACTAGAACTGGAACTTGCGAAATTGACATTGCTAATACCTAAGTCTACTTGTTGCTCGTCACTATAAGGAAACAAAAGCACATTTTGTAAATTAGTCAAATTGATTTCGATCCGTCACATTCAAAGAAAAATTGTTTCATTCAAAGGATGTAAAGGAAACTGATCTATTATAATATACCTCTCAGTGTGGACAGCCATTTCCAATTAAATTATCAAAAAGTTCATCAAGTTGATTATAATTGCACTCGTGCAAACAATTCAAATGACATTTTATTTGTATTTATTCAATCAGACACCATTTCATTTTTAATATTCTGCACTCTCATATTGGTTTCATTTAACCTCTTTTTTTTACTGTAGCATCATATATGTACGTCTACGACTGTTTATACAAAATTAATTTCACTAATGTAGTTTAATTGGACTAACAAATAGCAACTGCACATATCCAGTACTGACACCACACATGGCGTCTATGCGAATACGAAACAAAAAACAAAAAAAAAATGTTACAGAAAATTGCAACGATGGCATCAATCATTTTAAAGTGCATTTAACCAACATTTTCATCTGTATAAATTTACAATAAATTAATAATGTAAGTTTAACAAAGTGAATAACACCAAATGACTGATCGGAGCGCATCCAGTTTCAGTCTGGCATCGGTTGTTTTTATTGAATCAACAATGATTATAAATTGTTTCCTTCTACAACGTTGCAATAAAGAAATTCACCACAAACTGGTATTGTGATTTCATTGCAAGTTCAGAGAATTTTTCTCCACTCCCCTATTTAAGTGGCTGAACACTAAATGTTATGGTGGCAATTACATGGCATGGAGTTTTCCGTATATAAATTAAACTTAAAACTGTCTCGATATTGATAGTCACGTTGTTTGAGAAGAATGGAAATTATGTGTGTCAGCTGGGGAATGGGGTAGTTGCAGCGAAAAGTGGTAATTAGGTTTGCCTTTGAGACAGATAGAATTATGGTACCTTTCTTGGAAGTACATAAAAAGTCTTAGAATTCAGCGAGGTCGATGATGTAATTAGATTGGTAATTTAATGATTTTTTCACGTTTGACTTTTAGGATGACACAACGTTTTCTGTAATCGAGCAAGCTATCGATGAGTTGCTAACTAGGAATCGAGTAATAATATGATATTAGGAAAATATTCCATCATCAATCTTTTGTGAACGTAAAAATTACAAACCCCATCGTCCATATTCGACCTTCGGCTCTTTTTCGACACTTCGACACTCTTTTTTGTAACAGAATTTTTATTCTTCTTAAAATGTACTTTCAAAGAACTTCCATTGGCTTACGAAACGTTGTGTTAGTGAAAATTGAATTGGCAAAAAAGTAACTGAAACGCCAACTACAGCCATAGCTATGCAATGACCTACTCGAAATAACTAGATGAATACAGACAATAATATTTTTTCGATATTTTTTCTATACTTAAAACTGAACCAGTTCATTCATAAAAACGTTACAAGAAAAATTACGTCGATGCTAGCCCGAACATTTCGATAATTTATTTATAGTTTGTGTGGTCAAAGTTTACACTAAAAATGCTTGATGAGGTCTGTGAGTGTGTGTGACTTACTGGTGCACACTTTCAGAAAAAAAGCTTTATATCACTTTTATGTTGAACTTGTAACATCGAGTTTAAATATATGAATGAACCACAACATGTGCCAGCACAATGGAGACATATAAAAATCAACGCTATAGCATACACCATCATCAACACACAATATCTTTATGGATTTAACGTGACCAGTATGAGGTTTTTTTGATTATATAGTCTTTTAAAAGAAGAACGAAGATCAATGAGACGATTCGCCCTCCAGTTTGTTTTATCTTAACTAGCTCAATTATGGAAAAGGTTTCTCGGTTGTTTATAGTTTAAGCTAACGTAATGGATAGTGTCTTGTCGTGTGTAGTAAAAATTAGAAGTGAAAATTGTGGAGAGATTGTCTTTGGCTTTTGATGAATGAATTTGGGTCACTTCACAGGATAGTATAGGACGATCGTAGTATATTATTTTGTAAACCGTAGGTTTCAAGAGTAACCTTCACATTATTTTAATAAGTTTTAGGTTTTGCATAGGTTTTGGCATCGTGGATGGTAAGGCTTTTAAGTGGTATGTGGGACATAGAGACAGTCACATTTACATAAAATGCATAAGACTTACATCTGAGCCCAGCCGGGAGCGGCTAATAAGTATTTCAATGGTATTGTTTACGAATATACAACGCGAACATAAAATGCCACAAAACATTTTGAATACAATAGTCATCCTCTCTCCGCAAAACCACTGTGGCATTGTGAAAAGTTTTCGTTCAGTAGCTTTTCTCGTTATGTCAGTCTACACAGTTGAATAACCTATCTTCCATCTTTCCATAGACTTCTAAATAAGGTCAAATCAATAGGCACTTCAGCAATGGAACGCTGTGAATATTTATTCCACAGATTTTTGATTTGTAAAGGTATGCCTTTTCCCTTTTTGAATGCGACAATGGATTCGTATATTCAATTTGTTGAAGTAACTATGGAACTATCGAATCTCACCGTAACCGCATTTAGGCCAACATTGAATACACACCAGGAAGTGATAAGAATGAATGGCATATAACACTGTTCGAAATATGAATGGAAATCGATAGACACGTTTGAAATGTGGTGCTTATCAATTGCAAAGTTAGTTGTTGCGAATAAAAGTTTACATTAAACTGTGAAGTCGAAACGAATAAGCTTTTAAGTGAATTTTCTGTTATGCATGAAATTAATTCTTTGTTGACAAAATATATTACTGCTACTTCGTCGGTTACATCTAAGTTTTTTTTGTTTATTTGGTGTATCGAAAGAACTTTTTTTTTTTTCGTTGAAAAAGCAAACGGAATAGTGGTGGGATAAAACATGATGAGAATTATTTGCGAAAAAAAGAAGTTTTACAATCCACGCAATTTCTGACTTTGCATACGATTTAATTTGATATTTTTAAATAGGAAACGATTATTGTAAGGTTGTTTAGACCGATCAGATCGCGGAAAATTCTTAATACCAATCACCCACTCATTAAGTTCAAAATTTATTTGTTTTGGATTGGTTCGTGTGTGAGGAACCATTTTTGTTAATGTTCGAATATTGAGCACACACATGACTCAATAATCTAATATACTTTTTTCTCTGCTATATCACACGATGTGGAATATAGATTTTCTTTTACAACAAGTAGCAGTGGTTTCGACATATAGAATGTATTTTTGCAAAGGCAAAATGTGACCGCCAAATGTTTAATTGAAATGTGTACGTTTAAACGAATTGACATGAATTGATTAATGTCTGTACGTTTACGTTTTTAGTCGATGCAATTAAATATGTTAAAGGAAATGTTTTGTGTGTTGATTGTAATCCGAAGGATTCGCAAACAATATACATGGATGTGGGATATTGCAAAGTAATAAATAAATTGAGATTTCATATCTCATGAAGTGATCTAATCACTCTTAGTTATACTGAATAGAATCCCCACAGGGGATTCCTCCGTTGGAAACTTTAATCACGAAATGAAATCAAAGCAAAAGATTAAAGTTTCAGTGATTGGCTGTCAGCTCGAAAACGAAATTGTTACGGATTGTTACCACGGGTTCGCATAAAATGTGGCTTCAACCACAAAAAACCACATCACCACACATCGATTCGAATAAACACCGCAACATAAAAGTAGGTTTACCATATTGACATAAGCTTGGGTGAGAGACTTTTATACGGTTTATACACATCTAAATTGTGCTATAGCAAAACTTATTTTGAAATGGATGGTGGAAACATTTTATCGATTTTCATTTATCGTCTAAGATATTTTTAGAAAATTAATTTGAAGCCTTTAAATTAGTCTGTGGAAAAACGGCGACGAAACTACGCATAATAAATGCCTTGTATCAAACAAAAGATTTATATTTTTTTGCATGATGAAAACAATGATTTTTGTTTGTAAACAAAATGTCTCGTGTCAACGATTGAGTTGTATCGTGAGTTTTTTTTAGGGCAAAAAATGGATATTGTAGATAAGGTAAAAAGTTGTAGATTTGCATAGATGTGCTGATGTGCATTTGATGAAAGCTCAAAGGATCTTGATCACATTAATTGTTTTCACTGTTTGCTTTATCTGAAGAGGCACGATTAATCTCTTACTTCGAAACCACAACCGAAAATATTTTTTTTTTTATTAATAGAAAGCTTGCAAGTTTGTTTCAGTTGTAAGAAAATGAACTGAATATATCCTAAGACTATCCACTTCACACAAGGAGTGAATTATAAGACTGAAAATGATTTTATGAACAAGGCTAAGATAGGTGCAAATTCTTATATATTACTATGTACCCTGTACAAGATGTAAATGCGTTGTAGAGAGAACTTTCTCCATTTATTTAGGATTCTTTGACAGTTCTATGTCTCTCCTTCAACCTCTGGTGCTAAACCTTCGCCACTTAACGTCGGTTTCTTTTCCAGGTTGACACAATTTCATAGCACATTATCGGTCAAAAAACAAACAGAGAAACATTGGAAAAACTCTCAAAGGAATGAATTTTCATTGAGATTTTCATTAGCTACAAATTATGTTTTATAATTGCGTGAAATTGCTAATTGAATTGAAATACCGACGTTCAATTAAAATTGATCCATTTAAAGAAACACAACAATCATTGGCTCAGATCCAAGTAATTAACTTTTAAAATGAGTGAAAAAAAACAGTAATGAAAATATTAAGGTATAGACTACAACGAAAATTACACACCCTGCAATATATTTATCGTATGTGTACTAAAATTTTTTTTGTAAATTTAATATGAAAAGTTGGTTTGTAGGCGGAGCTCGATATCTTTTGTGGAGGATCAAATGTTTAGTCTTTAATTAAAAATTTAACTACAGCTTTGATTGTAAAACATTTTGTAACTAGGCCATTCACAGTTCACGCATTTAAAAATTTCGCTTGAAAAATGTTAAAAATTCCAACCCCGCAGCCAATAAACAGCAGAAAAAAAAGCGAACGTTCGATTCAATTTAATAAACAAACACAAATATTTAACGATATACACACCATCGTGTACGTATAGCTTAAACAAAACATGTTTTATTCTTATTTTGAAGGCAAAAAATATGATATCAAACACACAAGAGATTTTCAACCGATGGAAGAAGAAACGAAAAAAAAAATTGTTCACAACACGTAACTTTTCCGATAAATGAACTGAATAACTCGCAACAGAAAAAAAATCGACTTTATAGCATTTTCCAACTGAATTCTGAGTGTAAGAATAAGAACAAACAAACTCATGGATAAATTTGCGCTCTCGGAAAATTGTTTGAACACTGGGAAAATATTCGCAAAGCACACACACAGATTAACTGACTGTGTGGAAAAGATAGAGAAGAAATTATAATGTGCGCAGAGCACAGCACATAAAGCAGAGGAGTCTTTTAGAGGTAAAAACGAAAATGAATAAAAAAAAAGAAAGAAAATGTTGGTACAGTGGACACACAGAGAGAGCATTTAAGCGAACTTTTGGTGTGGCGTTATTTATTTATATATATTCAGTAAAGCTGAGTCCACATAATAAATTAAAAATTTTCAGACAATTTGAAAGCTCTACCGTGAAAATATTACTCTTGGCCGCAAATAAATCAAATTTTCTTTTATGCCAACCGACAAACCAGATTCAAATATGATGCGAAGCGCAAGCACTGACGGGGAAAATTTCGAACTGGTTAATTTTTGAAGATGTTCCTTCTTTTACATTAATCCTAACCAAATACAGTTACTTTCATCAAAAATTATGTTTACAGATCGCAAGTTTTACAAAGGCAACCGAAAAAATCAAAGGGAAAAAACTTTTAATTTTTACGACCTTCCATGTATTTAATGTGTTATCATGGTTAGAATAAATAGCGAAACTATGCTAAATAAATGAGTGATTTTTAGCCCCGTACGAAGTACGAAGGGGCTTATAGGATTACGATGCCGTGTGTAATTGATGGAATTCGAAGCAGACGGTAAGGGCAAAGTGTTTGCCTATGTTTATAGATGACGAATCTGCAATAAAAATTTGGGCCGTCTGTCCGTCTGTCCGTCTGTCCGTCTGTCCGTCTGTCCGTCTGTCCGTCACGTCGATATCTTGAGTAAATCAAATCCGATTTCAAAAATTTTTTTTTTGCCTGAAAGATAGTCAAAATAGTGAGGCTAAGTTCGAAGATGGGCATATTCGGGTCGGCCCTTCGTGAGTTAGGGCCACCTAAGTGATTTAAGGTCTTTTGGTGATATTTATGGCAAAATAAACGATGGAAATGTAAATGACACGGCAAATGATAGGTATTGTCAATACCAATCCAGGAAAAAAAAGTTTTTTTAAAATCGGGTGAGTGGACCGTGAGTTAGGGCCTTAGAAGTGAAAAGCTACTAGGGCCCTATGTGTATTTTACATAGAACTCAAGTAAATTTCATCCGTTTTTTGTAATTTTTGTTTCATTTGAAAGATAATCGAACACCGAATAGAATGTTGTTGAAAAAAAAATTAAATTTGGGTCCTTGGACTAAGGCCGCTACTAGGGCCCTATGTGTATTTTACATATAACTCGAGCAAATTTCATCCGTTTTTCGTAATTTTTGTTTCATTTGAAAGGTAATCAAAGGCCGAATAGAATGTTGTTGAAAAAAATTAAATTTGGGTCCTCGGACTAAGGCCGCTACTAGGGCCCTATGTGTATTTTACATATAACTCGAGCAAATTTCATCCGTTGTTCGTAATTTTTGTTTCATTTGGAAGGTAATCAAAGGCCGAATAGAATGTTGTTGAAAAAAAATTAAATTTGGGTCCTCGGACTAAGGCCGCTACTAGGGCCCTATGCGTGAGTTGGACAACGGCAGTCACAGAGAACGGACGTGTTTATGCGTTGCTCTCTAAAAGTGTTTCTTTCGTGTGGCTGTGTGTGAATTCATTTTCGATTTTGTCTAATTTCTGTGCCAACTTTTACGGCTTTGGTGTTTTTATTTTGCTGTAATGTTTAAATGGTGAAATTATTTTAAAGGTTTTATTAACGAAGTCAAAGTGTTGTTCTCGTAGGTCATTTTCTCTTTGATCAATAAAGTCGTTCTCGCCTCATTGTGCGATATCAACAATTGTGTTATTTCCTTTGTTATTTAACATGTGCTTCGTGGCGTCGGTTTACGGATTAACAATCGACTCTACCAGAAGCTAATGCTAAATTACGTGCTCGATTAATGTACGAAAATGACACATTGCCGTATGGCATCTGGCAGTCAATTTTAGTGCAGGTAAGGTACAAACGCTTCGGGTTCTCATTTGACACCCCAAAACCACATAGCAAATTTTTACAAATTTGCTGTGGTACAATCCCAAGATACAGAAACTATCTTGTACTCCAAAATGACCGCGAGGTTTAACAGATCTATTGATTGATACGTTGTATGGATGTCAAGGGATATGACGAAATACGAATCATTCAGACGCTACAACCTGCAACGCCAGAACGAGTTCAGTCACATGGTGGCATGGCGATTTATACGAAGAGGCAACTCATGGCCTATGGTGATTAGACACTTGCTATTACCTAAAACTAATAGCCGTAACCGTAACAAAGTCGGAAATATCAAAAAACCCAACATTCGCTTTCTCCATAAAAGAAACCATATCGACATAATGTCAATAGTAGAAAGAGCTACAACATGACAATGTTGATAGCGCCATCTTTGGGAAAATGTACAGGTCAATTAGTGATGGTTGTGGTATTCGCATACCACCCACGGCTTGGAGAATTCACAACGTATGGGACGTTAACACACGGTCGATTTGTGAACAATCTAAGTCGGGAGAGATATGATGTAAAATCACAGTCCATATGATCAAGAGACTTGTACAATAGCACAACAGGCCCATCTGAGGCTTAGGTGCTGGGCTTACACCCTCCCATCTAATCTAATCTAATCTAATCTAGGGCCCTATGCGTATTTTACATACAACTCGAGTAAATTTCATCCGTTTTTCGTAATTTTTGTTTCATTTGAAAGATAATCGAACACCGAATAGAATGTTGTTGAAAAAAATAAATAAATTTGGGTCCTTGGACTAAGGCCGCTACTAGGGCCCTATGTGTATTTTACATATAGCTCGAGCAAATTTCATCCGTTTTTCGTAATTTTTGTTTCATTTGGAAGGTAATCAAAGGCCGAACATAATGTTGTTGAAAAAAAATTAAATTTGGGTCCTCGGACTAAGGCCGCTACTAGGGCCCTATGTGTATTTTACATATAACTCGAGCAAATTTCATCCGTTTTTCGTATTTTTTGTTTCATTTGGAAGGTAATCAAAGGCCGAATAGAATGTAGTTGAAAAAAAAATTTGGATCCTCGGACTGAGGCCGATACTAGGCCCTATGTGTATTTATACTCAATAAATTAAAATTTTAGGGCTATTTGAAATTTTTGTTTTATTTGAAAGGAACGTCGTACGGGGCTTCGTAATTGCGCTATGCGCAATTTCTAAGATGTACACATTACATAATAATTTTACTTTAACTACTTTAACCGGCGCATAGGCTTACGGTCAAAGTAGGGTGACAGACGCACTAGGGTCACGTACGCAATAGATATACGGGTTTGTACGGAGCTCAGTCGCAGCAAACGCTCCGACTGTTCTGATGGCTCGTTTTACTGCGCATATGTTGGTCGTTCGAGTGAAAAATTTTCTTTTTTTTGGATTTTGACTTTGCACTGTACTGTCTCAGAGATAAATTGATGTGCGGGGATTTTTAGCCCCGTACGAAGTACGAAGGGGCTTATAGGATTACGATGCCGTGTGTAATTGATGGAATTCGAAGCAGACGGTAAGGGCAAAGTGTTTGCCTATGTTCATAGATAACGAATCCGCAATAAAAATTTGGTCCGTCTGTCCGTCTGTCCGTCTGTCCGTCTGTCCGTCTGTCCGTCTGTCCGTCACGTCGATATCTTGAGTAAATCAAATCCGATTTCAAAAATTTTTTTTTTCCCTGAAAGATAGTCAAAATAGTGAGGCTAAGCTCGAAGATGGGCATATTCGGGTCGGCCCTTCGTGAGTTAGGGCCACCTAAGTGATTTAAGGTCTTTTGGTGATATTTATGGCAAAATAAACGACGGAAATGTAAATGACACGGCAAATGATAGGTATTGTCAATACCAATCCAGGAAAAAAAAGTTTTTTAAAATCGGGTGAGTGGACCGTGAGTTAGGGCCTTAGAAGTGAAAAACTACTAGGACCCTATGTGTATTTTACATAGAACTCAAGTAAATTTCATTCGTTTTTCGTAATTTTTGTGTCATTTGGAAGGTAATCAAAAGCCGAATAGAATGTTGTTGAAAAAAAAATTAAATTTGGGTCCTCGGACTAAGGCCGCTACTAGGGCCCTATGTGTATTTTACATATAGCTCGAGCAAATTTCATCCGTTTTTCGTAATTTTTGTTTCATTTGGAAGGTAATCAAAGGCCGAATAGAATGTTGTTGAAAAAAAATTAAATTTGGGTCCTTGGACTAAGGCCACTACTAGGGCCCTATGCTTATTTTACATACAACTAGAGTAAATTTCATCCGTTTTTCGTAATTTTTGTTTCATTTGAAAGATAATCGAACACCGAATAGAATGTTGTTGAAAAAAAAAATAAGTTTGGGTCCTTGGACTAAGGTCGCTACTAGGGCCCTATGTGTATTTTACATATAACTCGAGCAAATTTCATCCGTTTTTCGTATTTTTTGTTTCATTTGGAAGGTAATCGAACACCGAATAGAATGTAGTTGAAAAAAAAATTAAATTTGGGTCCTCGGACTAAGGCCGCTACTAGGGCCCTATGCGTATTTTACATACAACTCGAGTAAATTTCATCCGTTTTTCGTAATTTTTGTTTCATTTGAAAGATAATCGAACACCGAATAGAATGTTGTTGAAAAAAAAATAAGTTTGGGTCCTTGGACTAAGGTCGCTACTAGGGCCCTATGTGTATTTTACATATAACTCGAGCAAATTTCATCCGTTTTTCGTATTTTTTGTTTCATTTGGAAGGTAATCGAACACCGAATAGAATGTAGTTGAAAAAAAAATTAAATTTGGATCCTCGGACTGAGGCCGATACTAGGCCCTATGTGTATTTATACTCAATAAATTAAAATTTTAGGTCAATTCGAAATTTGTGTTACATTTAAAAGGAACGTCGTACGGGGCTTCGTAATTGCGCTATGCGCAATTTTTAAGACGTACACATTTCATAAGAATTTTACTTTACCGACGTTTACGGGCGCAGTAGGTTTACGGTAAGAGTAGGGCGACGGACGAACTAGGGTCACGTACGCAATAGATGTACGGGTTTGTACGGGGCTCAGTCGCAGCAAACGCTCCGACTGTTCTGACGGCTCGTTTTTTTTGGTTTATCACTCGCTATTCTAATGCTCAATGAAATTGAATGGTATCGCATTTTCACGTACTTTATAGCGAAAGAAAAGCCGAGCCATGCTGATAAATTACATAATATCATTTCGAAGAGTATTCGTATACTGGTTACATATGGGTGGAATATTGCTCGCTTAATAGATCCAGATTACAGGTGAATACATTATCATCGGCTTATGAATTATTGCGATAAAGATTAGCTGAGTGTTGATAAATGAAGAATGTATCCGGTGCTTTTATATTTAGATTTTGTATCGGATAAGTAATCTCGAGATAAAGTTGAAGGCACTGCGATGGTCAGTGTATTTCAATTCCAATTTACTATCATTGATGATAGAAGATCTCAAACCTCAATGCAATCAGTGTATTTTAACTAGAAATGTAGCTGAATTCGTATCTTTCACATGTTGGCAAATCATAAATATAAATGGGTTCTGCTGTAGCGGTAGCCACGATAAAAAGTATGAAAAGAGTGTCTCGCACAGTTTGAAATGTATACTTCATGAATGAAAGAAAAGCTCAGACCGTTTCAACAGCGACATCATCTCAGACATGATTATCAGAGAAAAAGCTGAATAATTTACGGAAAAAACTTATTTTCCAATTCAATTCGGTTGGTGTCCACACATGAGCACGTAATAATATTAATCAAAATACTCGATGAATTGTGTACTCACTTTGTTTTCGATAAACTGGGATCGGACGTCTTCCGACGATTGTTTCGATTTCGTCTATGCGATAACCTTTCTTTATAGGATTCCGAACGGTTCACTGATACTGGTGCTGATTTCGACTTTGAACTGAAAATAAAAAGAAAATTGTATTTTGTAGTCTAGGTGCATTGTTGTGAACATCAAAAGTCTACTTAATGGAACTACTTTGGCAACAGGTTAAATTTGTGTTTATTTATTCGACAGTAAAGTGTACGCATAGAGATAACACTAAGTATTTCGGCTCAATAAACTTTCCGTGTGTGGTTCTATATCAATAAATCTAACAATGATTAGTTATTGTTAATCCCGACCTGACGAGGCGCACAACATAAACATATAATATGAGCTGTATGGAAAAGTATCATTGTTATCGTTAGCTACGACGAAAATAAACGATGAGTTCCAGCTAGTTGGACTTCTTATGATTTAAAATTCATTGTAAAAGTAAAAAAATTCCACCAATCTCTTGACAATGCTCAGGTCAGATCAAAAGAAGTAATAGATTCGATAATTGTACTGCTAATAATATTCGTCGTCTAGTTGAATCTAGAAAACGAATTTATTTGGTTTGATGACTTAGTATTTACTTTCAAGTTCGAGTTCCAAGTAATTTGGAGAATCTCTTATTACAAATGGTTCTGTTGTTTAGTAGAACCATTACAAATCGCTTAATTTCATTAACTCAAAAGTACACACCGTAACGTTGATTGTCTAAGGGAAAAATATTAAATTTGTTTGAAATTCAGTTAACGTCATATCCATCCTTATCACTAGTACACTTTGAAAAGGTAAACATCAATTGAGTAAGCAAATTTCATATTTCTTTGTAACAAAATTCATGGAATCACAAAATTAAATCACTGATTCGCACTTCCATTTGACGAGAATAAAGCGAAATTTCCATTACATTTTTCTAAAACTCCTTCGTCCATGCTCGAGAATTTTTGTTGCTACTGAGTGATCGGTCATCCATTGCAAATATTCAGCCGCAATCATCGATTCCATGCTTTTTTGATCAAATAACATGCAAGTAATTGCGAAAATCAACTCAATCTCACATCACAAATTTCTTCCTTTTTTTGCACAATTTATTCTCTTAATTTTCGTGTATTGTACACTGAGCACATGATTCAAGTTAAATGGTGTTAATCGTATTTCAAACATCAATTTTCGCAATTTTAAAAGCGACTCTTTAAACGTTGTCCGCGTTATGTATTCACCTTATCTATATGTTATGCTTGAACGTACTAACGAATGTGAGAGCGATAGTAGATTGTAGCTCTATCAGCAAGGTAAAGCAAAGAATTCATCGTTAAGGAATGTAACTTAAAGTTTGTGGTCGAATGTTATTTAAACAAGCGATGTAGATTGAGGGTACAATGAAGTGATGCAGGAATTTTTTTTGCCACCTGTAATCTCACTCGGGTAGACAGTTGCTTTAAACGGAAGAAAAGCCAAGTCTTGTAATAAAATCATCTTCGGTCAATCCCTAGTAAAGTAACAATATTTCTAAATTTGTGTTAGTACTTTTCACAAACCTAAGCTGATAGGAATAACCTTTTGAAAATTGCCAATATCTCAGGTAGATCTCGCGAGTAACACGATAGATTCAGATATACCATAACATACCTTTCAAAATGGATATTGATAAAGACGATAACATTGTAATTAGTTTCTACTGCCGATGTGTTAGTAGTGGAGCTTAGCAGATTTTCACGTATACTGATATTAGGGGTAAATCCTGTCTTATATAAAACAATTTCGTAGCTATCTGTCAATTTGACCCATTTAAAACAAATTACATTTTGTGGATATTGCTCGAAATTTGGATGAATACCAAAGATTTTCTGTCGTGCAGTTAGTCATTTGTCATGAGGACGACACAAAGACAAGCGTAAGCGATGAGCTTCAGCTAGTGTTCTCTTATACAGCGAAATGTATTTTAAAACAAATGAAGTAATAGATTACGTATTAGGAAGATCAAACAGTAGGAATTACTTGATGAGAAACATATTTAATGTTTTTACTGCGAAACGCTTGCCCTCACTCAATCTTGTAAAATTTGCTCCACATTCCATTTTACGAATTGTAAATGTGCCTTTGACAAAGAAATTCATCTGCAGACGAAAGGGAATGGTTTTGAAAATTCCTTCCTACCCTATTAGAAACGTCCGTTGTAGCTGACCTCAACGACACCAGATTCAACTAGTTGAGGCTCATTGGACTAGTCTTTGACGTGAGCTTTGGATTTACCCTTAATATTTGTTGTAAATAAACTAAAAGAAACAAAAGTTGGTGCACGTTCCTATTCGGTGATGGTGGGCCAACAGAAACGATTCACGAGTGTTGTTATTGTGTTCAAATTTAGAACACGCTAAATAAATTGTTAGGTTAGATAGCATTCGCTTATCTAGCGTATTGAAATTAATCCATCTCGAATCCACCACAGTGCAAAGGAGACATTTAGAAATAGGGAGAAAGGAATGTTTTTAACACGATACATTAGGCTGCAGTATTTGCAATAGTATTATTCATGATCGTCAACTTTTCTTTTGGAGTCTTTCAGTTTCGCGTCTTTGGCTCGTTAGATCTGACGAATGAGTAATGGATTTACGGTGAAAACGAAAATACCTTGAGCCTAACTGAACTTAAATTAGATTAAAATTACCCCGAGCATATCTTCTTCTTCATACAACATGTCTCTACATCGGTAAACACAGATAAACATAATGTGACATTTATATATCAGTCTACATAAATATGTGCGCGCTTTTTTTTCTTCTTCTTCTGTCTGTTGAAACAGTATACACACAGGTGCCTACCTAAAACAACATGTTCACTTCACCGAAAAAATACTTTAATTTGAAGATAAATACAAAAAGATAATAAACAGAAATTTCGTACGCGGCGAAAATTGAAATGAACAAGTCAATAATCTCATTTCCGTCAGACTCATAAACATGATTATTTTTATAATAGGCCTTTATCGATTCGATACCGAAATGTGTGACAATACAGGGAAAAGTTTAAAATTTTTTAATTATTTATATATCGCAATATAAACTTTTGAATGAATCAGTTGATCGTTTAGATTGTTACGAAAAAAAAAAATTAAATTTAAAGCGGAAGGAACTTCAAATCAAATACCTTCATCATTGACTAAAACCTGCATAGGGTACTCAAGTGGGTCTTAATCACATTAATTATAAATTATATAAAAATACACTTGACTTACCTATCGCGATGTGCTGGTTCAGCGTCCGGCGCATTTGAATCAGTATCGACGGAATGAGCATGCGTAAAATCAACTGAACTTTGAGCAGTTGAACTGTTGCTAATATCTGGCCGTCGATCAGATGGTTGTCTAACAACTGATGTGGATGTAGGACGATCTGGAAATAAGAGAAAAACATTGTTAGACACTTCTGAAGAATGAAAATTTTTGATGTGTCATTTAGTCTAAAATAAATTGATTTACCAAAACTACTTTGCGAATAAAGTGATGCTCGCGAAGTCTTACGCTTTTTCTTATTCTTTTTAGTTTTCTGTTCATTGAAATGGGCCGCAACGCGTGCGCCTAGAGATGGAGAAGTTTTCTTTTGAAGTTCTGGCTCTTCGCACGAGTGGAAAACTTCTTCTTCATCATCGATATCGTTGTCGTTACCGCAAGAGTCTACATCACTTTTATCGCCTTTTTCGGCATCGACAGAATTTGATTTCTTATTCTTATCGGTTTTCGTGGAAGATGTTAAAGATTTACGTCGGATGCGGTCAATGTCCGCATGACTTAGCTTTTTATTAGACAAACGGTACCGTAACAACGCGTTTAAGTTCAAGTTCGAATGTGAGCGTACATTTTTCTTGGGTGCAATGATGACTGTTGCTGTCGCTTCGACTGTATCTAAGACTGGCGGAGCCGAAATCTTGCGATTATTCCGACCTTTCAAACTATCTCGCTTTTCAAGATCTGCAATCTTTCCCTTTGACGAACTCTTTACCACTCTGTTGTTTTTGAATTTTCTGTCGGTTAGTAGAAGTTTGTCTTTCTCCGATTTACTTAAACGTCGACCGGATGGTGAACGTTGAATGATCAAATTATCCTCATCGGTTTTCGATACTTTCGACTCTTCTGAATCATCATCAACTTCATCATTCGATGGGTTTTCCGTTTTGACTGGTGACTTGAGACGTCTCATGCGATTTTTGAAGCTCGAAACGCGAAAACGATCCGTGTCCATTTGACCGGGTCGGAACCACATTTTAATTATTTTGTTATTCTTATCACAATCAGTTCAGTTCAATTATTTTCATTTCAAAATATTTTACCGAGTTGACGTAACTATTAAAATCAATTGAGTTAAATATGGCTCGACACACACAGCTATATAATTCTCAGCAACAGGCGAGAGAAACACAAATTATTTTCTTTTTGTATACATAAAGGTCAATGTGTAGGTGAATTCATGCATGCACGTTTACACCAATTATTTCAATTAGTGTTGAGGCCACGTGACTGAATCTTCAACGAGTTATTGGCTACGTATATCACACAATTAAATTAAAACGGATCTAAAGAATTGAATTTCGAAGTTTGTTTCCAATGTTTTGTGAATCGACCACTTCACACACAGAAAATGTTCCTTTTTCTGCTTCACTTCACTACTAATCAACAATTTTGAATCGCTAGATTTTGTTCAATAAATAAAAGTCTTTGGAGAATTCAAATTTGAAAAAGAAAAATCTCAGAGCTAACTTGGCTTTTTACTCACAAATCGCCATCTTATTTCTGATCAGAACAGAAGACACATCAATGTCCCGTTATTTTGTAATTTCATTAATATTTGGACTATAATATCATAGTGATGATGGCTGCATTATATGCAATTATGCAGATCAGACACTTTGCATCGAACGATGCAGTGTTAACCTCGTATAAAAATAATGATGACAAATGTACCTTGAATGAAAATCCATATATCAAATCAAAGAAATTAAAATTAAACAAATTCCTAGAATTTACGATGTTGCTTTCGTGTATTAAAAATACAAATTTCGAAAGAAATTCATCTAAAAAACGCTTATTTTCCGATAAAATGATGTTAATCAAAACAGCTAAGTAATGTGGGAATATTGTAAACTATACCGGTAAGCCGTGTCTTGTAATGTTTATTGCGATGTACAAAAAATGTAAATAGAAAAAAAGTTTCGCACTAGAAAAATGATCCAGATGGATGTGAGATGAGTTATTTTAGGAGATAAAACGCACTCCAGAATGAATCAGTTGAATTATTTTTGTTCTTGCTTGATGTATATAATTGGCTTCACCTACGTTGCATTAGGAAAGGGGACTAGGCAAGGCATCCAATTTTTAATGGATAAATGCATAGACACACGCATAGAAAACCATCCAGAAACGATCAATGCACATATTGACGTCATCACACCATAATAAATCCATTTAGAGGTAATTTTATTGTAAAATTTAAATGAATAAAAGATGAATAAAAAATTGAAAATAAAAACTTGCATTTCCAAAAATATTGTTAATTTTAATCGAGATTGACATTTTAAATATATCGCTGCCGCATGTATACATATATTGTGGACACTTGATAAACATATACATCAAGATTTTTAATACAATTATAATTTATGCTTGTTATTCAGGCTATATTCATATAAAAAGATGGGAAACTAAATTATTTCCCACATTTTAATAAAAAAAAATAATTTTCTATAAGACGACTGTCATCAGCTTTACGATATTATATTGAACTGACGTCTGGACATTTTCATTTATATTTATTAAATGAAGTCAGATTGTAGACAGGTCTTATTATACAATATACCTGGTACTGGTATGTACTTATCAATCAAAATGATTAGTTTTCGTCTGAAAATCCAGAAGTTAGTTTTGCGTATTAGGAGGAAGATTTGATTTAATTTTAATGTTTTCTAATCAAAGTTGAGTTGGTTGTGAAGATAGAGCAACTGTAGCTAAACTTCTATCAGGGATACCAAATTTCCTGACGACTTACATAGATTCAAAACGAACATTATATGGAGGCTGTGTAATCTGTAATGATACAGACCGAGAGTAAATTCATATGCATCACTTAATAATAGACAATATATGCAGAACTCCAGAACTTCCGACGGAATGTCGATTTTGTTCCTCTGCCTGTTACTAAACAATACTCAAGAACATCTTGATAAAAAATTGTTTCTGAGTTCGCTCAAAGCAATAAAATTTTAGTAGCACACTTGGGGTGACCGATGGATACAGGATCGAGACTGGCGTAGTCCAAAAAAATTGTCATCCCTAGATGTCAAAAATCGATTTTAAAAATTTGGAAAAATTCATTTACAACTTGCGACAAATCATAGAAGCCAAATTTTCAAGTTTTCGGCCTCCCACTTTCCACATGTAACAAAAAACTTCTTTAAAATTTTTGTTAGCTGTATACACCCTTCCTCAACAAAAAAGAAGTTTTTCCGAAATGCACCCAAAAACTAAGAACGGGTGTCGATTCAGGGACCTTTTGGGAGCTCAGAACAGCATTCAGTAAAATCGGACCAGCTCCTTCCCCATACAAAAATTTTCATTTTATGGTATCGTTAGAAAAAATTAACTTCGATCAAAATATGTCCACTCACCGAACTTTGGTGACAAAACGATTTCAGAGGGGTGTATGAAATTTCATTCGTCAAAATTCGGCGACTAGCAAAAATTGAGCGAATCTTTAACTTGAAAATTCGGAAATTCATCTAGAAAATGATTCGATTTTTGCTCAAATGATCTTAAATTCTTGGGGATGTTGTGGGCTATCCAGGACAGAAAAGTTTTTGAAAATCATCTAAAAAATATTTGCGTCGTGAGTGTTTGTTTGGTCTAAAATTGTAGAAAAATGGTTCAATTAGGAAAATCGAATTTTTGAATACGTGTAAAAAACAATATTTTTGATTCATTTAATTGAATTTTATATCTTTGGTTACATTTCGATCAAAAATTTTTGAAATCGATGATTTTTTAGACGTTTTCAAAATTTCGATTTTTCTCAATTGAGCCCCAATTTTAGACCAAACATTTTTCAGACAAACTTTCCTTTTCTGGATAGGCCACAACATCCCCAAGATTTTTATGACTTGAGGAGGGCTGTATAATAGTAAGAACTGTAAAGGGCATTTTATGTTCAAGAAATGGTAAATGGTTCGAGACTAAAGTAAAATTCGAAAAATATATAAAGACATTTTAAAGGGAAATGAAATGATTAATATCACTACAATTATAACACCCTGTTTGTTCTAAATAGCTAACACAAACCTATACAAAATTTGTTATCGATACAGAAAAATTTCTTATAACTTCAATAAAAACACGAAACACAGTGTAATGCATTCGTATAAAAATATTGGCAATAAATTGTTTAAATATTTGACCAAGTGAATGTATCAAATCGAACTAGAAATTCCATATAGTTTTTCTTATCGTGTAGTGTGGATTATTACGTAATTCAGCTAATTTAGGAAATAAATATTTTAGTTGAAAAAATTGAGGATATTATCCCGACACGACAGTGCTGCAGTGGATGAAATAGGGAAGGATCATAAATGAATTCATTAAGGAAAAGACAATTTATTGAACATTTACGATGGAACACTTGAGGTAAAAAAGACTTTAATTCTTACGTGGGTGATTCGCTCTTACTCATAAATCTAAAAGAGCATTGACCTCAAGTTTGACTCGAATAATATTAACATTTTTCTACAGATATTCACAGTACAAAACTATAACAGTATACAGTACAAAAAAAAAATTATTCTAACATGCCACGTTCCGTATAAATTAATTCTGCTGCACTGGAGTGTGTTTCTCAGAATTACATTTTAAGATAACAATTCGAGTGGTGTAAACATATATAGAATACTAATCCCTCAACAAATCCAAATGTTATCAATGTCTCTGACATAAACTTTGAATGAAATTTAAGAAAATTTGTAAATTAAAACCGGAAAGTGTACATAGTAACCTAAATTATAACTATCCCAAGTTCAAATACCATTCGAATTATTCAGAACGCTGAGGAAAATAAAATGCAGATTGCACACATATTGCATGCAGCAAGACATTGTAATTGAAGTCGAATTCAAATTATTTTTTGTCGGTACTCATAT
Organism: Bradysia coprophila; assembly: GCF_014529535.1. Classification (NCBI taxonomy): domain Eukaryota; kingdom Metazoa; phylum Arthropoda; class Insecta; order Diptera; family Sciaridae; genus Bradysia; species Bradysia coprophila. The sequence continues at coordinate 8,454,379 of NC_050738.1, read as the reverse complement.
TTTATTTATAAATACGTCTGTATGAAAACAAAATCTACACACGTATTGGCTGGGTAAGTCATGCTCAAATTTGAAAAAAATTATAAAATAAATAAATAAAACGGCTCGAGACAACTTCAAACAAAAATTAAATCGGTTCAGTACTTTATTCCGTAAGAGTTGTAGTGTAAGTATAAGAATTTTTTTTTTGTTTACCACAAAATATAAACACTAACATAACAACAGAGAGTGAACCAGATATATAGACACCTTCATATATTTGCTGGAAATAGCGAGTCTGCGTCTCCATCTTAATTTTACGAAAAAAATTCTGTACCTCTCTTACAGTCGTTTGGAATGCCAATTAAATATGCTGAAAAAACAATTTAACACAGGTTCTAATTTCTCTCCGTGTTGCACAATCCAATAAATAATTTGGTAAAAAGAAAAAAAAATATTTTCGAAAAGGTCATGAACATTTTATATACTCAAACTATTCGAGTTTGCTTTCGAGGACAGGTGTTTTATGTACGAAATTACGAAAACATGGTTAAGTGTATTAAAAGAATTATACATTTATAGATCACCGTATAATTTTGGATGATGAACCATTTGAATGAAATTGATTTTCAAATCTATTTTTTACCGGAATGATCTGGATTATTGTGTACATGGCAAATACACACTTTTTTGGATCTTTTATGCGAATATATAAGTGGTTGACTTATTCGTTTAGTCAGCTTGTCTGCACAAGAAGTAATTAATTATTCTAATGGTGTAGGAAGGAGCTCCGAAGAATTTATTACTCTTAAGGATTAACAACTCTCGAAGAGGTGATAGTATCGAGCAGTCATCAAGCAGTCTTGGGTGATGAAGATCCATCGAGACTCGATATTAATTTATTGTTGTGTAAATGATTGTTATGGTAAATGATCACAGAAAGACCGTCTTTACCAGTTTTCCTATAAGTCTTAATGAAGTATGAAGAGTGATGCCCAGAAAAACGACAAATCATCGTTAACTTGAACCTATGTGCTTCTGGTGTTTGTTTGAACGAAATTTTTTTTCCAGCAACGACCTGACTTCAACAGAATTGTAAGACCTCCATGTCAAATATAGACCAGTTGCTAGAACAAAGAAAAAAAGGAGAGGCAAAAAATGCACAACACAAAACACCGGCGCAATATAGAACCTTTATCGATAGAGTCAATTTCAAATGGATTTTTTTTTCGACATCCATTCTTATCCCAGAAAATGTGGTATTTTCTCTCCAATTTCCATGGATTCTTTTTTTTTTCATACAAATCTATTTCTGCTTACATCTGCATTTTATTTTATGTATTTTGATGAACATAAATACTTAAAATGTATAGATGGATGTGTATTTTACTTGAAGAGGATATATACATATGGATGTGCTACTCTATGTACCCATCCACAAACAGTGTTATATGTTAGAAAAAAAAGTGACTTCTATTTTAAAATACACATTTAACTTTATGGTTTTTAAATGTTTTGAATCCGATGCTATCCGATGTATGTGTGCCAGTGATACATATTTTTATTGGTATGAAAATTGAAATGAAACGAGAGGAAAATAAATATGAAGCGTTGTGCATGTTCCAGCCTGGCAACGTTATTTCGTATATAGTTTTAAACTAATTTTTATTTTGCATTTTAATGAGGGTAAAAGGCCTGATTGAAAAAGTTCATTTAACAGTGCGAGTGCGGCCATACGGGAGATAGAGAATAAATTATTTAATAATTTCATGGCGCTATGATGTGTCTGCGGTAGACATACTCTTAACTCAATGAACGGCATTGTAACGTCATATCCGTATGCGAACATTTCTTTTCAATTTATTTCTATTATGTTGTCGTATGTAAAATAATGTTGCAATTAACTCAAAAACAGATCATTTATTGAACAGAGACGACGACTATAACTATTCAAATGTTGTTTGTTAATGCTCTGGGATTAATAACATTGTATACCAAGTCATCGCCTATATCTGTCCAGTAAACAAATTTTATCCAGCAATATTTTCGCCTCAAGTATCGGAGAAATAAAATTGGATCGAAATGAAATAGAGAGAAAAACATCCTGCATGTAATCTTTAATGCTATTGGGAATAAACCGAAGATCCAGTTATCGTTCATGCCGATTCCACACTCAGCGGGAAGCTGTTAAAATTTTTAATGATCTAACATTCCTATAAAATAAATAATGTCCGAGAGATCGTTTCAGCGAGCCTTGTACGTAAATAGTTCAGTCGAAGATAACTCGTCGTAAGACACTTACATATTCAACTAAGTTTTGTTTATATACATAAACAAAGATTAAACGAAATCACCGTCAATATTCATTAATTTATTCTGTCATTTAACTTTCATTTCATTTAAAAAAGATGAAAAAAAAAATCAACGCACAGACAGCGTGCTGATGTGGATAACGATCTTTAATTAATCTCAGCGCGACAAATAGCACATTAAATGCTACTTTGTGTTCGCTGTCAAACTACTCAAACTGTTGCATTCACAATTTCTTAATATAGATCTGACTATTAGTCTAATTAAGAATGCACATGAGAAAAGTGCAACTCATTTTTGTCGCTCTTTTTCGATTTAATTAACCATATAAGCCGAGCCATATTTTACGCAATTCAATTAAGAAGAAAAAACAAATGGTTGGAACTATTAACAGCTTACACAACACAATTATCAATTTCCTCAAGCACGCATTCACATTACTTTTACATTAAAAAAAAAAAATGTCAACATCCGGTGTCTGTAAAGCTCAATCATTGATTCACTTGTCTATGCTGCTTTTATGATTATGGTGTAATTGATGTTAACCATATCCATAGTTACAGTGAATCTGTTTTAACCGGATCATCCAATGATGCAACTCAGTAGGAACGTTTTTGATTTTAAATCTTCTTAACTATAAATCGATCACTTCAACAAGCGCAATGATCATTTCAATTTGACAATATTCTACACGAAAGTCAAACGTTTGCGCACACAAAATTAAACCACACGTTGAACGAACAGCTAATTAAATTCTTTCAGCTATTCGTCATATTGATTTATTTGGAAAAGTATAAAAAAAATATTTGCAATTAAAGTACGCACACTACACAATAACAAAAAATACGACAACGAAGGCCAACGCAGAATGATATGCGATCATTTCGTATACGAATAAAGTTATACTTAAAGTCTTAGCGACACTCGGCACAGTACTGAAAAAACTTAAGTTGAGCTGAAGCCAACAAGGCATTGATGTTTAACAACAAATATATACAGCCGCGCACAAACTGACAATGTAACATCGTAAACGGGTGACTCAGTGAGAAGCGGATAATTTAGTTTTTTTTTTTCATTTAAATTGATACGATTACCATCGGGCGTAATGTTGATATCTAAATTTTGATAAAGTAGATAAATTTCAATGTTGTTCGTTTGCTTTATTTATCACCGATTACATTAATGAACAATAAAAATATTTTTTTGTTGTTGGTGACAAAATAAATGCTTTTATGCTCTTAGCACGGCTGGCGGGGCGGTAAATTGACCTACAATATTTTGTTATCTGAGTGATAAAACAAAGAGAATGATTTCGATTTTACGACATAAAATCATGAAACTGAAAATTGCGAAACGTAAAAATGAAACTTGATCAGCATTTGTTCAATCTTGGAATAACTCTTGGGATGAATATTGATCTGATAAAATAGCGCTGGAAGTCATTACGCTTGAAAAAAATATTCCAAATCGTTAAGATTCGTCTCAATATTGCACAAAAATACCCATCAAACTGAGTGTCGAAGAAGCATTTGAAACAATTAAAATTTTGTTTTCATTTCCTTTCGTCACTAGATCATTCACGACCAATCAAACCATTCAAAAAATCATTTTCCATCCGGCTGAATCAATCATGAGCCGAAAAACAAACGAGAATAAAAAACCAACAAATTTGTTGAACCCTATACATAAACTGACTGATCGACTACAGTTGAAAGCGAAAAAAAGCATTCGTTGTTGTTCGTGGCTTCAAATTATTCAAAAATACTCGTCGATTAGATGGCAAGCAAAAGAATTAAAAATAAAAAGGAAATCTCGAAGTAGCAAACACAATACATAAATAAATAAATGAAAACAATTAAAGGGGGGAAAGAAGTTTTGGACAGAACCGATGGATGTGTTACTTATTTAAGTGAAAAGCTAATTATTTCTTTTCGGTCTAAGATGGTGATTCGATAAGTAAATCTTGATCGACGAATAAATCCCAATGATTAGTCAAGCAGATCATTTTAATCGACAATGGTAACGAATGTAAGCGTGAAAAAAAAACGTTGAAATACAGAGAGGTGAGTGTTTATTATGCGTATACAAACGATTGGGTATACGAATGTTAAACATCTGGATCTGTGCAACTATATCGCAAACAATGAACATTTGCTTCAAATGTATATCATGACGAGAAATTGAATAAAAAATCAGATGGACGGACGGGTTGAATGTATACAACAGCCGTATTCAGATGTTTATACAACAAACGTTGGAAAATTTGTTAAATTTTGATCAGCCGAATCATTTAATGGAGCTTTGATATCGCGTCAAACTTTCGAATTGCTTCAAAAATATTGATTTATCAAATGGACTGCACTTCATGATGTTATAATATGCAGTATGGAGTAATGACGTAGTCATTTAATTCAATATTAAACGTAGTTCGCCAATGTCCATTTCAAACTTAAAATTCCATAAATTATTTAAATTAAACTCATTCCCATGAGATCATTATATTTAAAATTGTCCGCTGATTTCACAGATCATTTTGTACGAAAATATTTATCGCAAAAACATTTTATACAAAAAAAAAATGTTTTTTCGTATATTTAATATTGTTTAACATTATACAATACTCATAAACGTGTCAATGAGTATACAGAACTCGCAGTCAGTTGTACCGAATATTATTTATATAGAGAAAAATTCTACTCACATGAATTTCGATTTCGATTTTATGTATATATCTAGAAATGTGTGTCGTGTCGCTGTGTATATGAGTGGAAAGCTTTAAAGCTTTCGACTAATTGATTAGTTAGTTTAGAGTATTTTCAATTGATGGCGTTAATGTGAATTCAGAATTAAATATGTTCAAATTACGACGAGGGAAAAACATATTTATTATAATTCATTGCAAATAAATATCAAAGATTCACCGAATCAACATTCGGATTGTATTGTAAAACAAAAGCCATTTTCTTAGTATTAAAAATGAAATTGTTTACGCGATTTTATGCTCGTAACGAGCGAAATAAAATCCTTTAACTGTTTCGAAACGTTTGCGTGGATTATGTTATTTTTTATGTAAATCATACAGCATCAAAACATTAATGTATTTTAGATATATAGATGTAAGTAGGTTGTGTTTTGGCATGTGACTTTCAGAAAATAATAAAAAAATGAATACACATTTAAGAATCATAAAATCTGTTGTTTCTGTTTAATAGATAATTTAATGGGTGACCAAGTGGTGCTCTGGTATGTATTCTTCAATATCATTCTGGTATAACATTATTTGTTCCAGCTATAAATAAAGTTTCTATTCTGTTATAGTTCGTCGGCCACTTGTGCGAGACAATTATCATTCGAAATCAAATAGAAACTTTTTTGAAGATGGGAATTGATAGGATTTTAAACGAGCAACGATGGATATTAGGAATGTGAACAATTTTAATATTTAAAATTATTCCGCTTAACGGTGGGAAGAATAGTGACGATGAGTTTCACTCTGAACATAAATGTAAGCATCGGTTCTCTTTTAACTTTTATTTTATGATCAGTAAAGAGACGTGTCCACATTGAACAAAGTGGTCATGATTGAATGAAATTCAGACGATAGAAAAATTGGCAAACTGAAAAAACTGCAAATACTGCAAAAACGTTGCTTCAAATTTTTCACAAAGAACGAATCATCTGTTATCAACAGCAGAAATAAGCGATGATCTAAGGGTAATGTGTTCTTATGTAGTGTAAATTGTTAAACAAATGAAGTAAAACATTTTGGGTAGAGTATCATCTAATTACTTTAAACAAAAGAAGTAAAAGATTTAATGATTGTAATGAAATGTACATACAATCGTCTATTAATACGTAATTTTCATGTTGAACCAACAAGTAGACAAGTGCTTAATGACCACAATAAATGAATGCTTAATGTTCGGAACAGCTGAGTAACACAACATTCTTCAATTTCTGGTGAACTTCACGACAATAGAATCGCTAACAAACTCTCAACATTTCAACTGCGACCTTCTACCCTTATCAAAGCCTTAATTAATTACTAAAATCTTTACGCAGTCAATTTAGACTCAGTTAAACGAGAACTGTGGAAAGATAAATCGAACGCAATGAAAGCGCTGAATTTCATTCAATATTGAATTGAATAAAATAAAAATTCTCTGATTACAGCGTTGAAAGGTCACCAAAACAGAGTCGATTAAGTTCAAGATCAGCGGCTTGTCTTTTGTGTTAATTATCAAACAACATTACGAGAAAAAAAAAGATTCGAACGATATGTGAACATGTGTGGGTTATATACTCATGTATGCAATACAGAAATCCACCAAAAAAATATTTTGCAAATCATATTCTGTTCGTTGTATAAATGAAATGAAGCGAACTGCATATGAATAAAATGCAAGACGAAACCTGTATTCAAGTGTGATAAAAAAAATCTTCAACATGGTTTTCGAAACCACAAAGTTATGCCAGTAAATTTACGTCATTTCGTTGGCAGAATATTTTGGCCATGACCGTACACTTCAATGTTTTCGATTTGTTTGCTGATTTTATTGTGTATATTGCAAGTATTACTCATTGATAAATACAAATACAAAAAAAACCGCAAAGACAAAAAAACAACCGACGAACCGACTGAAAAGAAACTGCTAACCACCATTCAAAAGTTTAAAATTTTTATTTTTAGATATTTATCATTATTTGCTCCCTTGTCAGATTTTATTAGCTTTGTGGCCATCTTTAAATTTAAACTTTTGTGGACAATGTCTTACCGATGTCGCCTAGCCTACAACTCATACAAAATGAATGAGTTCATCGAGAACGACGACATTAATTCAAAACGTTATACAAACGATCGCATTTCTGTTTGCGTCAATGAATGTTACAATTGCTTGTATTCAATACTTGCACGAGACAATAACAATTGAATTACTATCTTCACTCCTTGTCCTTGTTCATTTTCCTGTTCTTTCAATATGAGTTTCGTGACTGAAGTTTTTCAATTATCCGAATTCCTAATTAGATCGACACAAATATGAATTATTTGCAATGTTTCCCGAAAATTCGTAACGCCAGGTAACAATTCTATAAATTGTCAGCATAAATATGGTAACTAAGAGTACGTAACTCAGTTAAATAGATGGTATAATAGACGGGGTGACAGCATGTGAGCAAAGTTTTGCAAGCCTTGAAGACATAAAAATGTCTTCTGCTTTCAGTCAATGTTGAATTCAAATCACGTTGTCGCCATTTATTGAACTTGCTCAGTTATGTAAGGAAAATTGGTTTATCGGAATTATTATGAATGCTTAAATATAATGAAGTAAAAAAAGATGACATCAGTAGAATATATTAAATGGAATAGGTGAAAAAACCGGTAATGACATAATGACAAATTAAAAAAAAAACGTTTCATTCGTTCTGATACGATACAGACCAATCAAACCAATCGACACAGATGATATTAGTATTTATAATGTAGGATTGTCGATCAAACAAAACGAACATATGGGTGATTCGTTTTCATTGACTCATTGAACGTCGACATTCCCATCTCAAATAGAATCTTTATTCCACAGTCAAATGCATTTCATTAAATATTGACTGAAATGTTATAAACAAAAAAAATATATTTTAAACAAAATTTAAAAAATTAAATAGCACTGTCATAGCAGTACTACATTCTTTGGTGTGCAACACATGTTATGCGTCATAGCTCTAAAAAAAATATAAAAGAATTGATAAGCTGGCAATTTCATTTTGGGGTTTTTTCGAATAAAAAAAAAAGAATTGAGAGAAAAAAATGAAACACCGGCTTGACAGTCTTCAAGGCGCAGCTAAAGATACGGCTGACTAAAAATGTTTTTAGATATCATTTAATGACGGGTTTATTATTAGTCACAGTTTGTGTTGAAGCTAACGTAATGCATAAAGCGATTTAAGGTTCTAAAAAATCAGTTAAAAGTAGCAGTGGCGTACGTCAACATTTCGCTCAAATGTTGCGCCCAGAGAGAATTTTTGAAAATTCGATAAACTTGGCAAGCAGTACATACCATGCGTTCATTGTTAATATTTCAAAGTCAAGTTCAGATACTCATAATACACAGAAATGAAAGTGCGACGATGTTTTTTCTACACAGCACTTTTATCAATGGGACATGTAATGCTTCTGTTGAGATGTTTCAGGCGCCTATCCAACTTGTGTAATATCTGTTAATATATGCTGTCGACAGGCAAGCTATATATAATATATCTTACATGAAGCATTTTCATTTTGACAAAAATGTTTTGAATTTTGCCAATTTAATTAATAAATGTTTTTCAGAAGGAAATATTTCACCGTTTTTTTTTCTTTGCTAACATGAAAACTTTTAACGCAAACATTTGTCGATTAGTAATGATCACCGCATAGTTTGCCGTTTTAGAAAATTATGAAAAATTCTCGAGATTTTTGTGTCTCAACATTTTTGATAAATTCGGTTTCATATGTAACAACTCATAACGAACATTTGAATAAGAATATTTTGAGTTGTGGGTAGTTGGCATGCCCACTCCATCCCTCTGCAATCATCTGTCTATTATAAATAATAATACGCAACTAATGGCTTTAGATCATAAAAATAAAATTGGATGATGAGATCGGTGCTACAGGCACGACAGACCATTTCCTATTCCGTAAAATCTCGCCACACTAACACAGGAAAAGTACGAAAAAAATAATAATGTAAATATTATTGCAACGGTTGTGTTTTAATAACGAATTAGCCATCTGTGAAATGTTTCAGAATTTAGTAGATTTTTGATTTTAGCAGTAAAGAAAATTAATGAATGGAACGTTTCGGACGGGCCATAGAGGATATGTAGTTTAATTGAACCATCGATTCGGATCGGATAAATTTATAACTTTTTTTTTTTGGATTCATTTACCTGATCCCCACATTGGCAATTTCAATAATTTTTTGATGCTAGGGTTTCGTCGTACTCCAGTTGAAGCGACAACGGGACCATTTTCACTAGATGCCTCCATTTAGATGTTTAATTATTTTTTATTTTCTCTTTTCTTAACAATTTAAAACGAATAATTTTATTCCTTCAGTGATGTAAGCAACAACATTTGCGATAATTTTCGTCATCTCTTCACTCATTTACATATTTAACACCAGACACATCTACACGAATATTCACAAATAAATTCTTTTTTATGGAATATTATAATTGAGATTTGTAATTGATAACATTGACACATCATTGAACTAAATATGTTTTTCATAATAAATTACAATGTCCACGTTACATACGAAACAATTTTTTTTTAGCATTTTAACTCAACGCAATAATGGTTTGTGCTGTGTGCGTATGTTTTGTCACATTGATGAGAGTGTTGAATGAAATATATTTTCTTAACTTTTCAATTCAGCGGTACCAGTGCGACGAAAAAGCAAAAAAAAACCGATCGTCACGTTTATTAAACCAAAAATTCTGAACTGCTCAAATTGATTCTCTCTATAGCAGTTTGAACCTGAACTTAGCGACGTAAAAATAAATACATATTCGATAAGAGTGGGAGACAGAGTGGCGAAGGCGAAAAAATATTTTTCTTGACTTTTTGTTTAAGTGTACTGATAACTTTTTTCTTTCCTTCTTTAATGCGATTGTTTAGGTCAAATAAAATTGGAATTCAACCATTTTAACGTGATATTTCGTTTCGGCTTAAGTACCAGTAATTAATCATACAGTCGCATCATGTTTGAGCTACACAGTTTCTGTACTTTGGAAAATATAAACGTACCCGCTGGTTTTATCTCGTTTGCATTTACCTGATGAGTTTTATTTGGATTTATGAAAAATTAATGTTTACTCATACAGATCTTTATGTAGTCGTGTATGCTTTGGGACGTGTGTAAATGGTTACAAAAGCATAAGAAAATTATCGTTCAGGATGTTTATGTTAAATGAAAAAAAAATTTATGTTTCGGAATACAACAACTGTTTAACAACTAGCAAATTGAAGGAAATATTCTCGTCTTCAGTTCATTGAATAAAATGTTTAATTTGGAGATAACTGTACGTATATACAGCGCCGTGGATGTTGTTATTATGTAAAATTCTAAGTTTTATGTAAGTCAATAAACAAAACATTTATGATTTATTAACATTTACACTTAAGTCTGTTACTACCATTTTAACTCATTTTATTTCAGTAGGGATTTTGACCTGTGTGATTTCAACCCTTGCCTTCGGTTTCGGCCTTCAGAAGGAATTAGAAATGGAAGTTTCGAGACTAACGTTTCAATGTTAATGTTAATGTTAATGACTAAATCATAAATGTTCGTTAACTTTGTAAGAAAAATGGGAAACATTATATACATGGTTCGAAAGGAAATATGTAAACACAAGGTGATACTTCAACAGTTGTTGAATATTTGGTAAATACAACTTCCCGAATGAACATATAATGGATACTTTCCCAAAAAATCGAATCCGATCTAAATCATCTGTTATTCACAACAAGAATAAAAATAAGCGATGACCCACGGTTATTTGGTCTTATACAGTAAAATGAATGGTTAAACAAACGAAGTATCAGATTATGTTTGTAACTCAAGGCAATACTTCAAACAATAGAAGTAAAAGATTCAGTGATTGATTATACAGTGATAAGTCACTAGTTACTAACGGTTTAATCACTTACTCGGATCATTTAGTTTCATTTAAAAGATTTTACAATAGACCAAATTGTATGGACTCCATGAACATAAGGGTTGAAATTATGACGGTAATTATTTCGTGTAGAGCCTACAAAACATATCAGGTGGACATGTCTTATTCGATTTTTAGTTGTAATTACGAAATCTATTAGAGAAGGTCTGGTTCAGAATTGCGTTACCGCATTCCCTTGAAATGGGCGAAATCCTGACATTTTGCTAAACCCCAAATGTCAGCCCTTCCAAGTGAAAGCGCTCTTTAGCATATAATTTAGCTGGTAGCGAGGCTAATAGGAAGAGTGGGACGACTACTATTTTTCATCGCTTTCAGCTATGTCAACAGAATATTGACGTGTGCAAGAAAGTCACTTTATTTTAGGAGATTGCTACATGCTGAGCATAGACAATGAGTCATCGAAATTTTGTGAAATCTGTTGGCCTATTACAGAAAAAAAGATCTTAAGATTGTAACTACGAAAAGAAAAGCAATTATCATGACATAAAAAATGAAATTTAAAACAAAACAACTCTGCAAATCAAATATAAAAGTTTCATTCAAAAAGAAAAACTTTTTTTTATGAAAACACGTGCCTGTTTATTCAAATCCATTCAGAATTCAAAGTGTTTATGTTTATAAATAAGTTAATGTTACATATACAATGTGATACCACTAATATATACGTCGCACCGAGTGTACTTCTCAAGAGTTTTCTGTTTATCCCAATTATTATATTAAGCATGTGAGCCAATGTTGATCTGGAATGCAATATATAATTGCAAATATTCTAACATATTGCATCACATTAGCCATCGCTGCTCATATATATATATATATATATATATATATATATATAAACAGTTACAACGAGATATGAAAATAAATAAAAACTTTTACGAAGCATTTGGAAATGAAAAATTGCATTTATATTGATTGGATTGTACACGACTGAATGGAACATATGTTTATTTTTACGAAACATTCAAACTCCATCATCGTGATTTGGAATTAAGTGAGTGTTGAAAGACTACAAATCGAAATTAATTACCAGCTATGATGTTTGTACAAGGAGAATAAGTTAATAGTTTTGGTTGGATATACGAAAATTTTCGGAAATAACTTTGTTTTTCATCGGAAATGCCACATTTTGATTCCATAAAAATTTATGTTTCATTAGGCGGTTCATGTAGCTATGTTGAAGGATCAGCCGGGAAACTGAAGACATTAGAGTCAGTGTTTTGTCAGGGTGGAGAAAATCTGCCATTCAGCGACGGTGAATCAGCGTTGTGGTTGTAGCACTATAATTATTCTGCCCTTTACTTTCATTAGGTCATAATCAAATATCCAAATGTGCATACTAATGTCTAGACTGAATCAATAGACCGCCGATGGGCAATTAATGTAATCAAGTCTATTAAAAGCCTTGATAATTATTGTTGAAAATAAATATCATTTGAATTATTTTGTGCTATTTAGTTAGTCGTTCGAGGACGACTGCCAGTACACTTATTTTTTGCTTTCGTGAATGAATGCTATCTCGAAACGTGTGTTTATAAACTCTTATTTTTTGCAAGAATAATGTGCGTTGAATTAAAAAAAAAAGTTCTTTGGGTGTGTTTAAGCGTTTTGTCGATAATTTTCCATCAACAACACGGTTTATCTTTCAGCGATCTGGTACATGAACCTTTCAATTATTGAAATATATAACTTCCACAAACAATTTTTTAACGGAGTGTAGCGCTTTCTAAACAAAACCAAAACCCGAGAAAAAAGAAGTCGTATATATATCGGCCAAAAAAGTATGTATCCGTTTTGTATCGATCGACATTTGGGATGTGTGTTTCGGTTCGTTCTTTATACCTTAATTGCCACTTTTGTGTGCGCTTTAAAGTTTATTTTCAAATGTCTTTGAACGATTATACAAAATGGAAAGCGAGCAATTTAGAAACTAATGATGCGAAGATTTATATAGAACTCGTGCTTTAATGTGTACACATCGAGAGAAAATTGATAAGATTTAATGATTTTGCTAAAAATAGTGTCATTCGTTGATTCGGGAAAAAACATTAACTTTGAAGAGAAATCCATAATCATTTTACGGCATTTTATAAAATGCGCCCATTTTTTTATTGAAGGTTATCACACAAAGTACTTGATAGACGTTCCGTAAAAAATGAAGATTGCAGAATGTACGCTAGATCCATTTTTTTTTTGTTCATACAACCGTAAGTAACACTTTTAACAAAAATAAAAATTTGAATGGAAACAACATGTTTGCTCCGTATTTTCGTTGTTGAATCTGCATTACAAAAACTGTTTTTCATTATATTCAATGGTATGTGTGAATAATTGAGTAGGAGAGTAGGTACCTTCCAATTTGACACATCGCTCTCAGCCATCCGAAATATAATATCATTTCCGACAACGTTACACAGAAATCTCATTTCAAATAATTTCATTCATAACGCTTCGAACGTATCAGACTAAAAAAAAATGCTGAATTGAGCAAAGCGAAGCGTGAATGTTCCAATCTCTATATAGAGTGGCAACTTACAGGATTGAAAATTCAGCGATGTTTTGCAATAATTATCTGCAGTTCGATCGTAAAATTGGTTGTACGATTCGACTCAACAAATGCAAGTTAAGAGCACTGGAATAACAGATGCTAACGAAACGAATGTTTTAATGTGTAATTAACAAGAAACGGTTTTATCTTCTTAAACGAACATTAAAATACAAGACAACGCATATATAATAACATAAGAGCCGAATGATTTACTGCTTTCCATGTCTATATAAGAGTAGATTTTCATAAATTTAGGCTACGGTTATTATATAGCACCCTCTCATGGAACAGGATTTTTCTGTCTTGGTGTGATATATATTTACTACTGTGAAAGGTTGTTTTAATAACAGCCCCATGCCTAAATTGCATATATTTTTTTCAGATTTTATATTTTTAAATGCCATATCCATGTGCCCTATTGCCATACTGTACATGCTCGTTTTAAGACAAAAGAGTTTCTTCGTACAATCTTCTAAAATTAGATTATATTTGTGAAAACAAAAAGTGAAATAATAAAACAACGAACATGTGTTTTGTTAGCTACATAGCGAGAGGCTACCCAGTATGTTTCACAAATCTATTGATCTTCATCAAGCTCATATGTTACAAAATAGTTTATAAATGAATAGTTTATTTGTTCACCATACGGAATCGGGTACATTTACAAACTCTATTCTTTATAGTGCATCCACGCGCTAGTTAGAGTATATAATGCAATATCCATTGCACACATCATAGTGCATCCTAGCATAATAGTCGTACAGTGAACACTCTGTTCTGCCGTAAAAGAAAACATAAAATAAAAGGCTAAATGGGTGTGTATCGGATGGTTACGAAGACTGTAATGAGAATTGCTTAGATTTTCTTTGAAATAATAAAAATGAAAACTTTTCTGGGATATGTGGAAGTATTTCCAGGAAAAAGTTTTTGTTTTCACTGGCGTTGAATCCATTATAGAAAATGGCATGTACATAACTGAATTAATGACCAGTGTTTTTCTAACATTTTATAAAATGATACACAAGCAGTTGGTTTTTAGGTGTTTCTTTAAAACCAGAACAAAGTATCTTTTGACCCGCGTAAATGTAATTGTACTAAATAAAAAAAAATGGAATTGAATTTGTGCTAAGTGGATAATGGAGTACCCCTTTACCAATTAGCGAAAATGTTTTTATTCCGTCTCACCGTTCAACGTTACGACTAACACAATTTTGCCGATATGAATTTCCAATTTAAACACTGCGTCGCAAGAAGAGAACGTGCGATAAGAATGCCAAAGTTCAATTTTTCAATTAGATTATTGACAATCATGACAAATTGCAATCGTCAGAGACATTTCGTTTTCGACAGTTTAATTTCAGACTGAAAAAAATGTATCAAACGATGACATTAACCGGAAATGAATGACAGCAATGAGGAACAATATTAAGGGAAACGGTTTGTGAAAGAATTATATTCAACTTTCAAAGTTTCAGGTTGTTAATTACTTTGAGAATCCGATTTCGTTAAAAATTATTTTCAAATTTAAAGAAATATTTAGACGTTCTCGGATGAAAGAATTTACAAGACGAGACAATAATGCCCACCTCCACATTTTAATTCAAATTAAAAGAAAATATTTTTGTGTGTCAGAGGGAATTAACTTCAACAATTGGGAAAAAGAAAAACAATCCTGTCTAAGTCTCAAACTTTCAAGTAACTTGTCGCTTGTCAATGCTTGTTCGAATGATGTATCAATGTTACCGACTTTCATTTCAAATTATTCGTTCCGCTTACTAAAATTCACATAATTGATGGCACAATTTAAACGGCTAATTCTTGGCTTATTAATGCAAAAGAAACTGGAATAAATTCTTTTCCAATGACTCGCTTCAAAAATATCACTTAAAATGTCTATCATGCGAAGCCTGAGAAACGTATCAACTGAATGCACCAAGCACCGAACCGTAATGTATGCAAAATAAATTAAATTTTCTATTTCGTAAAACTCTGGACTCGCGGTTTGCTTACATTCACTTATCAACGTTCGTACGACACTAAAAAACAAATTTCCTACCAAATACTAAACAGCACCGAGAAAATCTGATTTTTTTATTTTCATATAATTTTCTCTTTGTGATAACAAGAAATATGAATTTTCTCTATTTTCTCAATAACGCTTTCCATTGGTGTAGCACCACCAATTGTACGGCATGCTCAAACATTCGAGTCGTCATCGATGTGCTACTCAGAGAATGTGTTGGGCTTTATATAATATTATATTAACATTTGCTCGCTTTAATTTCTTCTCTAGGATTGATGTTGTTTTAATGCATATGGGAACAAACTATTTATTAAACAAGCGCAAAAAGAAATATTAACTTGTCGATTTTTTTACATTACAATTTTTCGTTTATTTTAGTTCAGTTTCGATTGATTTCAATTTTGATGAAAATCGGACTTAATCTCGGGCATAATAACTAAATCCGTGTCTTCTTATTCGTCTTGTATTTTCAATGAGAACTTCACACCTACTTTTTGATACATAACAGTTTACGTCCTTTTTGGAACTGATTATTTTGTTAAGTGTGCAGCTCGAGCCGAAGGTGAGGGATGCAACCACACAAGGCAAAATAGAAAGTTCCAAACAATTACGAAAGTTATTTTACTTACTAAGCCCCCGGGAAATGAATTTTAACACTCATGTCAATGAAGTATTGACCGTTTCCCGGTAGGGCAGTGAGTAAATAACTTTAACTTCATTTATTTTTACATACATTTTGAAGTATTATCCACTGCACAGGATGGAACACATAGCGTATTTTTATAACCGATGTCAATTGCAGAAGGATAGCGGTTTCGAAGAAAATATTTGAGCGGAGCGTTGACCTAACATAAAATCGGAATATAAAATTCATAAACCAACGCAAAGTAACCCGAGTTACATCATATTTTGAACACATTTTCTTTGCTAGATTTACAATGATTTATTCCTTGTGATTTACTTAAGTGAGTACCCCCTCGGGCTAATTCTGTTTGATGAAACAGAAATTGACTTTGTATAGATCAAGTCGCTTCAAAAAAGAAACCAGTTGCAATTCGTATGTCAACATCGCTATTTATGAACTAAACTTCTGTTTTATATTGATTTTTTGTTACCATCACTTAAGAGATAACATACACAACACACACCATATCAGTGATATGTGACAACGTCAAAAATTATGCAGAAATGCAGACATGAAATGTGTTGCAGTTGGATGTATAGCAAAGAAGAGAGTTTCTCATGACATTATAAGTTTCCTATAAGACGACTATTCAATAGTCAAAGATACTGCCATCGATGTAAACGCACTTACGTTTTTATGGGGGTCATCTGTTATCGACAACGATGCTAAAAATGATCAATTAGCTTTGGTACGTGTTGTTTTATCGTGAAATGCATGATAAAACGAATGAAGTAAAAGATCTTGAAACAAGCACCAAACTATACTTTAAACAAAGTGAGTAGTAGATTTAATTGTATTATGGTCAGCTGTTTATGAAAGGTTTTTATGGTAAAAACTAACGTTTTTCCTAATTGATTTCAGTGATTTCAGTAATACAGAAGAATTACATATTTGTACCAAAATTTTTTTTAGAGATTACGGTTTTCATGTTGCTGGAAGAATATTGCTTCGACAGTATTTTAAACTAATTATATTACTTAAAGGCTCGCTTAAAGCAATCAATTCGTCTTGGTTGAAGGAATCCACCTAATAATGTTCAATTATTCTACAATGTTGCTTCAGTGGATATACGAGAATGTATCTTTCTCAGCGTCAAACATCTACTTCAAGTATTAAGATTCTCTGTAAACATAACAGACAAACAATTGTTAACTACAGGTGTACGTACACGTACACAATATCAAAAACTAATCGTAGTTCAGTGACTGTACGTTGTACAGTCATTGTAAACAAAAATGATAAAATACACAGTGATAAGGGTAGGGTGTGTGTAGAGATGCTGTGTAATTTAACCGACATAATTAATGAATAGTTCCTTTTAATGCTTTACTGAATATCACACAAATTAGGATAATAAGCAAAGGGGGGAAATGATGAATTATGTAGGTCGAGCTTGCGTCCAATCTGAGTGAAATCAAGAAAACAAATCGATAAATGGAAGACAACTGATTTGGTCTTTTTAATTGAATTGAACTCTGAATGAGAAAAGTTTATTCTAAAGTTAAGTAAATCTTTTCATCCAACTCGTTTCTCTTACAAAACTTCAATTCACTTTCGAAAATTTTCCATTCAGCGAAAATAAATTGATTAAAGTCGTCGATTTCTTCGGCGAAACTATTATACTTGAACACACACACCACACAGCAATTACAAAAATTAAATTAATTGACTCGGAATAGAACTAAATCGAAATCCCATTCCAGTAATTTACAAAATATTTTATACAGCAATATATTTCCTGACGTGTAGCGCCCGTAAATTAATTGGAATCGATTCCGTGGTCTCTATCTCATTTAATTATTGTTATTATTAATGTTGACTTTTTTCTGCAAAAGTTATAGACAGCAAGGAATGGAAAATTTATCAGTTTCTTTTAGTCATTTCACTCGTCTAAAATCATAATTCAATCGTTTTACATAATTGTAATTTCCTCGGCGTTCATACATTCGGAATACATCATTTGATTAAAGGCTTAGATTTTTATCAATTACAAATTATTATCGACTCCCATTACAATATCTTTACTGTTTGCAGCACAAGGTGTATCATCAATTGATGCATCCTTTTCGTACCAAGGAATTGATAAATTCACACACAGGAACGGTATTGTGGAAATGAAAATAAGATCAAGTAATCGCCTTGAATGTATATGCATGCATAAAGTATCAGTTCAATTTAATTAAAAATATTGATAGCAACACCACGATTGTAAAATATTTGTAGAATCCCCAACAATGCCATTATTATCGACATGGGAGTACATTTCGATAAAATTAATTCAGTGTTCATCTGACTCTTGATATGTGTCTGGTGGATTAGGGTTTACGTTCACCTTGAAGTGGAAATACCTATGAAAAGTAACAGATATTCAATAACTAGAACTAGCTTTTCAGTTAGGGACCATTAACCAATTACGCGCTAATAAGATGGGGATGGAAAGTGCGACAAAAGCTTTACACATTTTCGAAAAATTCTCCATACATTTTTTATATGTAACGGAAACGCAGGTCCCTACTCCATCCAGAATTTTGGTGATTTGTGAAGAACTAAACATCTGTCATCAACAGCGATGACAAAAATGTATGTCATCTGGTTAACGTGGGATTATATAGTAAAATGTTCGTTTCAACGAATGAAGTAAAAGATTTGGTACCAAATACTAGAAGATACTTTGAACAAAAGAAGTAGTAGATCTGATCGTTATTTGGGAGATTAATGTCATTCGTAAAGGGATAGATTTTAAAGCATACACTAGAACAAGGGTCATAGATTGGCATTAAGGCAGCCAAAAAAACGTGTACTTGCTATGAACATGTTTTTTTATTACTATTGTGGGTAAAAACATGAGAGAAAACTGTGTTTTAATTGTGCATAGTACCTGAGTCCCTATCATTTATGAATAAAAACCGTCAAACCTAAGATGCTAAACGTTCGTTCATTATTAGCTCTATGGATGTTAAATAATAAAATCTGATAGACTAGTCAAACGTTAGTGCAATAAAATCGCGGAGCTACATTCATCTCGTTTCGTTAAACAGATTTCAGCAGCAATTTTAAAATGATTTTTCATAAAAAAAATTTATATTTCCATTCCAACTACACATAATTTCGACGAAAATTTAATGCCACAATCAAGGCTAAGCAGCCCATAAACACGATTTTATTTTAAATAAATCCTGAACGCAAAAATTTTAGCTATGAATTTCGGCAATAGAAAATTTACGAGGCGTATGATATGTCTTCTAACTTGCAACATTTTACATTCCAGAAAAAAAATCAGATGGCAATATATTTAACCGATAACTGATGATGTTGCGCTCGCTATTTGTGTCTACCTATCACTCACATTTCATATAATATAATGTACTTAACACACTCGAAGTTGTTGTTTTGTATGAATATAAGAAAGTCGGAAATGTTTTACATCCGGAAAAGCCGGGGTATTATATGCATAATGAAAGAGTGACTTGAGATTTGTTTTTGTTCATTTGTTCATTGGGCGTTATTTGATTGTTCTTTGTTTTTGTTGATCGAAATAAAATAACGAATCGACGAATTCGGTGAAACTTTCTTCGAATAAGGAAAAATTATCGTTTGAATTGAGGTTGAAGTTGAACAAAATTTTTTTTTCCTTGGTGGAAGAAAACTTTCACATTTTCATCAACTGAACAACACTACTGGGACTGGGAGTAATACTGTAATGAAAAATTATAGTTGTAGATGCCAAAATAGTTTTCACTGTACTAAACAGCATATTTTGAAAGAATTCCAAGTACTCAAGCCTCATTTTATCATTTAACCAAAATACCTAAACAAAAACCCTTCAATTCGACCAAAAAATGTTCGTCTATGTGTTACGTAATTCCATGAATAATAACCATAATACCTGCCTATGTACATGTCGCAAAAAATTCTTTGAATTCAGAGTAATGGAGCAATGCGTTTAAGATTCTTATGACATCACACTCAATCAACAACAATTTTCATTCCATAGATTTTAATGAAGGGTCTAACCGATATCCAAGGGAAAAAAATGTTTCCAGACTTTCCGTCTGACAACTTAAATTTTCTTGGCATTTAATCGTGAAATATTCCATAAATATGGGAAAATATGATGTTTTTAAATAACATCAAGAAAAATGTGAAGATTTATCAGGTAAATGCGGCATTGGAGTATTGGAAAAATGACGAATATTCAATCACCTCGATGTGTCATTTGTTGTCGTTATGGTACACACATATATAATGGTATATTCGCATTACCTCCTCTCTGGTGTGTTTTCAGAAGTTTGATTCATTTTTTGTGGTGGATTCTTATCTCGAGGGAAGTGGATAAAATGTGATTTTTGCATGGGTGATGAGGGAAATTATTATTGATGTAATTTGAGAGAAGTGGCGGAATAAAATATTAAAATATACCAAAAATTGGGGGAAATATTCAAAGTATAATCCATAGCCAGAAATACTTTAGTTGCCTTACTCAATCAAAGTTAATAGATCGATCCTCCATAAAAAAATATTACGAAGGCCATCCAAAGGGTCAATAGACCGATCAAAAGTATTGGCACTACCCAATAAATTGTTGACCAGCCCACAACAAACTGTTTAGGGAAATTGAAGGATTTAGCCCTTCCAATTTCAAGCCTGTCAAAGATTTATTTTAGAACTTATACGAACAGAAGCAAATCCGAGGTAAACAAAAATATATACTTCACAACAGACTCGTGTCTCGATGTGTATCTTAATCGATTGAACTATAATTTATAACTCAAATATCTCCACGAGCACACTGACTGCCATAACAAAAAAGTTTTTTTTGGCTAAATAAAAATATTTATAGCTCTATTTTGTATGAAAATTCGTTCCTGTTGTATCTAGACACTTGTTATATTTTTGTACACAATAAGTCTTTAATACACATCCAACCACAGACTACAGGAGCACACAGATAATTTGTGCGATGTTTTTTTGTGTAGTGTATTCAGATTGTTAGAATAGAATATTCTCTGGTGATGGAAACCACTTGAAACATGTTAAATGTTTCAACACTTTTTCAGTGTGTAGATTGGCATTTCAGGAATGTAATTTTGTTCTGGTTTTATTCTAATTTCGTTCGGCTAGAGGCATCCAGTGCATTGTTTGTTATAATAAAACACAGTGGGTGCAGAAAAGGTCAAATAATCGTGTGAGTTGTATTACATTCGCAGAAAGAATGCATACAGAAATATCGGTATCTTCAGCGCTCTACAACAATTGAAATGCATTGAACGTCATTGTAATGAACGATAACGAATCTTTTATATTTCCAATTTCTTTTTTTTTTTGCCAACAACATTGATACAAACGTGTCTTCTCGTTGTGCAAACACAAATATCCGAACTACGCAATAGAATTGCAATTCCGTTAGAAATTACATGGCACGTGTGCGATGCGTTTTATGAAAGCATATCTCTCGAATGATCAAAATAGTGCAGAATATGCATATGCAGCCAATGCATACATGACATTGACGATTGCATGTGGACACGTATAATCGAATTATATTTCGGAATGATTTGACATTATACACTAACTGCAAAATCTGTCCCATTGACAATAAATTACAGCGGTGGTTAAATGTCGCATCGAAATAATAAAAGTCTTGGTAGCAAGAGTAGCAAGGGAAGCAAAGGTGAAAGATATCAACCGTGTAATTTCTGCTTCTCCGATGAAAACATTTTATCAATAACGAACAAATATCTTCATCGCAAAAAGCTAAAATTTAGGGTTTTTCAATTTGGTATGTTGTAGCTTTGTTAACTTAACTGTATAATTTCACGAAACTTAACTCTGTACGAGGGACGAAAGTACCTTTTAGCTTCTCAGAACATTACTTAGACAGTGTCAGCCGGAAAATCAAGTTCGAGTTTTCCAGGTGCGGATCGTTTTTCCGATACTCAACACGATCTAGAAAAAGTTTGTAGAAGAAACTATATGAAAATTTTCACGTTCCGATTCGCGCACATTCAATTGCTACATGCAAAAGTGCTTATAACCAACCGTCTAAGGATTAGACTCTGAGCAGGTCTTGTTTTTAAGAATTTGAATTTTTAAAATTCTGAACAAAAAATTCGAAAAATAGGCCCTGCGTCTAAGACATAAACACATTCATGACGATTTGGAAGTTATGAACCGAAATCGTGGGACATAGTCCAAATCGCCAAAATAATCATTTGGGACAGAGATGCCTACACTATTTTGTCTGCTGAGAACAGATATACATAAATGCGAGTTTATCGTTCTAGGCAGAAAATAGAAATTGAAACAATTCCAACGAAGGACCTGCTGTACACATGACCTATTTTAAGCAAAATACATTCCCAAAAATTCCCTGTAGAGAATCACTTTTTGTCCTTTTCTTTAAAAACTATGGATCGAAATCCCCCCCCCCCCCCGTTGTTTTGATTGTCTTTTTAGTTGCTAATGGTATGCGCTTTTGAACAGAGTCAATTAAATTGGGATGCTATTTTACAAGATTTAACAAAAACCAGAATTTGGGAACTTTTAAGAACTTTTGGGAAATTAACTGATATAGGTCCTGAGCACAAATATCGCTAAAGGATCGCAATAAACGGAAATTTTTAATTAAAGAGGGCAGGTTTGCTCACATTAAGAAAATCCAATTTCGGATTTTTTAGATTTTTAAAAGTTTTGATGTTTCCAGTCAATTAAGTGCTTCCTAGTGTATGATATTTCGGCACAAAATTTGAATTCGCTGAGGAGTATTCAAATTTCGCACCAAAATATTAAAAACTGGATACACTAAATTGGCTGAAAGCATCAAAGACTTTTAAAACTCTAAAAATCCCACTGTAAAACGAACGTTTGCAATAGAGGGATAAATGCGAGATTATCAACTGAAACACTTCCAACGAAGGACCCGCGTACACACGGTCTATTGTAAGGAAATTACATTCCCAAAAATTCCCTGTAGAGAATCACTTTTTGACCTTTTCTTTAAAAAGACAAAAAAAAATCCCCCCGTTGTTTTAATTGCCTTTTTAGTTGCTTATGGTCGCAATAAACAGCAAATTTTAAATTAAAGAAGGCATGTTTGCTCAAATTAAGAAAATCCAATTTCAGATTTTTTAGATTTTTAAAAGTCTTTGATGTTCCCAGCCAATTAAGTGCTTCCCAGTGTATGAAATTTCGGCACAAAATTTGAATTCGCTAAGGCAGTGCCTATATTCGCGAAAATATTTTCACGAATTTTCTCAAATTTTCGCGATTTTCTCAAATTAAAAAAAAAAATTGCGAAAATTCACGAAATTTTGAAAAAATTTGTGAAAATTTAAGAAAATTATTCAAAATATTTTCGCGAATATAGGCACTGCGCTAAGGAGTATTAAAATTTCGCAACAAAATATTATAAACTGGATACACTTAATTGACGGGGAACATCAATGACTTTTAAAACTCTAAAAAACTGTAACACGAATGTTATCTGTTATCGACAGTGACGACGAAGATGGACGACGGATATCTGAATATTTTGGTTTGAATTAAAATGTTGATAGTTTGGCCCATTGAACTATTCAACCGGAAATGTATTTCTGCATTGGTTGTTTTGCATCAGCTGTTCGATTTCACAGTGTCTGCATAACATCCGCAATTTCGAGTTAGCAACAGGGCCTCATACATGGCTAAATAGCTTTCTATTTCACCCTCTCACCATACATACCATTATTTGGTGACAACTCCTCTACAATATGCATAATTGTCATATTGGTAACATAGCTCACGAAATGCTCTTTCTCATTTCGTTTTGATGCATATTCGTAGATCGAACTAGAAAGAAATATTTTTCGGTAACCCACGATGGATTTACGGACACTTCCATAATGATCCAGTAATGGTGATTAAGCATTTGTGGCTGAATTATGCACATACATAAATTAAGCGCCAACTGTTTAATAGATTTCGTATGTCCGATAAAAAATGAAATCATCGATTAAAGAGCATATAATTGAAAGATAAGGCATGCAGAGAGAGCTGGTAAAAAGGAAAAAAAAAAACTGAAAAACCGATAAAGTTCTAGTCTTCCGAGATGTTGTAATTTTGTTTCAGATATGTTTCCCACACTCAAAATTAGCAGTAATTAGCAGTATTTGTTCATTCAATTTCCTTAAAATTTCTCATCGTGGACTTTACAACAATGTATGCCAATGGTAATGCGGAAAATTTTCCGTTATAAACGAATCTAATTTAAAACGGCAACTTAAAATTGCATTACAGATCAATTAAGTTCGACAATAAATTAAAAATAACTTTTATGGAAATATTGTAACGAAGTTGTTTTATTGAAAATGCAACAGGATAGCAACGTTATACAGAAAAAAAAACTTTTTCGCTAATTAGATGTGAAAAATTGAAGAAAAAAAATCAAACGCAAGTGCAATTTATTTTTAAATTCAATTGTCTCCATGGAAACGGTATGAACAACAACATTACAGGAAGTTACATCAAAATGAATAACATGATGACGAACAGAGAACTTTCTCATTATTCTCGGTCTCATTATATTCCGCTTTCTTAGACTTCATTCAAAAATGATGTTAAAAGTTTCGAATTAGAGAAATGCAACCAAATCCATTGTTCATAACGAAAAGGTAAATTCACCGAAAATGAATTAAGTTTTTCGAATAGGCTTTTGTTGTCCGATTCAAAAGCCTACACGTGTACAGAAATTCGTACAAAAATAGTGGAAATTTTCTGTAGAGTCAAATGAATTAATTGTTGGTACGAAAACTTGATTGGTGGAATGAGAAAGTCATATTTAAAAATTCGGTCTGTGAAGCCAATATAAAACTTAGTAATAAATTCAACTTACCACTGGTTGCTAATTCCTCATTAACACCATCTTCATCTTGCCTACGTGGACGTTCTATAATGAAAATGATTTCACAATGAAACTTTAACGAAACAACAGAAACAATTTCACAACACATACCGTTGAAGATATGCGTTGGCCGAATCTTGTCGATGAATTTGGTCATTTTGTCGGTGTGCTGCCCTTTCTGTTTGCTCGGCGCTGGTCCCGGACAATTTTCTTCTAATACTTTCGAACACGCGCGATGTATATTCAATTCACAATCCGTACAGTGATAGCCTTGCGGACTAACACCCCAGATGATATTCTGGCAATGGTTACAGTGTGCCACTTCGTAATATTGCCGTAAAACTAAATGGTGACCGCGGACCATTGCTTTCCGATTTTTACCCATTAAACGACTTTTAAAACTTTTCTCGCGACTCACGAAATGGTGCACACGATCGATTGGACCGCCCGGATTCGAACGAGTTACGAATATTCGATGCAATACGGTTGACAGAGCGGATGATAGAGCCGATTTTTTTGGACATTCATTCGGCGATTCTTTCTCCAATTCGTCGACCAATTGTTGGAGTTTTGGCACTAGTGTCTCCTCAAAAACTGTGAACAGAAGTGGAAGATTGGTTAGTAAAACTTCACTTATTTATGTCAATCTATCTGTCGCCTCACCTTTTTGTTCTTTCACCTTGTCACCTTTGGATTCCATAAGTTGATGATCACTAGGTCCATACAATGTTCCTAAACCGGCAATTCGCTTAATCTTAAATTCTTCGATTTGCTGATTGATGTGTTCTTTAGCTCTTTGTCGACTCTTTCGGAATATTGACCTTAATATTTCAATCTTTTGATGTTCATTTTGTAAAACATTATCAACATCTCTAGCTAACGATTCAGACTCATCAACGCCGCACCATAACAATGGAGCTCTGGGTACCAGGAATGTAGAGTGAATTTCGTACGCCCACTTTCGCATATCTTTCATAGTGCCATCTTTATACAGTCCGGTTATTAAATAGAAAAGTAACGGCGACGGATTCGAATTGGACAATACAAAATTTAAAAATACTGATAAATAGGCGAGATTCTCTTGTTCCAATAGCTGATGCAGTGACCGGAATGGACCGTGATCTTCGTTGATCGAATCTTGTTCTTCTGTCATTTCATCATCTTCCATCGATATAATCTGACGCTGATGGATCACATTTGACGGCCGATTGAGATCTGGATATGATGACTCGAATAAACTGTCCGTCATCGAATCGTCTAATGGATTCGGTGTCGGACTATATCGAGGTGGCGGTGTACCATCTGCAGGAGTGGTTTCATTGTCACGCTCCACAATGTCCCATGAACCGCTCGTAGTTAATCGTCGGTCATCTGTAAATCACAGAATGGAATGAGTAAAAACGTTTTTTTTTCTGTTTAATTTGTCAAATCAATGCATACCGATTGGATCAGACGGTTCACGTTGATGATAGTGTTCTGGAGATGAAACCACTCGTCGGTGTTGTGAGCTATTAAGTTTACTCATTTGTTGAGGAGTTAAACCAAGCGCCTGTAAATGTCAACAGTCTGGTTAGGCGAAAGAAGAATTGCAACATCTTCGTCTTAGATTTGAATACAGAATTTTAAAAAGCAACGACGCATCTATACCGAAATTCGTTTCAGTGAAAATAACTAAGGACCATTTAAGGTTGACGCAAAATCGAGTGTTTTGGGGTTCTAAATATATCTAAGCATACATGCTCTTTGCTCATGCGACATATATGAATGCGTAAGGGGTGTTAGTCAGTTTGCATGTTGTAGAACCTAATATTTGGCACAAAAACTTTCAAAAATTCACAGAAAAATATTTTTGATTTTGCATATAATTCTGCCTGTGTCCGAGAAACACAAGACGAATGGATTTATTTAAAAACTGGCATTCTGTGAATTCTTAAGAATTTTTGTAAGTTTAACCTGAAAATATTAGGTTCTGGGTTAGAAACAATGGCTAATATAAATCTCACGGGGAGGACGCAGATATTTAAGATATCGTGGTATTTGTTGCATCTTGAGGTTTACGGCGATACGCAACCTATGTAGCACTTATGTAGTTTAAATATATTTTTAATCGGATAGAAACGACAAGCGTAGCATAGCTGATTACTTCTCTTGTTTAATACAGATTCCTTTGAAGTAGAGGTTTTCATATGCATTTTGCTTGATAAAAAACCATAACCAGAGCCTATCGCTGTAGTCGATAACCGATGATTGTAAAGTACTTTTCATAATTTTGATACCCAAAGGTTAATTCACCATTTTAACCATTTTAGTAGATTTATTAATGAAAAAACTGAATTTTGTACTTTATAAACAGGAAGCAGGAGTTCCAAAGTTAGGACACATTGAAAAGTGAAACGCTGGTTGGAAACTATAGCTCAAAGGTAATAGAATTTTGTAGAATTCTATTACATTTCGCCATAAAATTACTAATGTCAGCGCTCGATTTATTTGTGAGCCAACTTCACTGCAATGACATTTCTTACCAGAGTGAAGTTATTTCACAATGAAAATTGAACGCAAAGAATGAAGTATTTAAATGTTCTGGCGCCTTTACAGGTTTGCTATATAAAGAATACAGGTAGTGTCAGCTGATCATCAAAATCACGAAATTCTACCACTTTCTGGTAATTTCGAGCGTTGCAGTGTATGACTCACAACTCGCGATAAAAGTAACGGAATGAGGTGAATACTGAAAGATTTTATTGCCACACTGAATGAGCGTATTCCATTTCTGAAATAATTATTCGGAATTTTTTAGAACTTTTTCGGAACTTTTTCTGAATTTTCCGAATTTTCGGAATTAAAATTCTCTGAAGTAAGCCCTGATTTATGCGGATTCGCAATACCTTCTTCATTTATATAATTTGATTGTTGGCGAGTGTGTACTCGATAGACGGCTTTGGAAGTCGAAAGAATTGGAAGGTAAATGTGACGACTTTGAAATCAATTTATGTGTGGGAAATGTAAGTAGTAACACTAATCTAACACTTTTTGGTTTTTTGCAAATAAACTGAGACTGAAATTCAAATACTCTACCATGTCATCATTATTAACGCTAAACCTTACACACCAACTACTTATACTAACTTACCAACTATGGCCTTACAACACCAAATTCTACAAAATAAATATTTGTCAACTGTACAATGTTAGTAAAACAATTAGCCACAACCAATAAAATAAAAAAAGAGAATAAAATGAAGGAAAGGGACAGATTGACAGGATTATTATGTACATCATGCTTGATTAATGTTTTTTTTAAGATTGAAGAATACCGACGTCATTTTTACAGTACTTTTGATCTTGGCCCATAGCAAATATCTTTTTTTTAGAATTTGTTATGGGGGCGCAACATGCCTTTTAAAGATATAAGCACACTGGTGGTGCGCATTTGTAGTTTTAGTCGTTTTAGAATAGTATACAATAGATGAAAGTGTGCTAAAAGCGAGCCAAAGACTGGTGTGTGTATAAAGTTTTCTCTCGTTTACTTTGTTTTATCTTTTAACCATCCCACAATCAAAACAAAAAAAAATGTCGGCAAAACAAAGTTCGAGTATTGTGAAGTTTTGTGTGCAAATAGATTTACTTACAGTAGATTTACTAACGCTAGTAGCAGCAATAGTAGTAGCAGAAGAATTTGGTGATTGTAGATGGTGATGGTGTGTACTCTGTTGTAATTGCTGTACAATGTTCGGTCGATGTGACAATGGAAAGGCAGACAGATCTTCGCGAACAGCTGTACAAGTCGCTATCAACGGATAACTTAAATGTGTTTCCAGACTATTCGGCGGCGGTCGACCGGGATAGTTATTCTTCCCAAATTTATTGTTGTTAATGAGATTTTGTTTCTCCTCTAGCATTCCGGGTAGTCGAGGTGGAAGCGGTGGCGCATCATCATTCATTTGTTTCGATTGCTGTTGATTCCCTTGAGCTTGTTCCATTTGAATGAACATTTGCGAGCTCATTTTCGGATCAGACAAAGCTTTCATTTTTTGTTTCGAGCGCTGCTTTCCTTTTCCTGCCGATGAGGAAGAGGCAGAGCTTTTGTTGGATAATGGTGACTGACAATTGTTGTTGGCCGCATGATTGGGCGACTGCATACCACTGACTGTATGATCCAAATCGGATATTTGAATATTTCGACGAAGCACAACATCTCCGTCCATACTGTCGGTGGACGATTGTTTCGGCCTCGGTATATTACGTTCAGGCAACGGTGGCGGTACATCGGCATTCTTTAAATCTCTATGACTGGCACTAATTTTTGATTTTTTCGTCGGCGTTGAAGCTGGATAGTTTGTGGGTGATATCGTTTCACCGCCGCTACTGTATGGTGATGCAGTTGGTTGCGTTTGATGTGGAATGTTTGTTGACGGTGTTGTGACGGTATTTTCTTTGTCGGTCGGTTTCTTTTTACCGCCTAAACTTAACGACGACAATGATCGGGGGAAACGCGAAAGGAATGCTGGAGTTGAGGGAGGAGCTGGTTGGGGATGTAGAATTGTTGGAGGTGATTGAATTGGTGTAAATAAATTGTGCATTGTCGAGCCCTGGAAAAAGTGGTCAATTTTTCGATTGTTTAGGGAATGGTAACATAACAAAAAATAAAATACAAACAACAAAATGAATTATCATTCCTAATTGTCGTGTGGTTACATTGGATATAATTGCTAAACTTTGCATTTTGCCAAGGGATTTTGAAAAATTTCTCTTGAAATTAAAATTGACAAAAATGAAAAGTTGATTCCGCGATGAGATAAGCTGGTAGAAGGCGTTTGAAATACTCTCAAATTCAGCGGACACTTATGACCAGAGTCACTTCTGGTCTTCGATAAATAACTAAAAAGCAGAAGCAATTTTTGGGAAAACTTGGTCTCGTCACAGGTGCGAGTCATGTCAATTGACTTCTCAGTGGAAAACTTCTTAATTTTTTAAACATAACCTACATCGAACAAAAATGTCATTTATTAAAGTTAGCAGCAGGCCAGCAGGACTTATCATAGTGTCAAGCACTAACCGATTTTCTTGACTAAATCCCGATCCTAAATTCCAAACGCGGCCATTTTCAATTGAATTCTATATTTGGACCAAGATCCATCGAAGAAAACAATCGGATTCAATCGGTTGTAACTAGACTTATCGTGGTGTCAAGGATTTACCAAAAAAAAATTACCGGAACCGACTGTCAAAGAAAGTTACCGGCACCGATATTGACTGATTTCGGATTGTTAGACCCTGACTTTCAGTCACGGGAACGTGGGAAAAAATTTTCCCAAAAAGAGTCTCTGCTTAAAATAAAAATTATAAATCATTCAAACGACAGAGGAAATTAATAAATGCGGACCAATATGCAAGTCCAATGCAAGAATCACATCTCAGATTTTGTTAAGAAGATAACGAAAATCTCAATTAAGCAGGAGTACAACCTGTTTAAATAGACAATGTGAAACTTTCGCTTGGCACAAGATTAGCTTCATATATCCAAATTTTACCACACGAAAATTTTACAATTTATTTTCTGTTTGTGGAAGTAAAAAAAACCAAACAAAAAATAAATCGAGTCTTTTTTTGCATTCAAAAACCATAGCTTTTAATTGTACAACATTCGATTTGATGTCTAGACGTAATGCATTTTTTGCTAGCAATGAATAAACAATCAATGAATTATATAAAAAACAAATCTCTTTCAAATATAATGATAATTGTAGCGATCACTTTGGACTAAAAACAAAAAATGTAAAACAACGCATAACAATAAGGTCATAAGCAGAACATTATTATTAAAAAAAAAAAATTTAAAGTCCTAAACCAACGGAGATTAATGTGATTATTATGTTGGTTAAAATCGTTAAATTTGCAGAAAATCAATTTTAGTTTCAGTTAAATTTATAGGAAGAAATTGGCATTGATCGGTCACATCATTTTCTGACAACTCCTCATCCTATCCTACATTATTGTACAGAATCTGACAACCCATGGATAAGGAATTAGAGCAAAAATAGTTTTTACGAGAAACTGTCGCCCTGGTGTACTGTAGAGACTACTGTGTGCATTTTTAATTTAAATTTAAATTGAATTGGACTTTTCTACAAGTTGGATGTCTGCGTAATCATTCGTTGTCTCTCGCTAATTGGTGTATTTGTCGTAATTTCCTTTGAATCAAAATTAGAGATAATTTTGAAACAACAATCCAATTATTACCTACAACCTTATACGATAAACACGTTGTGTCATATCCAATTATCATTTCAAAAAAACATTTCCCTAACTTTTCGTGCAAGCTCTGTCTGTATCATTTCCATTAGAACACTGTGTTCCAATTAGTATCAACGAAAAATTTCATATTCATTATCCCTGAGCCAGTGAATTGTTTCTTTACCTCAACGCATAACAACTGCAACTGCTCCTGTAACGTGCGAATTGTGTGTTCAGCCCGTAATATGTCTTGACGATTTGCATTTGTCGACTTTAAATTTTCCAAATTCTTCTTTTCTTTATCCAAGTACAGATGAAGAGTTTGAATTTTGGTCATTTTGACGTCATGACTGGTCGCCGACTAAAAATTAAACAAAAAATGGATTAACTACTTTGTGGAGAGAAATAATTAATTAGCATACGTCAACTGGTTTCGGTCCTGTTATGCCACCACGTTGTGCCAATGGGGTTGAAGGTCCAACGGAAATCGATGAAGGTCTCTGCTGCATTTTGTAATTCCTTTGAACTGTCAGCTCAACTGTTGCAGAAGCTAAAATTAAATGAAGAATTTTTTAGTTAAATGTCGTGATGAGATCTTAAGATTTACAATTTGCAAAGTAACAGCCAACCAGGTCCTACTTTACGGACCCAGGTTCCCGACTATTCCAAAAGTTCCCTACTTTTGATTTCTTTTAATCGAAGTCAAAAACATAAGAAACGCATTTAAAAAGGTCTGAAAAACTACGGAGGCACTTCGATCTTTTGTTGTTTAAGAGCAACACTCAAAACTTGACAAAATTAAGTAATTTTCGGCAATTTAATTCTCCTAAAATAGGCGCTGCTAAGAACACTGTACCATCCGAGGAACAGTACCTATCAAGACTTTGTAATTTTGAATGAGTCCTTGCAATTCGTAGCTACTTAGGTTCATGATTCAGGCAGGACTTGCCACAACTGACAAGAAAACAATTGTGGTAGTTTGTTACGTGATACCCTTAAGCAATAAAAAAGATTCTGTGGACACTTTTTCTATAGACTCATTTGTCAGGACTGGCACAGACACAGGCGGTCAGTAAACAACGTACCAATTTGAATTCCAATTTCATCGCGTATAAAAGAGTAATTGCAAATACTTCTAGACAAACATTCATACATGAAAGGAAATGTCGAAACGAATGAGCTAGACCAAACAGCAGA
Source organism: Bradysia coprophila (assembly GCF_014529535.1). Classification (NCBI taxonomy): domain Eukaryota; kingdom Metazoa; phylum Arthropoda; class Insecta; order Diptera; family Sciaridae; genus Bradysia; species Bradysia coprophila. The sequence goes on along the minus strand of NC_050738.1, from coordinate 8,421,801 downwards.
GATCATCAAAACAATGCCAACAAAACACATTCCTCGCCGTTATTACGAAGAATAATATAAATCAATCATTTTATACCGTCTTTATACCCGACATTCAAAATAAATACTCATTCGGTTAGATAAGCTACCATAAATTCGTTTCACCTAAGCGGATAGTTGGCATATCTAAAATGATCATTATGAAGTATGTTGCTTCTCATTTCATACCGAAAAAATGATATACTTCGTATAATATTGTGTGTATTGTCATTAAAATGGAAAAAAAGAATGGATTTTAATAACATTTCATTAAAAGCAACTTAAATTGTAAAGACAATTTTGTTATTTCTGCATCCACAAGAAAATATCAAACGCTTTTACTAACAAAAACATGGGAAAACGGTTTCTTTGTATGAGGAGGCATTTTGAAAGAAAAAAATTTAGCAAATTTCGTTATATTATATCGATTGTGCGGAAAAGAAAGAAGTGAACGCTTTGGCAATAAACCAGAAATTTCGTTTTAATAACAAGCATTTTCTTTTGTTCAAGGCTTTCCGTACGTGCAATGTCGATAAATTCAAAGTCGTGTACTATAGTGTTACACGCGCGGCTAATATGGATTTACACACAAACGTAAGTAGCTAAGACCGGATGAGGATATGTGGTAGATATTAATACATCACGACAACCAGTCAGCAGAGGAGCAATTTTCCATTTTGTCTCATAGAAATTGCTAATTTTAACCTTCTTCAAATGAGCATAATTTTGTAGCAATGGAAACACATTTTTGAAACGCATAGTCATCTGTTATCTATAACAACGACGAAAGTAAGTGACGGTTAGTGATCTCTTATATAGCAAAATATATGGTGAAACGAATGAAAATAAAAGATTTTGTATTGAACTCCAATATAGTAGGGGTTTCAGTGATTCAGTGATTTGATTACACAGTGATACGCAATTCTACTCCTTACGATACGATGTCTATGGTTTTTATGCTTCCTTAAAAAGTGCATATTGCTTAAGAGCAGTGGACCCTTTGCCAATTTGTAGCCTACATTTAGGCGGGAAAATATTCGTTTTTCGGTGATTTCTCTTAACCAAAATCTTTTTTTGAAAAGTTAAACCATTAAAGCACGCAAAAATGTGATAATTTTAAAGGAAAAATTGGTAAACTTAACCCACTTGGAGACAGCTGTGCAGATTGCATAACTTTACACAATTTGCAAATGTTTTTTCAAGTGGGATAGGTTCTTACACACAAACCAACTTTTCCTTTAAAAGTAATGCATTTTTGCGTGCTTCAATGGTTTTACTTAAAAAAAAAAATTGGTTCAGAGAAATCATCAAAAAACGAATATTTTTTGGCCTAAATGCAGGCTAGAAATTTAGGAAGGGTCCATTGCTCTTAAACCAAGTCTAAATAAAAAGGTGATGCATATGGAATTTTATGACGGAAAAGTTTTTTGGAGTCAAACACAACTTTTTTGTACTGGCACTTTACAGTTTAAGGTGTTTCTGCTGAAGACGAATTTCTTTTGGCTTTAGATTGAGGAGAACCTTTAACAGTTACACTTTAAATTCGGTTACCTCATATTGGCAGTTTATAGAAAATACAACCATCATGCGTAAACATTTCAGCGTTTATTTCCACCGATTCCAGAGTGTTAAACAAAACAAATATTGCAATCAAAATCAAGATCTTTCACTTCAACCAAATAGAAATTTCCGAAAATCTCGATAAAAGCAAGAACGTATAAATCAAGCACAACTTCACGAATCGATAAATTTTCATAAACTATGTACGAAAGTGAACATCACAGCGAAGTATAAAATTTTAAGCAAAAATAAATTGAAAACGTGAAAAACGATTCCAATTGCACATAACATTATTATTATAACATGAAGTAAGTATATGGTTCTAATTATTTCATTAAAATCATCTACGGCGCTTAATTATAATTTATTAAGAGCAATTATGGAGTACAGAAATATTATAAATGTTTGTACAATAGATGTGTATATGCATTATTTAACCGAGTGTACGCGCATATTATATAGATTGTTGCTTATTACACACATCTACACACTTTGGATTTGGAGCATGCCGCACATTAGAATGTTTTTAATCTGTGAAATGCATGGAGTTTGAGGTATATAATAAGAATTTGTTTAAAATATTTAAGTGCACTGAGTGATGCAATTGAAAGAAATTTTCGAACCAATTATTATTAGAGAAGCGGAAAATTGTTTTTTTTTTCAGAAAAATATTGTTTTATTTGAAATGGATAACAGTTCATCAGAATAGAATCGGGTTCAACAAATGATAGCTCGTGATGAGCTGATGTTATTGGAGGTCGAACCAATACCATTAAGAAGGTTTTACGACATGACTGCCTCACGCCTCACCTATAGTATCCTCATCAATCCATCCCTTCTGTTATAGTTTAAAAACGAATGCACGTTTTACTCCCTTGTACGAATTATTTGTTACAAAACATTTAGAGACTAAATAGCCTCGAAGGGCACATTCATAGAAAATCCTTTGTCAGTCAAAAGAAAACTCTTAGAAAATCTTTCCACGGCCTGAACCAAATTTAAACAAAAATTTTTGCACCTCTGATTTTTCTTCTTATTTTTCTTTTTTGGGTCATAACAAAAAACTTTTGTTCGAGGGGTAGGTTGGCGCAGCGGGCGCTTTTCGAAAAAATTGCGAAAACGTCATCTGAAGTCCATTATTTGGCCGTTTCCAGCACTTTTAATAACTGTTGTGGGCTAAATGACTTATTATATAAATTTTTGTAAGTCATCTGATCATTGAAAGTGATCACTGATCAAGAATACTGTCAACTAGTTACAAGAACTTAATGTGCCAATAAATATGATAATTAGGATGGGATTCATCAATACATGTGAGCAGCGCTCCAAAATTTCGGAGTAGCCGTACGTAACAGCATTGTGGGACCAATCAGAGTTTAATAAGACTACAGTTTCCTAATGTTAGTATCTTTTCGATGTCTTCGAAGTATATAAAAGCGATTCTCTAATTAAATTTTATATTTTTCGTTACGAAAGTGTCGGTTTTGGTGGTTGCGGTTTCACGGAGGTCCCTTAACTTAGCTACATTTTTTCTATAGTGTTGAAATATTGGACAAAAAGACGACTAGATAACATCACAAAATGTTTTAATATATTCGGTATGGCTAGAAGCATGTATGGCAAAAAATGTCAATCAAATCTTCAAAAAATATAGACGGTACCGGCTTACTAATAGTGAAAAAACGTAATCGAATATAACTAATTTTCTATTTACAGTGGAATGACGTAGGTTATAAGTCATATTAATCCAGTTTTATACTAATTTTATATTTTCATAGTCGAAAGACTAAGAAAGAAAGAAAAATGAAATGACAAAAAATAAAAATTATTATATTTTTAGTTGTTTAAATATATTTTTTTGATAAAATTAGGTACATTCGACGACGATCAGTAAGCTAGTACCGTCTATATTTTTTGAAGATTTGATTGACATTTTTTTGCCATACATGCTTCTAGCCATACCGAATATATTATAACATTTTGGTGTCTTTGTTTCCAATATTGTAACTCTAAAGAAAAAATTTAGCTAAGTAAAAGGACCCCCGTGAAACCGAAATCACCAAAGCCGACACTTTCGTAACGAAAAATATATAATTTAAATAGAGAATCGTTTTTAATATACTTCGAAGACATCGAAAAGATACTAACATTAGGAAACTGTAGTCATATTAAACTCTGATTTGTCCGACAATGCTGTTACGTACGGCTACTCCGAAATTTTGGAGCGCTGCTCACATGTATTGATGAATCCCATCCTAATTATCATATTTATTGGCACATTAAGTTCTTGTAACTAGTTGACAGTATTCTTGATCACTTTCAATGATCAGATGACTTACAAAAATTTATATAATAGGTCATTTAGCCCGCAACAGTTATTAAAAGTGCTGGAAACGGCCAAATAATGGACTTCAGATGACGTTTTCGCAATTTTTTCGAAAAGCTCCCGCTGCGCCAACCTACCTCTCGAACAAAAGTGGTTTGTTATGACCCAAAAAAGAGAAATAAGAAGAAAAATCAGAGGTGCAAAAATTTTTGTTTAAATTTGGTTCAGGCACACCGTGTTTCAATAGAAAATCTTCAAGAAAATCTGCAAAATCATACAGAACCCTTTTAAAGGCTCAAAAAAATCAAATGAAAGAAAGAAAATTCTTAAAAGTTGAAGAAGAAAAAATCAATTGAAAATCTACCCAGAACCAGTAAACAATCCTTGAAAAACGATAGGAAAATCGTTGAAAATCCTTAGAGAATCGTCTTTTTAAAAATCCTTTGTCAACGAAATTTACAAATATCAGCTCCTCCAACCGCCTTTTTAGTGTCAATAAGAAGCGTATTATGGATCAGCGGTTTATCGAGACTTCTGAACTACGCCTTGAAGTATGCGAATACTGTCTGAGGAAAGTTAGGTGCTAATTGATATCTCGCTGCAACTACCCAAATAATGAAGCCTGGTGAACTTTGGGTAGTTACCACCGCGATATAATCGACATAAAAATTCCATGTGGAAATCGAACCCGGATCATTTTGCTGGAAGGCTCGTATACGTATCACTGAGCCATCCCGTCCGAGCGATTGCAGTTCTTTGTTTAGAAACTGTATAAGGAAAAGAACACTGTTATCTACCAGAGATCTACATAACAACATAAGTGATTTCATAAAGTTACAGATATAGTCCTTTCATGTTCATAAAAACGGATGAGTTTTATAAAATAATAGATGGGACTGTGCACCAATCACATCCTTCCACTCCTACACACCTTACGTAACACTAATGTATTCCGACTGTGATATACATAAAGTGTACGACCTTGCTGGCACACGAACATTAAATAATCCGAAACATTTTTGTTCAATAAGAGTTTTTCTCTTTAGCAGAAAAGTTGTTACAAAAAGGACTACTTCTAACCTCAGACACCGCATACCGAATGTATCTAAGATAATAAATTTGAATCGAAAACGAATAAATGTTTTGTAAAAAAAAAACGAATAAATTCAAAATGTATTTTGAAATAACAGAATCACACTAAAACCACAGATTTAAAGAAAGTCATAAATTATACTCAGGCGTTTAGGTGTACACACTGGCTGGCAAACACATTTTATTTTCGATTTATAATGATTGAAACATGACATATGTTTCGTTTTTGCACAAATGTTCGTACGTATAGAACGCTCATACCTTCCATATAAAACGTATATTGATTGACCAGAAGCAAATGAAACGAATTTTTATCACTACCATGCTAAATGCTAAAGACGAGGAGTGTGTGCCATTGAGTCAGCGATTTATAAATTAAAAATTACGGGTGTTATGGATAGTGTCACTTTTTTATTTTGTAATTTATCGGATAAGTTATGGGATTTTTAGAGAATTTTACAATTATTTCAGAATTGCAATAAAATGGTTTGCTCTGAATTTATGTTTACGACATTTAAATCTGTTTTTTAAATGAAACAATTGGGGTAGTATTATCATGATATGTAGGACAGTCTTTACATACGCACAGTCATGTTCACAAAATGTGCTCATTAAAGTTGATTGATCGTTTAAGTCTATCAATAGAATATGATTACCGAGTTCATAATAAGTAGAATTCTAGCACCTATATGACTATTAATATCAGTAATCTACGCTGTATTCACTCATACAATCATTGAATTTCTGAGTGGGACAGTCATATTAACCTGAATAAATGGACGATGAAATAATCTCCTAAAATATTCGATGGATTGTTCTAGTGTTTGAACTAGACGACCTGCATCTTCAATAAAACGTACCATCATATTCGCCGCTCTACGATCAAATCTGTTGCTCATTTTGTAAAATAGTTCAGTGTTGGATGCAAAATATATTGCTACTACAGCACAACACTATACAATCCGTTGACGATAACAGATGACCAGCCAATAAATTATTCGCATTCAAAATTTTGAATATCAAATGATCATTTTGCATATAAATTGATTATACAACAGAGATGACTTACATTTTATTAATTGAACGACATTTGTGTGTGTTGAATATCGAACATTGGTTCCGTTAACCTGTAATAAGAAAATTCCAATGACAAAAATGTTAAACATTAAAAGTTTGCGTAGCTTTAGGTCATGCAAAAAAAAAGCGTAAAATCTGTGCGTGTTACATCTATATAATCTAAAAACATTTTCATCTGATTTACATTACACAAAGATAATAAAATTAAAATGTTTTTGTTCTGCTATTTTTACCACTTGCAATAAATTGTTAATGTTGGTTTTATTACCGACAGTCGGTTTATTTATTTAAGTACCTTTAATATCATATCACCCTCATGTAGACCGGCTTTCTGAGATGCGCCACCTGCTTTTACACTTTCCACATACACTGGATTATCACCCGATACCTTTTTAAACAAACAAAAAACAATTAGGATTAAAGGAAATTAAAAAAAAAGATAAAAAAAATCTCCCTGCTTTTCTAATGCATTAAAAATATCTAGAGATAAATCCGGAAAAAACGTTTAGTTTGTGGCATATCTTATACAATGTACTATTCACAATAGAAACGAATGTTGACATTTATTATGATTCTTTTTTGCTGAATTGAACCACTTTTCCCATTAATCTAACAACCGAGCTAACAGCTCAAATTCAGGACACCTTTTCTTCAATTTAATCATTGGACTGTTAATTACGTATGCAACTTTTTCATTCAACAAAATTTGCATTAAAATACATCTAAATAAAATGAAAGTTTCTTGTCATCTCCAGTATCTGTTTCGATCAAAACAATCATTTTATTAAAATGCTTTTAATAAGGTTCAAACCCGTGCAAGACTCTAATTTACATATACAACACTTTTCGTATTATATACAGTATCGTCGCCTAAACAGCTTCAGAAACATCTATTGTGTAAGTAACTGTGTGGTTTTTCTGGATTTGCGGTTATTATAATGCATTTTGGTGTCATCGGATCTATTGGTAATGAGAATTTATTAATAATTTCAATGAAATTGTTTGCCGTTTGTCACAATGGAACAATTTGTTTTATGTTACAAATGCACAGAGATTGATCATAAACATGTTTTGTTCATTTGGAGTGAAAGAAACGGTTGATTACAATTTATTAAAAATGTAATTTAAATTTCTAACTTTCTACCGTATTGCCGTATACACGAGATATTAAATAACAACACAATTTTCAACCGTTTATCTCTGTTCTTGTTCATTAACATTTTTCGATTACATTACATTATATCTAAGACTCGACGAGGATAGAGTCATGGGTGAATGTCGTCGTATACATTTCGATCGAGCGTCTACAGAATCCCCAACATGAAAGTTTGTAAGATTCAAAAAAAACCTATTGTCGAGCGTTTAGCGCAAGAAGCGAAAGATCACTCTTTCCTCATAAGAATCGATGTAAAATTACAAGTTACGATATATGACATAGATTATACACTTGTTTCACCATTTATAAAACAGTTGCCGTTCAATATCATTGTTTGCCTTGAATTTTTATAAATGTATTTTCAGTCATTGGACTGATAGAACGACCGCTGTTGTAGGATTAGATAAATAAGACAGAAATTGAAAAGTTATACAAAAAAAAAAATTAGCCGACGACAGTAGGACTGAACGCCTTGTGTTTTATTCTAAAGGGGGCAGCTGAGAAATAAAAAACCTAAACAATAGGACAAACAAAGCAAATTATCGCTTTTTGAAAAACGTCTTAACTAGTTTCAGCAGAAGGTAATTTGTCGAACCGATTAATCCGTGACTTATTTAAATGACCAGCACGAATGTGTGCAAATTTCGAATTGTCGAGGTTTTACAAAAAAAGTTTTTGACCGTAACGTATAGGAACGTATTATGTGGAATTCATTATCACAAAATATTCAAAGTTTATGCAAAATTCGAAAGAGCCACCAAAAATGTAAAAATAACCAATAATGTTAAACCATTTTACAAAGCGAAAAGAAGAGGAACAATAAAAAGTTCTTTTTAACGACATATGAATGCTACATCATTCACATAACAATAAATGTGTTCTTCAAACACAAGAAGTTCAACGCTCTGCAATCATTAAATTCATCATGCTGATGTGTTCATGTGCTTAACATTTTTAATGTAATATAATTACACACATTTTATATAATGTCACCAAACACATAATACACTGTTTGACTATGTAAGTGAGTTTGTAAACCAAACATTGCATGTATGGTGTACATCCAGTACACATTTCGTTATGTATACATACGTAACAACTTCATCATCATACCTACGACATCCATATAATATTCATCATATCGAGAGAAATGTTTAGAAAAATGTTTTGTTTAAAGATCGTTTCCATGCATATTTGCAAAACGATAAAAAAGAATATAAAAATCGGAAAATGTAAACAAATAATAAAAAAAACGAAAAAGAAATAATTAAGAAAAACCCACCTTCATGCCGTAGCCACCAGCATCTTTGTGTATGGTAAGCACTAAATTTTGTGGCGGCGATACCAGTTTTCGATCATTTTGTGTCATCAGTGTTGTTGGACGCCGTATGCCTGAACCATTCACTTGGGATCCGCCATGAGAATGTCTAAATCATAACGTAAAGGAAAACAAAACAAAAACTACTTTAACTACGACATAACAAAGTAAAAAATAAAGAAAATTAAGAAAAAAGTAAATTTGAATAAAATTGAACAAATTGTATTCGTAATTGGGACATACATGTTACATTTCACAAGCAAAATGACATGATACCACTATCAATGCTGGTTATGCGCTAGCAAATCATGCAATGTCTACTGTTCCTTCCATTGAAGACCTACTTATAATTCTTACGCATTAGCAGGGCACCCCAGAAATACTAAATGGAAGTAAAATTACAACCATATCAGTAATTTCTCGTTTAGAAAATGTATTATCGAGAATTGGAGCATTCGAAAAAAAATTGCAGGTCACCGGAACGACACATAGGACTTAGTGGCATAGTTTTGGACGAGATATTCTTTAAATAATTTTTACATGCTTTCCCTAGGGTCGAAAGTGATTTATAGACTCCTAGGAAAGCAAGAAAAATCACTTGGGGCTAGCACGTAATAGCACTCAGCAGAACTCGGAAAAAATGAAAAATTTGGTTTTCGTGTGTTGACATCGGCTTCGTCTCGGATCAACAGAACTCACAACGAAACCTGGACATAATGGTTGGCCTCTTAGTAAAATAGTATTTTAGACAACTAGGGACTAGGGATGTAAAGTTCAAAAGTCTAGTTTTCGTGGGAGCTTCGAGCTTTGTTGATCCGAGGAGAATCCGAGCTAAATAAACACGCAAAAACGTGACTTTTCATTTTCATAATGGATTTTACATACTTTTGAACTCTAACTCTATTTTCAAGTTCTCTCACATATTCTCTAAGCCACTTTCAACCCTAGGGATTACAAAATCGTGTAAAAAGATCTATGGATCTTTCGAAAACATTACTTTCATTGAAAAACTCTCTCATTACTATACTCAGCGAGAGAACGATTACCTCAGGCTAATCAGGTAAGTGGTAAAGGAAAAACACAAAAGAAGCTGATCCGCCTACCCTAACTTCGGAAAAAACTTTTCCATTAGGTTTTGTAACAGAAAATAGGTTCAACAATTCACATTTAATTACGTACATGGTGTACGTAAGCACATCATTTTGAAAGGTGACGTTACTACCTGCTGAAATGAAGACCAATATGAACTGCAGGCAGAATTCTAATTTTCCATTTATTAATGACCTAACACCTCACTTTTAACGTCTATAAACCATTTATATTTACTTCGTTCGCGTTCGATTGGTGTAATAATAACTTTATTTTATGAACGCTATGAAAAGGCAAATAAACATTGGAAAATAACAAAAAGCTTAAAATGTTTAATTATGCAATTTCTAAATAAATCGTCTTGCCCGACAACACTATTATAATGTATACTTTTCTGTAATAATAATTGTGAAAATGACGCTAAAACTTGACCAACTAATTTTTCTCTATGGATAATAATGTGCCATACGCGTGTGTGAGTTGCAAGCAAAGTATATGGGCGCCCACATAAAATGAATTGTCTTGTCTGTTCCTTGTGTACGACATTAAGCCGCATTAAACTCGGCGTTATAGCTCGTGTTGCTTTCAGTTATAAAATCTTATTGATATTCAAGTACATTTCGGAACACAGAAAAGTTGTCATTTCAGTTTGTTCTAATGCATTAGATTACTAATAGAAGCGCGCAGTGCAGTGCGATATTTCCATTACGCATGGCATTGAGAATCGGTGCAAGTATAATAAATTTTCCATTTGTATGTCAAGCACACTCAATGAATCTCCAGATTTATTTTTAATAATTCTTCGGTTTTTTTTGTTGTTGTTGTCATGAGTTTGACTACGCTAATTTCGGTGGAGAGAGAGGCGTTTGGATGAAACTTATTAAAAAAAAAAATAATTAAATCAAATCGTCTGACTTGGCGACACTGGTTGATTTTCAGATTCCAATAACGTCATCTGTATGTGCATGTTCTATTTTCACTTAGAATAACATTACCCCAGTTCGCTGAAAGCCATGGAATGTTTGAAAAAGAACATAACAAAAGATTTATTATCTGTGCCAAAATGCGTGCTACAGAATTAGTTTCAAGTTTTTACTATTCGTTTTTTGCTTGAATTAAACATAAGCAGCTGCTGACGATACCATGGAAACATGCAAAAATTCGTGTAGACAATTTCACACCTGCACAAATTATCGAATCGCGTTTTATCCCATTTTCTTCCGATCAACAATTCCCAAACAATTCCAAGAATGAAAAATAATCCGTCGGCCATAAAAATTCCGAAGGAAATTGCGAAAAAGAATGTTCGAATGTTGACCACTAAATCTTATCTGTTTATTTTGAATTTTAACATAAACACCACCCGAAAACCACTCTCGACATCATAATAAGTTCGATTAAATGTAATCCAATTGAATATCGATTCCTTTCACAAAATCATTTCGCTATTTTAGTCGGAAGCGCTATGTTCACCATTTCAACAGCTCATTTCACAAGTGTAATTAAGTTTATGTTAATTACATATAAAGTAGTGAGTGGGTTAACAAAAATTCTAGAATTGACATCAGTTACACGGATCATTATACTAAAAAAAAACTTTGAACGCTAGAAGTTGGTTCATCGTTTATGCGTTCTAAATTGTCATAGTAAGGAACTAAGAGCAAAAAGCACCAACCGATTAAACTAATATCAGATTGTGACTAAATGTAGCATTTAATGTTAAATTCTCTTGCTATGGCTTAATTTATTGTTAAGTGTAATTGAACTCTGGTATGTTATTAGCTACGTTAAATTTGAATAGAACAACAATAGCGGCATGTGCGCGTCTCTATATACATAAAAAAAACCTAAACAAAGATGATTTTATTATTACCGCGTATTATAAAAAGAAAGAAAGAAAAAATCCTGTAAAAACTCCATATTATATAAATGGTGTTCATTTATAAATACAGCGTTAAACGCGTAAATAATTCGGTGAATTTTCTCGTTCATAAATATTTAAACATTTTCATGTGTATTCGGTAATGTTATGAAACGAGCCCAACTGCAATGAATGAATCTTTCGTGTATTTTTTTTTACTTCTTACACTTTTTTTTTCGTGAATGGCGTAAACAATTTGTTTACATAATTCACGGCGCATTTTCTAAATAATAATGTTATCAAAGGAAATCGAGAGAAAAATGTTTGGAGGTAAAACATGTCTTGAAAACATTAATGTCAAATGTAAATAAACCAAATAGAAGGAATAGAGAGAAGAAAAAAACGAGTGAAAAAAATTTATATTTTTGAAATAAAAAATTAATATCGAAATTGATTTTTATTTTTAGCAAATGACCTAAGAGCACAACATTATAATATGACTGTATGAACTATATGAATAATGAGTGATGAACGAGATCGCGAACAACGTTTTTTTTTGTTTGTTTCGTATAAATAACCAAATTTATGTATTCGCTTTGGTAAATATACCTTTTTAGTTCTTTTCTTTTCTGTTTGAATTGAATGATGTGATAAGTGATGTGATCGTATGCGTACAAAAAAAATGTTGTGCGTAATTAACGTTTTACCCATTTTATACGAAATTAAAATAATCAGGAAATATAAAGATTTTCATGTTCATATTGAACTGTACAATAATTTTACCACGAAAGATTGTGTCGAAATGCAATTCTCTGGTTTACTACACCTTTTGAGTCTTCTTTGAGACGAGTAAAACGTGAAAGATTTTAACCAGACCAAATATCTCACGGAGTCGGAGTGTGGAAACCTTAAGTGACTTTCGACACAAAGCAGAAATATTTTTACAATGTTTCAGGGATACATGTGAAATTTTCACCGAAAAAAGTAGAAAGTGTGTTATTCCGTCGAAAAAGTGGTTAAAATAATTGGTTGATGATGAAAAAAGTTGTAAAATAGCGAGTTGAAACATAGCTTTTTAAACTTGTTTTGGTCATGTTCTCGCTGCCCTAATAGTATTAGCATACATTTTTAGGCAGAAAAATGGTTACAACAATCTACGGCACTGTTAAAATAATGGCTTATAATTTTTCGGTACTAATTATATCGCTCATTTATCATTTTTTATCGGTAAAGTTGAATTTTTTCATTGGTCGACAATAATATCACGAAGTAGTACTATACTGTTTCCATCAGTGCCATACGTTCGAAAGTCCACGCGTGAATCAACAGAATCATCGATCGTTGAACAACCGTCAATTGCTAATACTCGGAATACTCCATCAGTGCCATCCGTTCGAAAGTCAACACGTGAATCAACAGAACCATCGATCGTCGACCGTCCATTGTTAATAAACAAAATAAAGATAATCACAGCATCATCGGACAGGGTCACCAAGCGGAAGTCAGTGCTATCGTCTTCACAGTGGTTGGAATCGTTGCTTTTACTGTTCAAAATGTCAAACATTACCAGACGTGAAAAAGCTTGAATTGGCGCACAGATTCTGGATAAACGTTCGAAATAATTTAACGCAATAATTATTTCGATGGTAGATTTTGGGTACGATTTTTCGGAAGAGCAAACCATCACTATCAATGGCGAAGCGCTTAACCTGTCACATTCATTTGTTATCGTTAACGACGACAAAAATACTGGCAAGCTCTGGGTAATATGGCCCTTCATATAGTAAAATTTATGTTAAAAAATGAAGTACAAGATTTGAGATCATCTGTTCAAACATACTTTGATCGATGGAAGTAATAGATCCGATAATAATACTGGTCATATGCTTCCCGTATGTAACAGATTAAAACATTGGTGCCGAATGAACAAGGGCAGAAACGATGTTGCTGCTGTTGTTTTTAGACCCGTAAGAAGGAAGGTGAATAGGTTTATCTGTTCTGAATTCTACGTAAGCAAACTTATTCACACATACCAGGTATCCACATATAAAAATGAAATTTTATGTTTTAACGTCATCGTAGGAAAGGTAACTGAGTTACACAGGTTTGATAGAGTTCTTTTCCCCTAACATGGCTACATTTTAAGGATAAATAACTTAGCTCTACTCTACTCTACTCTACTCAATAGCAACAGTTACGACCCCCAAAATCAAACAAAGAATGGAAAAGGCCAAGATTTTTCAATATGGCTTGTCATTAGAAAGGTAATGATGTCCTCAATGTGACGCAATAACCTTTTCCAATTGCAAAATAAAAACGCACAGAGTGTACCTGACTGACAATTCGAAGTAGCTAGAAAAAGTCAACGCAAAACGACCAAGTTTTCGATTGAAACTGTACTGTACTGTCATATGATAACAAAATGTTTCCAACGTTTAGATAACTGAAGTATTCAAAATAAAGTCAAATGAAGTTCGAGATTTGTCTGTCTTTTCATGTTAAAAAAAAATGACCGTCTGACTTACCATGATATCAGGTGTAATCATCGATAAATTTAAACATTTTGAATATAAATATAAATTGGTAATGCGTAGTGAAACGCTTTATATTTCAAACAATAAACATTCTTCGAAATGCAAAACAATTTCAATAATTCGGATGATTGGGGCGAAGTAAATTTTTTAATAGAATGGATAAATACCCACATTTCGTCTTGCATACCCCAAAATTGTAAACATTCTGTTGTGTACATTATTCTGGTAAAATCTCAGTTATCTTAACGGTTAGGTATCGATAGAAAAAACAAGCAAGTCTTAGTCATCGCATCAGTTCATCTCTTATGTACAACTCTTGATGGATATTTTTCCTAGTCATTTACCATGTATATTTTAAAAGTTAGTCATCATAATACAAGATCGCGATGTTGTGGAATAATATACGTATAATTCCGTCATCGCTTTACACAAATATTTTACATTTTCACCTTCTGAACAATAAAAATTTAACCGCATTCCGTATGAAATAAAATTTCTTATTTTATTTTCGTGTTTATAAACATTGATTATATAAAGCACAAAGTATTATTCTCAACTACATGAACATGTGTGTTTTTTGTAATTCTTTTTTTTTTTCCTCAGTTTTAAGAAACAGCAAAGCGATTTATTTGAATGAAAAATGAAATGAAGGTTCTTCAGCAATTTTAATGATGTTTTTGAGCCTCGGTTTTAGGTTTTGTGATAATTCATAACTCTTTCATGCAGTTGAGAGTGAGTGGGCTGATGTTTTGTTCACATGCTTGGATGTTGATAAAGTAATCGACCCTGTTCTCATGTTTTACAAAATTGCTCAGTATCTATTTAGTGATTTGTATTCGTTTCTGATGAGAAGAGTCTTCGAGATTACTGTGGAAATGTTTGAAGCGTACCGAGTTAAGTACGACACAAGAAAAATGTTGTAGAAACACAAACTAATTTCATGGATGTGTCCAGGTTAATAAAGTTTACTACCTATTGGATCACTCCCTTCTGCTTGGCATAAAAGTAAAATAATCAAAAGAACTCACGCAGAGATGGAAAGCTGTGTGCTATTCTGTGCCCCAACATTTTGATGGCTCATTTGTAGCAACATCTAGTAAAGCCAGTTAACTAGTTAAATGGCTGGTTTTATCGACAACGACGACAATAATAGTGGAAGGGCTCTGGCTGACGTACTTTTAAATAACAAAAGATTTGTTAAAACTAACAAAGTAAAAGATTTTGTATCAATAGTCGATGTTGTAAACAAACAAAGTAACATATTTAGTGATCATAGTTCGTTCAACTAATAAATTTCTGTAAAAATTTTGCTCCAGCCGAATTACGTGAATTTTCGTGAATTTATTGATGCATCACCTCGACCAAACTCGTGCTGTTTATGTGCTATTAAATGTGGAGAACACAAGAACTGTCTGGGGA
Source organism: Bradysia coprophila (assembly GCF_014529535.1). Classification (NCBI taxonomy): domain Eukaryota; kingdom Metazoa; phylum Arthropoda; class Insecta; order Diptera; family Sciaridae; genus Bradysia; species Bradysia coprophila. The sequence continues at coordinate 8,406,351 of NC_050738.1, read as the reverse complement.
TTTTGTCAAGTGTGGCGTTGGCAACTCGAACCGAAGGCGATAACCACAAGTCGAAATAAAAATCTCTCAACCATTGCGTATCAACCATATTTTTGTTCGTGAAGATACGAGTTTTAATGTCATGGATGGAAACGAATTTCCGGGGGTGCAGCGATTAAAGGGATTTTTAAAATAAACAATTCTTATTTTGGCGGTCTTGTAAAGAACATGTGCCTACATTTATTTTGTGAACAACAACAAATATTTGGCGAAGATAAATGTGATCCCAATTTATATGCATGCCATTTTTCTCTAACTATAGTCACTCCGGTCCACCTTCGTCGATTGCCCGTTGTGAAAACTTTTATGATGTTTAATTAGTACGACGATAAACTTATCTTAAAACGTCACACATACATACCAGAAAAAAAACCTTTAGTTTTTCCTACAGCAAAGAATAAAATCGTTATCGTTTGTGTGTATACTAACAGAGTTATATGGCCTGAAGTGTTAATGTGCATAAAATTTCAATGAGAATACAAGTCATTAGGTTTGCTTTAGCACAATAACTTTACTCGCACTTCTAAGAAGGAAACACACTTCAACAACGTATTATGATAATAGCCGTTATGTACAATGCGTGGCTAGTCGTTTAGCACAAGGGAAACAAAAAAAAAAGTTTAACCTCAACAACATTTCGGACATGATATAGAAGTGTGAAACTAGGGGATTAATATGATATACTTTTGTGAAACGGCAAGCATATCGCAACGAAATCGATGAATCTATTACTTCATTTGTGTAAACAGTGTGTCTGTTATCTAATTGAAACTTTCTATAAGATTGCTAATCCACTAAATCTCACAGTGAATGAACTTCGAACTTCACGAACTAAAAGGCAGCTCTTTTACAGTAAAAATATCTTGATTGGATCTTCCTGTCAAAACACTCTTGACTGCACAAAAGAGACTAAAAAATTCGGACAACTATTTAATTCGCCTCGATTTCTTGTCTCTTCTCACTTTGTATAATGACTTCAAGAAACGTGCAATTTGGCGAAAACATCTCTGTTTGCATTCTGGTTATTACCATTAATCCACTAATTTGGCATCTAATTACACAGGAAATAGAAACTGACTGATTATTGATGTGAAAAAATTGCTGAAATAAGATTATCGAAGAGTATGAAAAGCAATTATGTCATAAAATATCTCATTTTCGAGTATTTATTGAGGGTATGTGTGAGTTTCAATATTTAAGAAGAAAAAAAAAATTGTCCAAATTTTCAACTTACAAACACAAAGTGTTTTGCAACCCACACAGAAGTCGAAATTTCTTTGAACATTCCGTTTTTTTTTACCAATTCAACATTTTTTTTTGTGTTAAAGATCTTTACCGGTTTTCATATTTTTATTTGTTTTTGGTTTTACAATGGCATTGAAAATGAATTGAATGTTGAATAGATAAAGCGATGGAAATATTTATTTATGAAAATAATGTTTTAACAGTTAGCTTCGATGAACAAGATTCTCTATCATAGCTGATAGACAATCTCATTCAACTGCTTTAACGAAACGAGAATTAGTCTTGTGGATATGTTATACATTTTCCATCATGTTAGCTTATTTCGTATTTTATTTATGAATATCACAATTTTATGTTTTATGCACTAAAGAATGCGTTAAATGGTGTCTTTCCATGTCAATTCATGAAAAAACATGCTGTCGAGCAAAACAGTTCAGACAGAGTCGTCCAATTTATATCTATCTCAATTTAACACACACTGCCCAAGGTAATATTCTATCGTAAAGTGAAAATATCATGCAATTTGTTCATTGTCTTTGTTCCATAGACACAAATACGATCTTCTCAGTGAATGAATTAATTAACTGGAAGCCATGGCACAGTTGGATTACTTCAATTCAAACAGTGAGTCAAATTCTCAACCCCATTTTTCGTAACAGTATTCCATGACGCCAAATGGAGAGTGAACTAAGTTTTGAAGTTGAGGAAAAACCATTCTTAGAAAGTGAGAGGGAGAGAAATTAGAATGAAATGTTACTGAATGCGGGAAATTTATGTAAACTGATTTTTAAAATAGCTAGAGGCTAAATAAATGAACTATCTTACAGGACCGGATTGGTTACCGAAAGGCACATTGGGCGCATTGGATGAAAAAAGTCTCAGAGGCGCCTAAATAAACTTTATGGGTCTGAGGAGCGCCAAAAAGCAAAAGGCGCTTCGGGCATCGCCCAGTATAGTCAGTCCGGGCCTGCTATCTTATCTTAAATGATACCTCTCAAAAGAATTTACATAGAAGTGCTTCGAATTTTGACCCTATTCCGTGCCTAAGTACTGCCCTAACTCCCATCTAAATTCTAAGAATAATTCGAATAAAATCAAAGATATGCGGCAAATTGTGACTAAATAAATTTATCGCTTAGCAAATAAAGAATTATCTTTTATGGTAAGAGCAGTCATTATCACATTTCTGATTCCATTGGAACTGAAGTTCCATAAGAAGCAATCAGTTCGCGTTAACAAATGTACGAAATAATGAACCTCATAACGATTCAGCAATAATTTATTGTTATTGTCCGCTATCTCTACGAAGATTGACGTACACTAATACCGAAAAACGAACTGATCTAATTATCGAAAAAAAAATTGTGCACAAATCACACCAGACTGTATGTCACTTGAAGTAGTCTCTGCGGTTTTACTGCACTGATAAGTTTAAAGCATTTTTAAATTTTATCTATGATTAGCAAACCGTTGTGAACTTTGAAATAAAATTGCAGTGTAGTGACCGAACATATGACTTCCTTTTAGCTTGTATACGACTGCAGTTAAATAATAAACAATTAATTTTTTGTGTGCTGATAAGCGGTTCACGTAGTACACGACGATAAAGATTAAGGTTTTAGCGGAATAATTCCTATTAATTCTGGGAAACTCATCAATTAAGTGGGACGGAAATATTTGAGAAAATAAATTTGAAAACTACAGGATCAAAGTGGGTTAAAGAAACCGTGCAACCACGCCCTTAATTCTCAATGTAAATAAAACTACAAAATTTAACAGATAGTTCGTACGGTTCGTACCTCTTTTCAAAAATATTTTAGAAACTTAAAAAATGTACTTTCGGTGAAGTTGTTGACACATCGAATACAGAATCGTATGACGATCATGTCATCGAAAGTGTATATTCGTATGGATGTTAAATCTGATACAATCGACCTGAGAATTCTTGATCGTCAGGCGTTAATTGATTTTCAAAATCATAGACAAGCTTCGGCAGACGTATAATTGTTTATTTGGGTGACTAACACCGAAAAATCAATATAAATTAACGAAGCACAACCATACCGAACCCTGCACATTTCCGCATCATGCAATCTGCAATGGTCTTTTTCGTAAAAAAAAAAGAAAAAAAAAAACATAAACAAACATCCAGTAATCATTACAACAAAAGCCACACACAAATTATATACATCTGTTCTATGTTTGTGACTCTATGCTCTGTGCTACAGAATGAACGCAATACACAATTTTCATAATAGTAGAATACAATTACTACAATTTCATTCATATCGACGTTTTGTAATCATTTCAGCAATAACTCACCTCTCAGACGGTCCCAATGGGGATGTGTTATCCATATAAACGTTGAACGGTTGCGGGACAGTCTTCTCTGTGTATGATGTGGTTAAGATATTTATCCGATTAATTTTTTCAATGAAACTCTCCACACACAAAACGGACAGAACAGTAGAGCTCTCACTTTTAGTGCTTCGTAATCAAAATATTCATCAATGCATTAAAATAAAAAAAACACTTTTTTTATTGTTAAATAAATTGCAAATGGTTGACTCCCATTCGATTCGACTGTAAAGATGTTTGTCGCCCATTCGATATTGAACTGAGCACAGTGCACCCACAATTTTATTTTTTTCTTCTTCTTCCGTATAAAATAACACAAACGAGAATCACTGCTTTATCACTTATTGGAATAAGTTTGATTTTTGTTTTATCAAAAATAATAATTAAAAAATACTATTGAATAAACGGAGACACAAAAGGCACTCTTAATTTGATTGAGAGTCGCGCATGAATCAACAACTCTTGCGCATACAATACCCCGAGCCACACAAAAAACTTCATTTTAAACAAATAACACGAAAAATGCGAAACATTTTCGATCGCCGTTTTCGAGGCGATTACACGGTTAAAATGTCATTTACGATAAGGTTTATTGTTTATTAATTGTTAAAAGTTAATTGTATCAAAAGAAAGGCACTTTTTCAATGAATTATCGAGTAAAAAAAATTAATTTAGAGCGAACTACACAATTTCACATCCAACAAGTGTTCGCCATATTGCTTTTCAACCTGTCACTTTAGTCAGACAAAATGGACAAAGTATTTGGTTGGGTTTTTTTTAGACAGTTCTGCCATCTACTGATTTGAAAGACAAAAAATCGGTGGGGATGCCTATGCAGTGCGATGAGTGCGATACACATTATCATGAACGTTAGCGGTAGAGGACTTCGTGACGCAGAAAGAAGAAACTCCAAAGCAAAATTTTTATCACAAAAATTGTACTTAGAAAAAATTGCTTCACAAATGACTGTCCTTATTGGGCTTTCGACTTTATGAATTCCTTACTGTGACATTTGAACAAAGGAAAAATTTCGCATCTGTCACTATCGCATCACTGTGTGAAGGCACAGCTACTTTCAGTATGTTTTCTCTATTTTTAAAATTTTCAAAAAAAGGGTTTTCCTCAATATCTTCACTTTTGACCCATTTTTTTCTTAATTATCTTTGTGAAATGTGTTTATGATAGTTTTTGTGTTCAGGTGCAGATGTGTCACCAAAATTGACATTCCTCTTTTGGAAATTTTTGTGGAACTGGTGATTTTGCAAAATATAGCGCCCGTTGTGCATAACTTAAGATATAAAAGTGATTAGGATGAGCGCAGCGTTGAATCAGCATCGATGTTCTCATAAGGGAAGCGGTCACATCTATTTTCGGTTCATTTGTTCATCCAGTCAAAATTCAAATTCAAATTTGCTTACATTTTTCACGAACTGTACACTAGCCGTTAGGGGTACGATTTAATAACAAAACTCAACCCACTACAGTCAAGGCAGTGAAATTTCAGCATAAATTTGCTTCAGCTGTTTCTCAGCTGATTCACTCTGACAATCAAAACTGTTTATACTTGTTTATACACGCACGCGTGTGGTAGTAATAAAATCGTATAAAGACATCCGTAACGACAGAAAACCACCGCTTGCTACCACAAGAACTTAATTTTAAAACTTGATTTAATTTTTTTTTAAATTGGAACAACGAGATTTGAAAAATTGTACACCACGAAAACTTGAATAAGTCTTACCACATTTTAAGGTTTCTTTTAGCTCAAATCGTCGAAGAATTGAGTACTTTTGGTTGAGTTTGTAGATGGGAAACATTGTAGTAGCGACTTGTTAGTTAAATTAAAAATAATTTTATGGCACTCAGCGATTTGTATATGACACACATCCTCAGAGGTGGCTCTATCACACTGAGCGCTCTGAACCACTAAAATCTAGGGCCTCGTTTTTTTATTGTAAATATGTTTATAGTTCCTAATTTATTTCAAAGATAAGGTTAAAAATTGAAACATTACGATTGATCATATCTGATTCAGTCTTTCAGCATTGAACAAATACCCAATTTCTTTATTTAAGAGACATCGATGCTTAACTTAAACTGCTTTAAACAAAACTTAGTTTTAAAGAAATTTCCATAAACTGCTCAGTTTTCTCAGAGCTGGTCAAATTGATGCAACCAAATATATTTTCTGTTGAAAGCTAACACACTGGTCGTTATTGCGGTTCTACATTTTTGAAAAAGGACTCGGGTGGAAAGATACCATCAAAAGTAAACTAAAATCTAGTGTTTAAAAAACGCCCAGAAGTATGTTTCGTGTCCTGTCGCAGGACGTGTAGGAATTTTTTTTTGAGATACATGAAAAAAGCAGGAATCCTGTTCAAAAACCTATTTTTTAGAACTGCTTGTCCCTTAGTCGATTCGCATTTGCGGGTAAGTCGAGATCATAATGTTCGAAAACTGTGATGTTCGATCTGTTGCATAAAACGTTGTATTCCTTCGGCCTCGTGCCATAATTACACAACTAGAGCCAAAAAAAGTACTTCGCACTCGATATCATAAATAACTATTATATACAGCGGTGCGATCAAAGTTGTGCCTAAATGGATTTTCATATTTGTATTTACGCACTAATGTGTAAATTTACGTTCGTAAAAAATTAGTATCCTAGTGCTGCAGATAAAATCTTGTTGGTTTGTTAATGAACGTTGTGTTTCCAAACTCGCCTTCGGCTCGTATCGACAATCTCACATCTATTGCGCAAAACATCCAATTTACTAACTAGTTAGCAAAATAGCTATTGCTCTCGTCGCATAAAATAGAAAAAAATAGAGCCGGTGTCGAGTTTTTAAACGAATTCGTTAGCTTCTGTATTCAAATAAAAAACAACGAAATTTTCTGTTCAAATTAAATTATTTTTAATCAAAATTGCAAAGATAACATTGAACAAAATAAAGTGGAGAAATAAACATATCATTTCAAATTTATGGTTGCAATTTCGTATTGCTGGTGCCGATATTGCCACCTCTTGTGACGCTCTTGTCATTGCTTGTGGTGGTCTTGCCACAGCTTGCAACGGTCTTGCCACTGCTCGTAACGGTGTTGTTGCCAACGCCTGTAACGGTGTTGCCACGGCTTGTATCGGTGTTGTCACCGCTCGTGTCGGTATTGCCACCATTTGTACAGATGATTCAACAGCAAGCGTTACCGTTGTCCTTCGCGATACAACATACGCTTGTGTTACTGGTGCTGCTGAAGAATTTCGTGGCCAACATCACCAAAGGGCGTATATCTTCGACGTCTCAGGAACTACTGACCCGAAAAACTGAAAAGCCTCTAGAGAATACGACAAAAAATGCTAATTTCACTGAAATTTATTTCGGGCTCAAAATGCTGAGATATCGGAGATACGCCGTTTAGGGATGGTGCCCACAATATGTATTGGTTTTTACGGGTTAAATCAGTGAATCACAGAAAATCACACTAATTCGAAGGGACCTCTTTTATGATCAATCGGAAAAAGCCACAAAACTATTTGAGAAGGCGCCATTTTTCACAGTAATAATTAAGACAATGCACATGTAACGTAACACTATACCTAACAATTCAATTAATTAAACTAATTAAGCTAGGTCTTTTGAATCACTTTTGTTTTAATTTAGAGCTCACCCTAAGCCGCTTGTAACCGGGTACGTAGCTCATCAATACGGCCTGATGTGTCAAGATTTAGCTTTTTTAATTCATTTATGATATCGAACTTACACATCCGTGTGGTTGCCATTTTAATGTCGAATGACTCAAAATTTCTCTTTTGTCGTAGCTTCCGCTTATTCTAAAGGGTGTCCAAATGACTAGGTCCCTTGACTGTCTGAACTTCTCAGTAGATTTTTTTTATGTCCACAAAAAGTTAATTAGTAAAATAACTACTAAACTAGTCCCAATCTCTCATTAATAATTTCATTCTGTTAAGTTTCACTGAAAATCTTCGAAACGTTCTGGAAATACCTATAGTATTGTAAATCTATACCTAATTTTAGCGTAACAACTGGTATTTTATGCTTCCATTAGAATTCTATTGTCATATTTTTCAAGTTTTTCCTTTTTATTCACAACAAGTCAAAATCAAATAACAAAAAATAATATTGGCTTAGCAACAGCAGCTAGATCTTTAGACAATAAAATGTACCTTAGAACGTGAAATCTGTAATTCTATTCTTCATCAAACACTTTATTTTAAATTGGTTGAGAATTAGGATAGGATGGGATAAGATGGGCAATAAAGCTGATGCTTTCCAAGCACCTAAGGCGCCAATGGACCTGTTGTGCATTACGTGTCGCTAGTAGTTCAGATTTTTTAGAATCACGATTGTGACTTACGCGTATCAAGGCTGTAAACTTTGGGGAGGTCTCGCAGATACAGATACGCGGGTGACACAAAATTTGACATTTTCATACATTCTCAAATTCGACAATTTCATAGTATGTGAATTCTGTTTTGTGTGTCCCGCGTATCTAATAAAATGGCGGTCTGACCCAACAGTCTATAGCCTTGACGCGTATGACGTACAAGAACTGTCTTCAACATTTTTTGTGTTTTACTTAGAGACCTATTACGGTCGATAGAGCTGACTAGTATTAACTAACAGCAGAGACTAATCATTTCGGATTAGGAAAACCCTGTGAACTATGTCTGAAACGGGAGTCGAACCCTTGACATATAGGGCCTGAATCCATCGCTATACCGATTGAGTTATCTGGATCGTTTGAGAATTACTCCAGTTATCTTGTTTACAAAGAAAAAAAAGGTTTCTTTTGAGAACTTCTCGAAGATGGTTGAATTGATTCCATCCATTTTCAAATTTGAACTAAGGGTTTCATCAAACAAAAATTAAAATTGAAAATCGATTGAGATTTGCTCAAGCAATATCGTGTCACACAGTGATCGTATTACTAATACGATGTATTTTCTGCTGTAAGACCCGACTTGGAATAAAGATCAGTCCTTATATTTTGCTTGGTGGGGATTTAATTTTATTATAATAAACAGCTCAGTGCCGTCAACTGGCTTTTCTTCAAACTAACTGAATGAGGCATTACATACGAACTAGACTGAAATAACACAAAGTACCGTAACTTGAAGATGATCTATACTCGAACTACCCAAATTATGGCCGTTCCAAGGCCGTTCAAAATGTCAATCGTTATTCACAGAGAAGCGGTTATGTTTGCTTCTGTGGATGACTGTCGGTTGTTTTCGGCTTGTCAAAATTCGTTTTTACCGTACGTATTTATCATTTCTCTGTTTGTTGTCCTTCAAAATTCGATAGACGGGGTTGCAACGGTTGCAAGAAAGTTGTATCCGCGGTTACCAGGACATTTTTGATGGCTTAAACAAGCAGGAAATATCTTGAAGTCATAACTTTACGTTTTTGGTTACCGTGAAATGTTGAATCGGATACCAGGAAGAAAACATTTTTCGCAACCCCGTCGCTGGAAGTGTTGATATCCCATTTTTAAAACAATATTATCCTTCTACAAATCTATAAGAATTGCTGTGCATAATTCGAAATAATAATCTCTCTAAATCAAACAAAATAGCATTGGATTTTAGATGCATACGAATACAGTGTTTAAGGAGAGCGATTTTTGACCACTTTGTTTAAACTGGTCTCGGGGTCACAGGTAAAACTGGGCTCAACTCTCTATTTCTTTTTTCATTGATGAATATTTGACAGCTGACCCCGAGACCAATTAAATTTAACTGGTTTTCGCTCTCCTTAAACACTGTATAACAACAAACTGACATCAACATTGTAATTATCATCTCTCTGTAGGGTTGTGCGTTAATATCTGTCATAAAAACTATACGTCAGTCAACATCGCATTGTTTTGTTTTGAATGCGGAACTGTGCAGCAATCTTTTCGACTAACAAAAAAAAATCTTAAATCTTGTCTGGCTCTTCTGTTTTTCTTGTCGTTTTCTTCATAAAGCAATGACCGACGGGATCGCATCCCAATTACCTGACACTGTTCTCGAAGTTATTTTCTCGTTTTTAGATTTACATGAATTAAGAAATTGTGCGCTAGTGTGTTCAAGTTGGAGTCGATACCTAAGTGATGAAAACAATGACGTCTGGAGATTACATTGCATACGGAAATTAGCCGAAGAAGCTCTGAAAACTGACCTGCTATCATCAGTTCCAACATACAAATCTAAATTGCGAGCATGTAAGGGAAACATTGTGCCAGAATAAGAAAACTGTGCACTTGCGACGATGTTTTGATTTAAATCGATTAATACAACTTTTTTCCAGGGTATCACGCATGGAATCCAAATGATTGTTCGCGAAATGTAAATTGATTGACTTAATTGTGTCAAACGCTGAATCTCACTTTTTCCTTTTAAATTCGTTACAGATTTACGTCAAAGCCAATGGATTCACGCTTCATAGGTAATTTGGTTTGATTTTAATTATTGGATGTCCATGGCGCATCTTCAATGTTTTGCTTTTCGTTTAGAAATCCTGTGGCACAAAGTACTGACGGAACTCGAAGTAAAATTGGATTCAGACAAGGACGACATGCCTGGGAAGTTATATGGGAGGGACCTTTAGGGACTGTAAGATTATAGCTACACTCGACGCAACATTTACAGTAACATTCGGAACATTTCTCTTCAGGTGGCCGTAATCGGAATCGCGACAAAAGATGCCTTACTACAGAATCAAGGATATATGGCTCTTCTGGGTCACGATAGCAACAGCTGGGGTTGGAATTTAGTGGACAATCATTTGCTGCACAATGGCAATGCGCAGGGGAATTATCCTCTGCTGAACAATGCGCCGAAATATCAAGTGGGCGAACGAATACGAGTGATTTTGGATTGTGATGACAACACGCTGTCGTTCGAAAAGAATTATGAATTTTTAGGAGTTGCTTTTAGAGGTAACGTTACCGACGGCCTACTGTCGACATTTTATGTGACTAATTTTGTGCTTTCTTTCTTTGGACTTCAAGGTTTACCCGATAAGAAACTGTATCCGAGCGTTTCTGCCGTGTACGGAAATACCGAAGTTTCAATGGTGTATTTGGGACCGCCTTTGGATGGTTAATGTTCAGTGTAGCTGTTTTATTCAACTTTTATATATTCAAGTGATCATCAAAGTGAACTACATTCCAATTTAGCTAATATCCGAACATTCAATTCTACGCGACAGGTAGGTTCAATTGAAGAACTGACACTAATTTCATGGTTGAGTCAGCTGATTCACACTTTCTGTTTCGTTTCTTTTCCTTACTTCAATTGCGTTTCGTGAGTTTCATGTCGTCATTTAAGCGAATCATAGTTTGTTGTTGATAGCTGAACCGATTTTAACACATTTTGATGTGATATCGGCTGCATCAAAAAACGGCATCAATTAACACGTAGACAGTTCCAACTACACACAAATTTGAATCGTCGTATCAAAGTTGTTTAATTGATGAAACGATCGGATAGTTTTCGGGAACAGATCAATCATTCTAGCGTACTAACGATTTTATTGATGTTGAACGTCATACAAGGTTGGCATAGTAACCAAAGTTATGCTTAGAGTGACCGATTACTTTATGACTTTCTTAAATTTATGCTCATTGATGCCACGTAAAACAGACCCCCTGTACTAGGTACATGATACCGTGCCGACTCAGTACCGTGTCTAACTTTCTGAGCACCTTGGACCATCGTTAGTTAGGACTAGGAAAAAATGGCGCAAAAGGTTTCAACTTTTCGAGCTTCTTTTTTCTTCCCTGGACCATGATCCATATGGTCTCCATGTACACACGGCACTGCGAGTCTCGATCCACTTCCACTTGTCATCTGATCATTTTCATTCGATCAATAATTACATTCTTTTTGCATTACCTCATTCCGGACCGGAATGATCCGTATTGGAAGATCGGGATCGGGATGAGCCTGATGGACCGTTTGCTTTTTTACATGCCCTACTCATTGTAACGATAACTTAACGACTCGCGCTGCTCCATTCAGTATCATTCTTTAACCCAAACATTTCCAAGCTAAATTATTTCCTGTCGAACTGACTGTACTGTCGCGCTCTTCGAGTAACGAGTTTTATTCATTTATTTACTACCTGGGAAAATGTATAAAAGAATTGAAAATATTTTACGGTTCCATTGCAACTAAATAATTGACTCGGTAAGTAATTTGTAAGTTTTATATAGTCCAATTGTGAGGCTGATTAATTATTACTTAAAATTAACATAGTTATGTGCACAACTAGGAAGGGAAAGTCGAAAAGTCACGCTGTCGTGTGAAAATTGTGAAGCAACAGATCACACGAAAATGTAACTTTTTTCCGATTTTTTTGTCTCCTGAGTTTTGTGCTAATTTTTACGTGCCGAATGTGGCGAAAGAAATACTTAATCGATGAAAAGTAAGACTTTCGACACGAAGACGTGTAAAAAATTACGAGAATTAAATAAAAAGAAAATAAAACCAAAAAGTTGAGGCTAAATCATCTCCTTTTTAAATAATTATTCCTCGAATAGAGGTTAAATTAAGAAAATGATACCACGATCAATTATTAAAAATTCATTCAATTTGACCAAAGATTAATTTAAATTTACTGAAACAAATATGAATCTCATTAATTTTATATAGAAAATAAATGTATTCAGTGAACTGTACATCAGATCAAGGGCAACATTATACTAAAGGACGTAACTACCTTATCTCCTGATATAAAGTCAATCCGACAGTTGGATTCCGACTGTTAGTCCGAAGATAATGTTTCACACCATATCTTCGGACTAACATTGTTAACGATTACCACTATCAACTCTCACACTGAAGCGACATAAAAAGGGTATATGTATTCAAATTTAAACATAGCTAACGCCGACCCGTACGAAACACCTATTCGTATCAAAAGCCTTTAATGTGAAACTCTTCATTTCTCTTACTTCATTTTCTTCTCTGCTGAAAAACTATTCTCCCTTTAAAATCACTTACATTATCCACTCTTTGCCTTGTTATCATATACAACTAAATTGCCGGAGGCAATATAGACAGCCCCGTACGAAGACAAATTTCATAAATTCCTATTTAAACAGCTATATACCGCTATATTTAACTATATTTCACTATAAATAAACATTTCACAGATAAATATATGCTATTATATAGCTCTATATGCCGTATATAGGTATATATAGATGTCCGTATATGGAATCCCTGAAACCCCACACACATAACAAATTATTTCCATGTTAACAGAAACTATCTAAGTATCATTTTTCCCAAGATATTTCTATTTTACTAAAATCCAATATGGCCGCCGGCAGCCATTTTGTTAGGAGACCGGAAATAGTACCGACGCTTTACATTCGTTAATACCTTTCAAACAAAAAAAAATTCATGAAATTCGGTCAAAATTTACTCGAGATATTGTCAAAATACACCACGTTCACTGTACTTCCGAGTAGCCAGATAAGAGCTCACTCCAAGAGACCTAGCTCACGCTCCGGAGAACATAATTTCCCTGTTTGGTACGGTCAATACCTATCTAATAAAGCTAAAACAGACGAAATATATTCAAATGTGGCCGACCTACAAGCAAAAACTGCTTGCCGCCCTGTGCCTGTTCCACACCAAGGGGTCTAACTCACGAGTCGGTCATCCGATTTCCATAAACTTTTTTTTTGTCGATCGGTATTGTTAATACCTTTTATTTGACGTATCACTTACAAGTTTAAATGTCCGGAGATATCTTCGAAAAACCGTAAAGCACTTATTGGGCCACAGCTCGGGAGGGGTCGATCCAAAATCACTCATCTTCGAACTTAGCCTGTCTTTTGACATTACCAAACGGGAAAAAAAAGAATTTTCAAAATCGGATGCGTTTTACTCAAGTTATCGTGCAGACAGACAGACGGACAGACGGACTTTTTTTCGCGGATTTGGCATCTCTAGACAACCACAATTGGTTTCCTATTACTCAGGGAGTCCAATTCGACGTGTTACAAACGTATGCGTAAACCTATAAGACCCCAGTACTTCGTACGGGTCTAAAAATCAGATTTTCTGAAATATTTCAAAACATTTCCTGATTCCAAATCAATTGAATTTTTTTTAGAACAACAGAAATTCTTTGTTCTAAAAAAAGTTAAGTTTCCTATGCCAATTTAATTGAATCATGGCAGTAAAAGACATTCTAAAAAAAAATCTAAAAAAATTTTAAGTTTCCTATGCAAATTATGGCAGATTAAGGGCTAAGGGAGACAAATTTTGATATTTTTTACAGATTTCTATTTGTCATCGGCTAACCTCACAATTTTTCGTGCAAGGGTACTAATCAAGGATGTTTTTAGTTAAAAAAAAACTTACTTATCTCAAGTTGTGACCATGTGATGTTCTACATTTTTCGAACCACTGATCGGATTTTCTTTATTGGCTCAAAAAATCTCAAACAATTCAGAAGAAAAAAATTGAAGGTAATCGATTGAACATGGTAGTCAGGGATATGGTAGTTACTGAGATGGTCCAAGAGTTTATTCTTTGAACATTTAGAACTATGATTTCGAATTTCCGTCAATATAAAAAAAATTAAGTACATCACTATGTATACCATGATCGATGCAATTCTTATATTTGAAAGAAGAATATTATTTTGAACGCCACACGTGCGCAACATTTTGTTCAACAATCATTTTTGCAACTCAAAGAATTTAATTGACGTTGATGGTAAAACTTTCCATCCGAACAAAATTTGTTGCCATTTTAGTATACTAGTGTAATAGTAACTAGTACAGTCAAGTAAAAATCAAGTTGAAATCTATAAAGCTAAATTAATTTGAAACGAAGATTCTGTTAAAAAGATAGAATTTACACACATATTATGTTCTCAAGCTATTCAAATTTACCACCAACGATTGTATTCTCCATTTTATTGTACGTATAATACTCGTAAGTTTATTTAATTTACTTTTAGTTTTATGTTTTATTGCTGTGAACAGAATGAAATTTGTCTGAATGTACATAATAATATAAAATTTAAAGAAAAATCAAATTTCCAATTTTCCAAATGGTATGCGAACGTAAAATGTTGCGAAAATCACTAATTTACCACACAAACCGACTGTTATTGAATTGTAATGTGTTAAAATGTGTCATAATGAGGAGAAATACATAAGAAAAATTATCTTTGAATATAAAAAAGTTTACCAATGAGTTTTATTGAACATTTTCGATGATCGCTGTTTCGTCCAGTATTTGGTTTTATGTAAACATTCTTTATAACTTAAAACCTTAGTGGATGCAGGGTGGATGCATAGGTCACAAATTATAAAGAATAATCGCAAGTTATAAAAAGGGTTTCCCTGAAAAACAATTTAGCCATCAAAAGGTATCGTTGCAAAAGCTTCTGATTTCGAATCACGGAGGTCGTAAGTTATAGGGAACTTTCTACTGGGTGCTGTGTTAAAATCTCACACTTAGCGAGATTTTGGCCGAAGAAAGTGAAAAGTGAGTAGGCTTTGTCGAGAAAGTGAGTAAAATAGTTGGTGGATGTAAAATAGTAAGTGGAAACAGAGCGTTTTAAACTTGTTTTGGTCATATTCTCGCTGACTTAAGTGTGTTAGCGTACATTTTTAGGCAGAAAAGCTCTTACTACAATCTTCGGCACTGTCGCTGTGTAAAAGTAATTATTCCATGAATTCTTTAAAATAAAACTTATAAATTTATTTCAGCTTCTTTTAATCGTTTGATTCAAAGTTATTCAAAATTAGCAGGGTGCGTGGTGGTCGGTGCCCCCAAGAAATATAAAAAAAACTTTAAGGAGGCGAAGAAATTTCTTGCAACCTTTTAGAAACTGCCGCAAACAAATCGCGATATTTTTTATTAAATCTCATACCTTGTTTGTTTGAATTGTTTCGTACCGTATTTCCGTATTACGAGATCCACTACTACATTTGTTGTAACATAAAATTTTCTATATAATGAAAATGCTGCGTAGGTGCACGTATTGCTTATTTTGGTCATCGTTGCCGGACGACAGATGACTATTCCGTTTCTGAAAGGTCGTAGGTATTTAGCCCTTTTTCATACTTTCGAAAAGTTGAACTCACTAAAGTTTATCTGATTCTTTAAAGAATATATCTTCAGTTTTTATCTACTTTTTTGGATCGGCCGTGGCGATGCGAGAGTTACATCGGGCTTACGAACTGAACCAAATTTGTAAAACGTTTGCTAAGTATTGACTTAGGAATTTGATAAAAAAAAAACAAATTTGTGTCGCTTTAGATTCCACACTGTCCAGTGTAATTTACCTGTCACATACGGCTGTCCATCTGTTATCGATAATGACGACAAAAATGATGACAAGCTCTGGGTAATATGGTCATTTATATAGCAAAATGCATGTTAAAAAATTGAAGTACAAGATTCGAAATCAACCGATTTAAAATACTTTTTGATCGATGGAAGCAACGTACTGCTCCTACGTCTAAAATATTTTTATTTGTCAATTTAACAAATGAAGTGCATGGGCTACTCGATTACATCAGCCTCGAAATATTTCTTATGTTCATGCTAGGAGCAGTGCGTTGATGGAAGTGATAGACCTGATAATAATACTCGTCATATGCTTGCCGTCTGTAACAGGTTAATATTAAAAACAGATTGGTGTTTAACTCACTCTATTAAATTCTGTCAAAAGTGTAGAAGGGGTACATGCATAGTCAAAATCATGAGTAAATAAGTAAATGTGGTCATACCAAGTGCGGCACTCCTCTACGTGAAGCTAATCTTCTTTGTGGACTGAAGTTAATACCAAATTCATTGAAATTTAACAGTACAGTAATTGAAAGATTTGTTACTTTGACAGGAGCGTATCAGTCAAAGGCGTATGCTATATATATTTTGAATGAATTTGTCGAGGAATTTGTCATATTTGTAACTTCTTTTTTTTCTCCGACTGTACTTTGTAGACTAGACATTTCATACATAGAAACGAAGTAATAGTATGGATGATAAGAAAGTAATTCACTTGTCGAAAACAGTTACTGGTTTACTTTCTGCCCACACTAAAGTTAACTATCACTTAGAAATATTCATTATGTAATGGATCATTTTCACAGCGGCCAAATTGGTGCGTAGTACTCAAACACTTAAAATGTTTCGATCAGAAAACGTAGTAGACCCTATCACATAAGGAATGGTGATATATTCTTGCTGTCCACGGAAAGTTACCCTGTTACATAGATTGCTTGTGTTAATCTAAATATTACGAATATCAGTGGACGATTATATCAGACCGGTATCTATCCGGTATGGTATCTATACTGTTAAATGCTTAGACGAATTCTTCCATCATTGGGACCATTTGAAGGTTACATTTTTTACGTTGCAATTTGGGAACGGGCTATACCCTCATATACGTGTTGCTCGGACTGGCACAACTACGAATAAAATACCTCTTTTTCCGTTTTTCCGTTTCGTTGTTGTTGCTGTTTGCCGGTGATTGTGCAATTTTCGCTGGATTGATGAATGGTGAAAATGGGCGGATCAGACGGTTGGTGACATAAGAATCGTGAGTACGGCGCATGAGAATTTTTTATTTTTTACTTTTATTTTTGCTTTTGGAGCTCAATTCTTTTGTTTGCTTTGCTGCATTTTTTGATGATTTCGTAGCAGCTTTCTGCGATTTCCCCAAATTTTCCATCAGCAGATGGCAATGTCTCAATGCAAACTATCCTACACTTGTTCATGGAAAGTTTTGCTGCTGTCTTGTGTAAGAGGCTAGCGGAAGCAACTGAAGATGGTCAGTCCACTCTGACCTGTGACCGCCGCTAGTTCTCGAGGTCGAAACAGCTTTTCTTTTTTCTTTTTTGCCACTTTACGTGATGTGCGGGAAATTGAAAAGCTATAGCTCTGTTTGTCGTTCCAAAGGATGTTTCTCCGAAGGATGTTTCCTTGAAGTTCAATAAATGTGAAAAGGAGTCTTGTTTTGGTTTTCTGTGTACGGAAATTCGGTACTTGCAATTTGCGCCCCCGAGCTTTTCGTCTCAGGTTAAGCAAAATTGGTATGTACAAAGTTATGTAATTCGTCTAAGGTTAAATGTCTGTCGTAAGTCAAGAACTGATGAAGAAAAGACTGTTTTTTTTAATTAGAAAATCTATTTGTAATTATTATTTGACATTTTCTTTGCACTTATTCCGTTATTATTTTTAAGCACTTAAAATGTAATATTAAAAATGTCTTTTAAATTGTTTTGTTTTTGTTTTGTTAAATACAATATTATTGAATATTTGTCACGAATTTTATAACTAACAGTTAATTTAAAATCCTAAATAACAACATGGTTTCTTTTTTCATTTTTTTTTGTTTTTAAATCAGTTTCTTGTTTGCATTAACTGGGCGTGTACTTACGTCAAAACCTGTGATTACTTACAATATTAAACAATTGCTTTTACCAGGTTAAATCAGGGAAACGAAAAAAAATATTGCTAAAAACGTTAAAAATGTCGTGGAAATATCAATGAGCAATCTTTTTTTTTAAGTTGATTTGTTCTACAAAATCAAACTAGTCACAAGTTTCTATTAATTGAAATATTTGGTTTCATATTTTAATTTCTAAATTAAAAACTTTCGCTTACAGCAACAATAAACGGCTACATTTAAATTCGGTTATTGAGCAATTTAATGTGAATAGTTCGAGCCTTAAGCGACATAGTTATATTAATGGTTAGCACTTTTCACACAAAATAAAGACAAATAAGAGATGTTTTTCAATTTACGGTGTCTTGAAGACACTGTTCTCAGCCCCCAATAATTTTTGTCATTAGTTTTGGTGTTTTGATTTGAATTATGAAGAAGCAGTAATTAAATATTCATCGAAGAAAGATTTTTTTTATTGGTTACAGAGTGCGCCTTCTCAGAATAATTACAAATTTTATCTTTGTTTTTCAAAATTTAAACCATAGCAGTTATAAGAGATATTTTAAATGGGATCTATATCCATTTTCATTGCCTCATAAGCTTCTAAGCATATTTAGTAATGGTGCTTAGTATAGTTTCAACATCACCGATGTAATGAGAAAATGTAGTGGTTGTAAAAACTTGTAACGAAATACACATCCCATTTATGTTCATAAAACTCTTGCGATGGCATCTGGGTGGGTATGGAAATGATCGTGAAAGCAGGAGAGTAAGAATAAATCATTTATGCCACTCAGCATCATAATATGCGAAATTTGCAAATTTTAGATGCCTCTGTGGCATAAAACGTTGTATGCAACTCGATGCAAATTACTTTATTAGGCTCACGATGTGTCATAATTACACATCTAGAGCCTAATAAAGTACTTTGCACGTCGATTGAATAAATAACTATTTCACACTAGTGCGAAAAAGGCATCTATGTCTATATCGAAATATATCTGAGCGCCCTGAAAGATGTGCTTAAATTATAAAGAAGTGCGAAGCATGTAGTCTGTAGCTACTTTTTTGTAGCTGATATGATGAAAAGCTGTAGATTAATTTTAATAAAGTGTATTGGAGTTATTCTAGGCGGTAGAATTTATTATTTCATATTCAGTTCTATATGAAAAAAAGTAGCAAAAACAGAAGCTATACGTCATGTGCTAACAAAGTATCGATTTTATATCGCCTTTAAATTAATTATAATCACTTTAATGGCTTCTATTAATTGATGTTATTTTTGAGGTTAGTTTAGTAATATTTTTTATATATTTTTTGTAATTTATGTGACGTGAGAGCCGTCGAAAGTAAATAGTGGATGTCGATCGAAAGAAAACTTCAATCGGTCTAAAATTACCGCTATAATTGCGCTTGTAATTGTTAGCTTAAGTCCCGAAAAAAAAATTCTAAATTGATAAAAGCTTCGAATTTTTGTATAATTTCCAGTCGATTTCGACTTATTTTCGGCGGCTCTCACGTCTGTATTAAAACTTTTATTTTTTGATTAGGAGTTAATAAATTTTTAAAAGCTAATAAGTGTGTAATGTTAAATATTTGTTAATAAAATGTTGGAATTGGTATTGTTAAATAAAATCTCTTGATTTTAACAAATCATCTTTAATTTGTTTTATTCAATTTGAATAGATTGGAACACCTGCTCTTATGGAAGAACTTACTCCAAGAACAGGCAAAAGAATAGAATTTAAATAAGATGCCTTCTCGACGCTGTAGCCTAAAATTTTCATTTAAATTCAGTTTTTTATGTTGGTATAATGCCGCTGTGTTACAGAAGTTCCAAAATAAGGTGGCAAGTGACAATTATAATACAATCTTTTCTTGGAGCGCGTTGGATGGAAGTATTACTTTCAGAGAACAGTTTCACACTTTGTTTACATGTTGCAGATACTGCAAATGAGTACGCTTTTCTCGAGCTTTCGTTCCTTTGCATGTAACTTTTTTTGAGTGTATCTGTTTTGGGTGATTGATTTAGGGCAATTCCGTTCATATCACTTACACTTACTTCTTTTGTCGTCTGAAACAGATACGCAATAATTCTTGATTGATTGATTGAAAACATAAAGTAATCATCTGTTAACGACAGCAATAACAACAATAAGCAATGACCTTCTTTTAATGAGATCCTTTATAGTGAAATGTATGCAAGCCGATTGAAGTAAAAGATTTGTGTGACACTAAGGGATATTATATGTTAAACAAAAGAAGTAACTGCTAGCCATTTCTGAAAGGTTAATATATAAAGTTTTGATTATTGCTGATCCATGTATATATTGATTACCTAGCTAATTTTCTACAAGTTTACGCATACGCAGCAACAATTTTTCTAATCCCTTCTTTCGTTACATTATTACTTTTTCGATTGCTCAGGATTGAAACTGTTGACATGGCAGAATTAGGCATGTTCGATAATTCATTTGATTGATAAAATATCGATTAGTTCCTTATAAGCGATTATCGACATTTTCAAAAAAATCAATATCAATCGAATGTCGAATGTCAATCGGTAAATATCGACTGATAATCGATAAATATCGATTGATAATCGATAAATATCGATTGATAATCGATAAATATCGACTGATAATCGATAAATATCGATTGATAATCGATAAATATCGATTGATAAATCGATAAATGTTGACTGATAATTCGATTATCAGTCGATATTTATCATTTATCGATAAAACATTCGATTGATTTATTTTATTGATTATTTGGAATTTAACATCGATTGATGATATTTTTCAGTGAACATTCCTAGGCAGAATCTAATCATTGCGGGTAGTGAAGACAGTAATGTGTAATTTCTCTAACGTTGTTAATTCTTTCGTTTTTTTTTGATGCCATAATTTTTAAGCAATTAAGCGAATTGAAATTCAATAAAATCGCGACAAATTCACATAAATTATTTTTCATAGATTTAATCAATTGAGTGAAAGCATTCTAATCACAATCCAATATTGAACGATTTGCGGAGTTTTTAACTCCTCAATAGAATTATTCTTATTATCTTCGATATGATTTTTCAAAAATTTGTTTACTTGTAATTACGATCGTACTTCTTTCCATAATATCACAGCAATCATAAAATTATTAAAAAGATTTGATCGATTTGAATGTATCTAACGAATAAAGGATTTTTTTTTAGTTATTTAGATATTCGTTGTTGGTGGGCGGGCGGAAAGATCAACGAGAAATATGTAAAATGGAACGTTCTAAGATTTGATTTTAAGCTTAATGTTTTTGAAGATTTAGTTTACAAGAGTGTATGGACCAATAACTTCATCTGGTGACGAAAAGTAACACACACTTCACCGCATGCACCTGTTTTTGATCCTCCGATAACAGATAAAATAACGTGACAAACTCTAAATTGATGGACTTAAGAATGGCTCCGGAAAACCAACCGAGTCATGCATATGGAGGACAATCATTTTAATTTTCTTTGATTTCTCATAGAAATCTCACAGACCCTGTAACGTGATTTCGTAGAGTATTAATGTGGCGATTGTTGTCTTCGGCTCAAAATAATAACTTGCACTTAAGTTCACTTGCGTTGCGAGGAGAATAATTAGAAGAGCTATTTATCAAAGCCATATAAGTTCATTATTTTTATAATTCGCTAACTTTCGTAAGAAAAATGGAACTGGATTTAACTGGTTTTGATAAACTTCTCTTCTAATTGTCTTCAAACATTGTAGAATTGAAACGGGATACTTATCGAGACCAATTCTGAAGTGATGTTGTTACTATCATTCTCGGGTGTACAATAAGCATTTATACAATAGAGTGGTCCAAAATTCAGTGAGCGAACGGCAAATTATTCCAAGTGGTACCAGGAGTGTTACAGTAAAAAGTATCCAGGGGTGTTCTCAGAGCTGTTGAAGTTAAAAATTGAAATGACCTTGTGGAAATGTCCCTGTCAAAAGTAAATAACGCAGAAGCTTGATACTGAAACGGTCCGGGGAACCACCTAGACGGCCTTTGATCTGGTTGATCCAGTAGAAAGTTTTGTGTGATACAATATCGTCTAATGTCGTCAGCTATAGTTTGATAATCTCGTATCTGGATGAATTAATGTATCTATGATACTATAACTCATCTGCGTCGGGAGTACCAAAATACAACTCTCGTGTTATAATATACTAATAATAACTCACTAAATCTACAACTTTAATTTTACAATTTGTTACACTTTAGTGTAGGTTTTTATCTTCTTCTTTTTTACTTCTTTTTGAATTTTTAAAAAATGTTAAACTTTGGATAGCACAGCACTTTTTATTGAATTTTTTTAATTAATTAATTAATTACTGCTTCGGGTATATATATTATTTCATGTAATTTAAGAGAGATCTACCAATTGGTAGTGCAATTTAATTATAATTTTTTTTAAAGATAATAATGTCATTAATTCATTCAATTTCATTTTAAATAATTTTTTTGTGTCTTTAAAAGGCCATTACATATCTGAAATTGTTTCATTTAATGTAAAAATCTACTTGAGCTACGAAACTAATCAATGTAATTTTGTAACTACTCATCCAATGACTATCTAGATCCTACAATTTTTTTACGGTTCGGTAATTGTTGCTAAATCTAAATTAAAATTTGTTTATTTAATTAATAATTAGATTAAATATTTCGGTTTCATCAATCGAATGACGAACAGCAGGGAGTTTAGCACGTAAAGGTTGGAAGAAGCTGTCCAGTTTTATTATATAAAATCTGAAATTACCGACATTTCTAAAGCTAATCGAGTCAATACGGAAAATTACAGTTAGATCGTCAAATAACCGGTCATCTGCTATCGAAGGTCACGACGAAAATAATCGATAAGTCGTGGATGAAGATGTCTTAAGAGTCAATTCGCCAAACTTCGAACAACTTAAAAACAAGCCATCAGCGATTTTCGGCGGGTACACATACACAGTAATCGATTCAGGTGCACCAACAAAAAAAATCCTCGAAATAATTATCTTTTCATGCCGGAAATCATGAAAAAATGATCTGCACTAGGGTGACCAAAATAGTTTTTGTTGCATATCACCAAGAAAACGTGACGCATCTATCTGAAATTATGGTCATTGGTAGACGTGTTGACGCCGCATAAGCTGGCCTTTAAAACATTTCGAAATTTTTCGTGCATGTGGTGGAGCAGCTATTTTAGGGGAAAAAAATTCCAACTTTTGCAGAGTGTTTTCAAAAAGTTACAACGAAGATATGGGTGTCGTTGCGTAGGTAGTGACCTCTACTATCCATGACACCATGAACCTACCGCGGCACGACTTTTTGATTCAATTTTGATTGAAGTGTACTAACACAAAAATTCTCTAGAATTCGTCATTCTTCTCGTCTATTTTAATTTTTCTGACGTATGAGACAATTTTAAATCAGGACTGCAGTTACTGCCACCTTACGCTTCGGGAAATTTCGTTTAGAGCCTATAAAATTTGAAACAAAACCAACTGATTCAATTGTGTCATATGTTCCTCGGGTGTCTACCGACTTCCCCGTATGGCCAGTGCGGCACTGTATCAATAAATAATAATAAATAATTAAATAGTAAAATGTATGCTTTAACTTTTGCTGCGGAATGGACCACTAGCCGATAATTTAAACAAATGAAGTAATAGATTTGATATTTATGATCGATATACGATTTGAGAAATCGTGCATTTTTCGATATAACTACTCTCAACTGAAATAAACAAGATTGGAAACTTGCACCTCACACCCTGCTGTACGGTATCCTTTTTGAAATGAATTATATCTTCCTGTACTTGAAAGTCATCAATCGACAACTGACATTTTTTCTTAGAAAAAAAAAACTGCATCAATCCCGTTAACACATTAGTCCAATTTTTTTTAATCCATTTTCTCAACATGATTTCGTTTCTGATAATCATGAATATCATCATCACAACCTGTATTGTCATTCGATAAAACTGTTGCATTACTTTTGTCAATTATATTAACGGTAAAGTTTAAATTTGGATTTGTTGGTCGAAATACGATACAATAAATCTTACACAAGAGCGTACAGAGCAATGCCTCGTGTACAACTGCACATAGACGAAAGTTGGTCGTTTGAAATGGGTCCGATAATGCTGGGCAAAGTACGTGATTCAGATTTATTTGACTTGGCTGTGGATATTTGGAAAAAAATTTATTTTATTTTGTTCACCGACTGTAATTGAATTCGAACTTACAACAGCAAATATCACAAGAATGCTGAAATGATAAATTAATAGCAAAGAATATCCAATTATATTCCATTTCATATCACATAAATCTTCCATATTGTATGCACCTGAAAATAATTAAATTAATTTGTCAAAACTGTACAATGCAGCCCATCGTGAAAGACGATGGTAATTGACAGCCTTACCGCCTTGTCGCAATAAATATATTGGAATGATAAACATCAGCCCATGTTGTATATAGTATGTACAGGCCTCAAATGGTATTGTTCGAGATTCAATTTCGGGGAAAACGTATGCTAACAGCGGTCCATTTAAGTAATTTAAATGTATGCGAAATAGGGCTGTGGTTGACTTGCATGGTCTAGCTGCTAGTAGATAAATCTAAGAAAAAAAATCAATTTGCTGTTACATAATACCACAACAATAAAAAATTACATTTTCATTTCGGAGAGTCAAAAACACATTGTGGCAGTGATTAATGAACATAAAGCAATTTTGAAAGTAAGGAAAAACGCTGGTTGTTGTTTTTTTTGGTGTACTCGTATTGACAATGGAATATCATAAACAAAAGCTTGGGGAATTTACGGATTTACAAAATCATCATTGAAGTGATTGTGTATAATGCGCCTAGTAAATGCTAATTTTAAGGGTGCTGAACTCAAATAGGGTTGCCATTCACACACACTATATAGAACAATAATTCACATTTTTGATTCGTTCAATTGTTTTACAAAACTGGTGAATCATTGTAAGACCAACCGGTAAAGATTTTATATGAAATTTACCGGTAAACGTTACATTTTGTACTATTTTCTATTTGAAATTCCTCGGAAATGTCCTATTGTGAAAATGCTCTTCTGAATATTAAGATTCTATAAAGGGAAAATATATTCCAGCGACGGAATTTTTGGGCTTATCAGTGGAATTTCTCCTTGTACAAAATTTTTAAATCACTTTACAAATCTTTTCATCAAATTGGTACCAATTCGATTCGAAAATATTGGTAGATCGAGTTATTTATAACGCTCACTTAAAACTAAATAAGTCTCGAATATTACCATCCATTTTATAAACGACAGTTGTATCTAATCTACGGAAATGATCTAATAAAATCATCAGACTTCTCCTATATTTTACAGGCAAAAGTGTCTGCCATTCAATTCTTTATTGAATCGAAATATGGCAGCCCTATGCATATTTTATGCCTCACAAATTAGTCTGTTAACTTCTACGATATTGAATCTAGAACATTTAAAGCATTCCTGTCTTGCTTAATGTAAGAAAATATTTCATTAAATAAAAGCTCCGATACAGAACTTTGCCATAAAATGTGTCAAGTTGTCAAATGAAAATATGAAAATTTAACGACAAAGGTCGTCGTCGGTATATTTAGAAGAATTTTTTTTTTCTTCGTCGGATTACATTTTGTCTCTGTATTTATTTTGCTTCGAATAATATTTTATTAAGCAGAAAAACAACTTTTGTCGCTTCATTAGGATTTCCCTTCTCATTCCGTAGAAATTCTATTTTCAAAACCAGAGAACTGAATTGAAATAAAGAAATCCGTCAAAACAAACAAGAAAATTTCATCCTTCAATTAACGAAATTGTATAAGTAAACAGGAGATTAAACAGCAATACATTAGGAAAACATCGTATCGTGTGAGCACAAAAATTAAATTAACAGTCATGATAGGAAGATTATCTATTCATCCCCCACACCAAAAATCCGGTCATTTTGTCCGCTTCTAATGTTCGTTCAGTTAACGAAATATTAGATAAATACACAAAACGAAAAGCTTTTCACCGAAATGTCCGTGGTAATCGTTATTTTACTTTGTATTATTTCCTATTGACCATTATAACACGCGACACACTGTATACTGTATAATGCACAGAAAATGGTAAAGAGCATTCATTAATTGTATCAATGATTTATCAACGTTTGTTTGCTCGAAATGTTATAATACTCATGTGCAGGAATTGGTGGCTTGTCGATTAGTCTTGTAAATTTATTGTATCGACTTTTCGTAGACGACTATTTCATTTGTTACCGACACTAACGACTTAACAAAATAATTGAAATGAGCCGTGTATAGTGTGGTAAGTAAAATGTTAAAATTAATGAAGTAATAGATTCAATGACTATATTGGTAGGTGTGCTTAGAAACCTGCAAAAGGCTAACCAATATATTCAATATTCATTAATGATGGCAATTCAAGTAATTAGAAAAGTTTTGTTCTTCCGCAGCCATTCGAACCGTCACTACTATAGTCAATCATTTATCATTACCGAAATATTTTGAAGCACTTTTTTTTAATAGAAACGGAGACATGTTGTCTGCAAGATATAGCTACCAATTGTAATAAATTATTGGGTCACTTCAGAAATGCCTATAAATATTGCTGACATTGTCCGTTTTGATTGTTTGATTTCTCGAACAAGTAATAAATTTCCGGACCGTTCCACCGACTACATTAAATTAATGATGTACATTTGGACGGGCTGAATACATTATTTAATTTAGGTGGCATTAACTTTGGTCATCGACAAAACCATCATAATACTAATACATTTTATGCGGTGTGTACAATGGTAACAATGGTAAGCTGTTTTTTTTTCCTGTTGAAAATTACATTATGGATTAATTTTCGATATTTTTCGTTCGATGTAATTTCTCATATTTCTCTCGTTCTTTTTTTTTAATAAAAAGTTGATGTCGTCCTTTGTAGCAATGCTCTGGAGTTTAATTCGAAAACAAATCGATAGCATTTAACCACACGTTTCTCATGTTTGTAAAGCAATTGTGTATAGCTTGTAGCTTATGTATTTTCATATCTCACAGTGTTATACGTAAATGTTTCCGAGGGCTGATTGTTTTAAGTGCCCCCATTCAGAAAAGTTTTTGGCAACAGAATACCATTTGGTAGCATATTTATGCAACATTCTTCATTTCGAATTATTTGAACAAAAGGTTTTTATTCAAAGAAATCGAGAAGCGTACGAATGTTTTTCAACATCTAAGCAAATGGATTCCGGGAATTGAAATTACGAAACCGCTCCACTCACCTGTATAATTGTTGTGATATGACACGGATTTAATATATAAATGACAGATCGTTGACTCAATTTAAATCCCAATTCCAGTCCCAGCGTAAACGTCATTACAATTTGCAGCAATTGCTTTCCGGCCGTCATTGAGTGCACCGTCGAATAATTCACCTTTAACGCTTTCGAATTTTTTACGGCCCATTTCAGTGCACAGCAGCACATAAAACAGACTATCACGCCTTCGATCCAATGCCGTTTAATTGACAGATATTCCGAGCATTCTGGTCCGGTATTTCGAGGGATTGACGCATTGACACCGTCAAAGGCCCAACCCCATGATAATTTCATTATTGTTTATTGGCAGGAGGTTTTGGAAGATGATGAAATCTGAAATTTGAGATTGGAAATTTGAAATTATTAGAATGTCAGTTACACTTCAGGCTGATCTTATCAACTGACAGCTGGAGATAAGATTACATATACATATCCATCAGACAAATGATATAAATGTTTGTGGTGAGTGCACACAAGTTTTTGTTTTGTAATTTGAAAGGTACTTAGTAAGTTACATTGGATGCTGCGAAAGTAATTCATTACATGAGGTAACAATTTACATAAAATAAAACTCACAAGTGTGCATTTTGCGCAACAATTATCGGTTATTGTCTTTTCGACAAGTGTAGAATCTGTATATCCGAGATGATGGAGAGGTATACAACTACACTTGTCGAAAAACAGTGGTCGAAGCAAGTTGCTCAAAAACACACGAGTGAGTTTGCGAGTATAACAAAGTTGTTTCTGAAATAATGAAGTCATCCAATATATTCTGGGTTTCTACCTGCCCCATGCGAAAGTAGGAAAATGATAAAATTCACCGAACTTACACTTTAATACAAATCAAGTTCCATAATAAACTACACTAATGTTATCCACAAGAATAAGCGATGAGCTCTAACCAGTGTTCCGTCCAAGGTTCCAAATTTGACGAGTAAGGCCCGACCCGAAGGGAAAAGTGCTTCTTTGAAAATATCTTTTATTTTACTTCCCTCACGGGTAAAAACCTTTTACCTCGCTGGTAAAGTAATAGAATTTTACAGGACTAGGGATAAAAAGATGAAAAACAGAGTTTTCGTGTGAATTTTGTTGGTCCGAGGCTAAGCCGAGGTAAACAAACACACGAAAACGAGACTTTTCATTTTTATCCCGAGTTATGTAATGGATTTTACATGCTAACGGCGTCGAAAGTAGTGCTTGAAACATGAAAAGTACGGCTTTCAACGCATGTAGCATGTAAAATAGCATACTATATCAATACTACCATATCTATATCCAGACGAGTTAAAGTACGTTACCTCCTATGTGCTGTGAAAATTCATTTTTGTGTTACACACTTGAAAATAAAGAATGATAAAGAAACGAGAATTTAAAAAAAAATCGCAAAAAAATTCACTTTCGCCGCACTTAAGAGGTAAAATAACTTGCATAATTGTACGGAAATCGTTGTTTTGACTCGTGTGGCTGTATACTTCGTGCATACAAACTCCACACTCTTGGAAACAACGATTTTTCGCCCAAGTATGTAATCTACTATTTCTCATCTGGATAGGAGACCGGTAAATGATCGAAAATGTAAAAAGAAACGAAAATGCAATGAAAGAGAGAAAATAAACAACATCTTCACCAGAAAGAGTGCAGTTGTCCCTTTACATAGGAATTTTACAAATTAACGAATTAAAACGAATCCATGATGCTGAATCATTTGTAAATGTCTTGAAAAGAAGGATAGCAATTATCATTTATAAACACTGAAGGGTACTGAACCATGTGAATTTCATATAATTCAGCTCAAACTTTTTGTTCATTTAATTTATAGGTCGTCAGAATGCACTATAGCGCTGCATTACGAGAGTAAAAATACAAAATTCATTGAATACCTTTTAGCTAAGGGTTATACATATAGTTCAAGGTAAAGGTTAATGGTCGTCAACTGAACCTAAAGTAACGAATAAGAATAACATTGCGAGAGAAAATTCGAATGAAAGGTAAACTCTAAATTTTGTCGTGGTATATTTTAGATGAAGACAGTTACGAAACATCTAAAAGGGTCAATGAGTTTTGACCTGACGTAATTTCCAGCATCCAACTCTATAACGACATTTCAGTTTAATTATATTTTCCTGTGAATGGAATTAAAGAAAAGCTAACGTATCCAACACTTCTTCTCAAAGCTAACACTAACCTAACTCAATTCATTGGGTGTTTTTTTTCTATATATCTGCAATACATTACGTAAACTACACTGACGTATTCAGAACACCGAAAAGTCAAAAAATCCATAAAAAAAACTTTCTCCAAAAATAAATCTTATTTCTGTTGCAACCATATAATACTCTCACAGACGAAGGCGCGCAAGCACATATCCTAATGTTACAATGTTGCAATTCGAATAAGATATCTAATACACATATGACATGACACCACTACGGCATTGTATCATACAAATTGTCCAATACTATGATGGACGCAAACATGAAACCACCAATATGTTTTCCCACTTGCCACTTTTTCCCGGCATATCGACATAAAAAAAAAAAATTGAAAAGCACAACAATATAAATTTACTGTGAAAATGTCCTTGACAGAGTGAGGTTTATTTACATGAATTTTTAAAAATGGGTAAATTAAATTTCTATTATTTTCGAGTAGCCTCGAAGCGTACGGTTAATTTAAAATCGATAAATCGAAGTCGGCAAGAACGTATAAACACTAATTAAATGCTAGTACACGATAAAAAAAACAACTAACTAATAGCACGTTCCATTGATTATTTAACCGGTAAACATTCACAATAATACATTATGCACGAATTTACTATTTCTGTTTTATAGTGCTTCTTGTGTTGACTGCCGAGAAAACATAGATGGTGCGCTTCCATCCCTGCGGCAAAAAAAAATTATGCGAAAACAAATTTTTCTCTTTAAAAAGATTAAGTCTCAAATTTACAATGACGAATTAGCGTAGAAAAAACATTCTACAATTACATTTATTAGGCAGGTCTATATAGCCACCCACAAGAATTTGATTCAAGAATTTAGGAAATTAAAAGCGTCTCGACATTTCCTTCTGTATAAATATATATAACATTTACAATTGCTACGGAAAGAAAATCACCTGATTTTACTGCTCGCTTGGTTCGTACAATAAATCATTTCATTTTTCTCGCTCTCGTTAAATTGTTAGATGTTCTTAATTCCAGTACAGTAGTCGATTATAATACAAAGTAAAGCATTTAATGAGACCTACAACAGTTCCCGTGAAGCCTTAAATGTGAAGTTAATAATTTTATGTTCATAGAAAAATGAGCAAAATCGAATGAATGGCTTCCGTTAATGGTTGGTCTGTTTCAAATTTTCCAAACGAATTGTGAAGAAATGGAAATTCTACAGCACGTACAAGTCTCAGCCTTTTATTACACAAATTACACCAATTAAGCGAAATCATATTTACTGATTTGTACAATGTGATCGAAAATGACGCTGAAAAATCCCTATCACGTTTTCCCCATCGACATGCGAAAAATGAGCAGATGGTCAAACTGAGCAGACCTTTTTTTGTTCATTAGTTTTTCGTTTCAAATTTAAAACACATTTTTCATTATCCCTAATACGGTAAACCGAATATATCCGCACTATGTAAACCCATAAATTTTAGAGACATTTTTTCTCAATGGGCCACTTCTTGTTTTTTTTTTATTCTTCCTCGATTTCCATGAACAAAAAACACCAATCTCATGAACATTTTACCTAGTGTTTCACTCCCTTCCGCGTTTTCCTCTTGTAAAGTATTTTGTATGTATATGTATCCAAACGCAGCGCTTTAATGTACATGAAAATCCATTTCACTATACACACTATCGGCCACTTTATCTTGACACATTTTCCACAGTACTTGCAACTACTTAAAAAGCCAAAATGTGGCAATCGAAAAACCAATATTTCGATTACGAACAAAATAAATAACTAAAAAAACAGTTAACGGAAAGGAACAACCGAAAATGTACCCAAAATTTTTTTTTTTCAGTAAACGTGCGTGTGGTAGGTTTAGCTAAATAAAACTAATTAGACAAACGCGACGTACGGCGGCTATCTTAGTTCTGCTCGACAATGTGTAAAATCCAATGAGAAAATACATTTTCATGCTCACGAGAAAAATGAGGGTGAAGGGTGAAAATTCCAAATCGATGTAAACAATGCCATCTATCAGAAATTGAAGCAACTGAAAAAATTGCTTCCGAATGGAAATCAATCGATGAATCGAAACACATGAAAGATCGTATGGAAATGATTTCCCCTGATTGTATGGTTTTACTTAGGTAAAAGATTTAAATCAAACTCTATGATGACGATGACTAGATACTAACCAAAGAAGTGGCCTCCTCTATATAAACGTGATTAAACCTTATGTTTGCTTACCCCTTGCAACTTTTAATTTTGATTTCAAAATTTCAAATCTTGTACTTCATTTGTTGAAGCAACATTTTTCATTGAGGAATCACCAAGCCAGAAATCATTGTTACAAAATTTTTCGAGGCTAAATTTTGTTTAATTTTTTTCAAATTGAAGAGATTTACTATTGTTTTAAGTGGGTTCGGATTCACAGACATGAAGTCACAGATTATGTAAATATCAATCTGTTGAAAAGAAGAAGAAGAATCAAAATTTCCAGTACGGTGCAATGGGTGCAATGCTGTTTGTGAAACGGTTATTTAGCTTCAAATTCATCAACTGTATCGTACTATTTTTAAATTCACGTTTTGAATAAGATTCGAAAATATTGCGATCGATGTCGCCTCTGTTCGATGAGTTTCATCGCTCAAAAAATAATAATTATGAAAAACGTACATTCTGACAGTCAATAATCAGTACAAATAGAACCAACTAAGGAAAACAACAACTCAAAAAATTGTTTTGATAAATTAACACTAACCGATTATTCTTAAAGTCGAAAGTTCATTACAAGAAGCTATTTGACATGAATTCATGTCATAAATAACGTGAAAGAAGAATCATTGAAAGTATCTTCCTAGCAACAGCATAAATTACCTCTTAAGTAAACACAAGTGATTCCAACCGAGTAGCATAAACCACTTGCCACTTATCCACAGTATGTCGGTGAATCAAGGAGCACAGATGGCACAAATAGACTTCAAAACAGACAAATATCCATTTTGCATTGTGTGGACGCCGATACCGGTGCTCACATTTTTCTTTCCATTCATCGGTCACATGGGCATCGCCTTATCAAATGGAGTAATTAGAGACTTTGCTGGACCGTATTTCGTGTCGGAAGATAATATGGCTTTCGGGCGACCGACCAGATATCTGGTCCTGGACCCATACAAAGTAAATGGTGGCGTTGTTGAATGGGACGAATGTGTTTCGAAGGCCAGTGTCATTTATGGAACGAGAATGTAATGCAATTTGATGCAATATTGATTGTTCGACATTTTAACAGTGGTGAATATCCTATCTTTCAGGCATAATCTATTTTGCGACAATTGTCATTCACACGTTGGCCTGGCCTTACGGCTGATGAACTATGAAGGGAAAAATTGGAATATGATAAGGTTGGCGGGTTGGTTGTTCTTTTGCGGCAAATATGTTGGCTGGTGGGGTGCTTTTAAGACCTGGGCACCATTCATTGTTATCGTAACGATTTGCGCTGTGACGGGAATGTATTTGTGATTTCGTAAGGAAAATGAGTCTGAACTAATTGAGATCTTGACGGAAAAAAAGAATTAAGATAAAGCCGAGTGAGTGTACTACAATAAATGGTTATCGTACTTATATATATATTACACCTGCACAGCGATCACTACAAGTGTTGCCATAATTATGAGAATGTGTTTAATTCAAATATCAAATCCATTATTTGTTTACTCACTTGTTATCAGAGCTTTTTTTGTTGATGATTGATGCGTTTGTATAATCTATCGTCACAATAAAACTTAAATCGAAAGTTCCAATCGCTTAGACAGGTAGTTGTTATATGATTACCCGAATCACCGTTTTATTATATA
Source organism: Bradysia coprophila (assembly GCF_014529535.1). Classification (NCBI taxonomy): domain Eukaryota; kingdom Metazoa; phylum Arthropoda; class Insecta; order Diptera; family Sciaridae; genus Bradysia; species Bradysia coprophila. Next base: position 8,372,881 of record NC_050738.1, on the reverse strand, counting down.
CAATGACATTTTATTGACTTCCTACTTGTCGTATTGATTTACATCGCGTATTTAAAATTGTGGTATATTTTTAGCTAAAGAAAGTATTCGTTTATTTTTAGAATGTGACTAGGTAATAATGAATTAAAATTAGACTATCACTACAATATCAAAACAATGGAAAAAAAATAAATTTAAAAGACTAAGTAAACTGAAACCTTTTATTAAGGTCAATATGGAATAATTGATGAATCGGCTTTCGTAATTAAATTCGCCTGGAGGAATGTTGAATTCGTTGCTTATTCAAAAGAGTTAGGCATAATTTTACAAGAAATAAAAAACCTCACATCCACAAATCCAGTCAGCCATCGAGGGGGGTTTAAGAAAGAGATAGAGAGAGAGAACAAAAGGAAGGCAGATGTCAAAATTAAGAATTATTACTCAGAAATTCTGAGTCAGAATATAACAAAAGTGGATGTATACTTCATTGTTTTAATAAATGAAGTAATAGACCTGGTTTCGATTTTTTGTAAAATACTATTACGGTTGCTATCCGGGAAAGGTTAGTCACTCTTTGCACAATTCACTAGTTTAACAGTTATTGGTTTACCGTGGGTAAAAAATAGAAAATTCCAAACAGAGTGAAGCTTGCGACCAGAGCTCGAGTTATAGGTGAATAACACGAGTAAAGAAGTGAATTATGCGGGTAGCTAACCGGGAATGTAAATGAATTTGATAGAAAATGTATAAAAAATGAAGAGAATTGTCAAACGAAAACCCAAAAGGATCAAAACACGAGTTCTCTAGTTGTAGGAGTTAGATGTAAAATTCAACGCCCTTAAATGCATCTATGTATTCTGCGTGTACGTAGAAAATAGAAATGAATTCCATTTAATGGAACTAAACGTACATCAGGTATTTCCAATTATTTACGTGTGGTTGGAGGATCGAAATAGAGATAGGAATGATTTGCTCTTTAGTCCTATAGATCTAAGAAATTAAAAGATTGTGACTGGCTTCAGGTCGAGGGGGAAACTTCTCGAGTGTAATCTGTACCACCTACTTCTATTGGCGCATCTATTGGCGCTCTATTTCCGTCTATTGGCGTACTATTTCCGTCTATTGGCTTACTATTTCCTTCTAACGATTACCAACAACAGAAATATCACCTGTCCCAGTATTTGCTCCCGTAGTTTCCCCCTCGCATCAAATAAGAAAAACGAGTAAGTCAGTGCATTCGAAGAAGCTCTGATCGTTCTTTGTTGCTCATCTTTCTTTTGTTACATGAAAACACAAAAACAATGTACTGAATTTCGGGTCAAGTACAAATCATATTGTTCACGTTCACTGATTTAAGTAAATATGTGTACAGATATCGCAGCATAGCAGCCATTAGCACATTGTTATCACCAAGTTAGCGAGTAACTATTTTTAGTCGATACAGTACAGCCGCTATGAGGAAGAGTGTAGTATCTACACTGTTGATACCATCGGTGTTTAAGACATGTTGATGGTGATTTCTATTTCTTTCTACGTGTCACCGGTTTATGTTTCGAAAATTATGACCTTCATAATTGACTATAAATACGCTTTGAACTTTAAGCATCTGAACGAGTCATCAACAAATTATCGCTACTCAACCCAACGCCAGAAGTATTTTATATTGTCTGGGACACCAGTTACTTAGCGAACATTTTCCAATTTTGTTATCATTTCACTGACGATAAACACATCACGGGGATAGTTATCGAATCTGTTACTTGATTTTATCTATGTAATTTCGACATCAGTCTTTATATTTTGCTATATCAAACCACGTTGGGCAGAGCTCATTACTTATTGTTATCGTGGTATATCCGTTAGGTAAAAGGAATGGAAAACGAATTAGGAATTTCACTTTCACAAACTATAAATCGATTTAACTTCATAACAAACTCATATCTTTCGAGAACTTGAAATAGAATTTGTAACTCCAAATAAAGTAATCAAATTATGCCGGGGCAATGTAGAAACTTTACCTGAATTTTACCACTACGTTGGTACGGTATCGAAAACTTTCTACATCAATTTGTGTAGTTAACGAAGTTTATCACTTTCCCTTCCACGACAGCCGACTTCGTTTCAACAATTTAAACTCTCAAAACCTCAAACTAAAATAATTACGTGACAGCAGGGTCAACAGAAATAACAGACAACGAAGCAGATAAGACCCGTACTCTTATTGTTCCATGTGTAGTGTACTATACTGATGGGTGTATACATTTCACTTGTGTTTGCCTTTTGCGAATTCATCCGATTCAATTTTCATGTATGCAAGATGATGTAAATTGTTCAATGGTTCTAAGTTCACCAGAAAGCGATAAGCAGCTCAACCGCTGCTCAACAATTCTCTGAAAGAAATACATGAATTTAGCCTGTAATCAATGGACGGAGCGCAATTGTTATCGACAGACAGTTCACTTTTCGAGTCATTAAAAATTTGAAAACTTTTTTTTTGCTTCATGAAAGAATTATGCCCATGAATAACGTCTGCTCTTTGGGATAGAAAGGTCGGCCTGACTAAAGATATCAGAAAACAACAAGTACTGAAGGACGGTGATTAGAAATCGTGAAAAAAATCAGACGTCATTTCGGTGATATCTCAGATACACTTTGAAGTTTGCCCATTTTTACCAAATTAGATTGCAATTTTGCTTTACGTACGTGTTGTTCAGCGGTCTGTTGAATGATGTGACTTCACGTACATTGAACGTTGTAGTTATTCAATTCCACTTGGTAAGACTACAGAAATGATCATCACCCATTCAACAGCACTAAATTCGGTCTTTATTTTGACTTCGAAAATACTCAACAATATGACGAACAATCGTCTCAACTTCGGCCATAGCTCCATTTCCTGTATCACCGCACATTAAAGTCTTCGACACGCACGGAATCTCTCGATATCCCCATTGAGATAATTTAGCAACATGTTCTCTAGTCACTGGATGTTCCCACATGAAGGTGTTCATAGCCGGGCAAAAGAAAATCGGCTTATTCAAGTTCCAGGCACGTGCTGTACACAGAAGAAGATTGTCACACAGTCCCTGTAATTGTGCACATCGTTAAGTATGTTACGAAATTCACGCTGATTCGTTGGATCATCCTGGGATCATATATCGTTACGAATCGTAACTTACGATCCAAGAAATCAAGCCACAACATCGTTATAATTCAGTCATACCTGAGCAATTTTGGCCAGACTATTAGCGCCCAATGGTGCGATTACAAATACGTCGGCCCATTTCGTTAGATCTATATGCAAAACGGGATCTCCTCTTCCCTTCCATGCATTCCATTCGTCCGTGTCGGTTAGTATGGGCGTGTCGGGAGAAATTTTTTCAATATCCACAAAGTGTTTGGCGCTTTCGGTCAGTATGACCTTGATCTGAAGGAAAGTCAATTTGACATTAAAGCCGAACACCGGTATGTCACGTAAATGTAAAATTATACAAACATCGAATTGGAGCTCTTCAGTCGATTGCCTTTCTTGTAATGTTTGGATGAGGACTGGTAACTTAATTGTGGCCACACTGCCGGTACATCCTAATAAAATGTTGAATTTTTTCTTGTCGGTGGTCATCACTCTTTCGCGATGTATATAAAATGTTCGATACAAAAGTAACACTAAAATCTATTTAACTAATTTGTCCTTTCTGAAAACGGTAGTCACTCTTTGAAACCCAATTTAGTCCACTCTTCTTGGGCCATTAAATTATTTTCCATTCGGCACTGTAAATATGATTTTGCCTCGTCACGGCACTTACTGTTGTTATCGGTGTGTTCACTCAGACAGGCCATATATTTTAGCATTTGCCGTTTGCATGCATTTTCATGGTCCAACGGAAAACTACCTTTGTCGGGCGCTGTAGGAATAAATTTCTTCTGGCCAAATGTCATAGACGACATGGCACGTGCAAATTAATGTTCCTTTTTCACTAATTTATTAAATTTATTGGATAGCACGGGTTTTATTCACAGAGTCGCTAAAAATATGTTGACTTTTGCTTTTCGTCTTCTTCTTCAATAAAATGTAAACAAATGTGTTGACCGAATGTCACCGATGACACCTGCGTGTATTGTAATGAGAATTATATTTTGAATTTTTGGCGGTTTTGTTCATTGTATGTTGAGACATGTGGTTGTTCCAAATGAAAAATATTATTTCACAATTGTTCGTGAATTTAACCTTTGACAGTTGACTAGTCATTCTCATTCTCATTTTTATTTTCTTATATTTTAAGAGTAGTCCTTTGTTAATGCTTAATTGTCCATTCCACTCAACAAAAATTACTCCGTGAGAGAGCAAACTGTCAAATGAATAAAGAAAAAACTGAAAAAATTCAATTTTGTCTCTCACACGGAGTTCTTTTTTGGTACTTTTTTGGCATTATGCTTAGTTTCTTCTTACCAAAAAAGTACTACGTGTGAGAGACAAAATTGAATTTTTTCAATTTTTTCTTTGTTTATTTGACAGCTTACTCTCTCACGGCTCTCTCACGGAGTACTTTTTGTTGAGTGGAATGGACACTCAAACATTTAAGATGAACAGTTTCAGTACGTTCTAAATTTACCAGGTCACAGCTTTTGGGCCAGCCAGGTCGTTTGACTTGACTGAAAATTTTCGTAAAATATTTTCGATTAACTTCTGTTTATTTTGCTTGTTTCAACTTCTGAAGTGTTGTTCATCCCTATCACTGATTCGATTCACACTACATTTGACACAAACTTATTTTTGACATACACTCGCGGAATTTTGAAAACCGACACATTTTCTGATTCGTGGTTTACTGGTTTTTTGTGAATTTTGCATCTATTTTTATATGGAGAAATCAGAAACTCAAGTAAAACACAGAAACATAAAATGTGTCGGTTTTCAAAATTCCGTGTGTATAATCCATTTATTTGTAGGAAATCAAAGGTAAGATCGAAATATCGAATTGTTCACTGAGTGTTTATAAATTCTATGATGAAAGAAACCGATCTTATAAGCCTGGTACGGCTCGATGACATTCATTAGATGCAGTAGATCGTAGCACTGTTCAGTGCTATGAGTAGATTCATTGATTCATTTGGAAATGTTTTGCTCAATCGCTAAAATTTAAATGAAAATTGGAGCTATCTGCGTACTTAATGGCTGAACTGGATTATCAGTGAAGACTTTTGGCTTGAAAAAATCTTAAGGGCGCACAATGCCCTACGCTACATTGTTAAGATTGAAGGTTGTCAACAAAATTTCACTATATTCAATAATATACTGTAAATATAGGAGACAACAGGTCCAGAAAATGCTAGATGAAGTTTAGCGACTTCAAAAAAAAAACTCGATAACGATTTTAATTTTCAACAGTAACAGTGCGTCACTTTAACATGTCAGTGACTGAATGCATTTTTAAGTAAAGAGCAAGAACTCTGAAACTCATTTAGCTAAAATTAAAAATCAAATTAAACTTAAACTGCAAACAAAACGTTACACATAAGTATTTAAGTGGATTAGGCTATAATTTGGCTTATTTTAGTTTGTATCAGTTCAAACCAAAAGCGTTTAACACTTCCTTTGAAATTCCAAATCAAGAATTCTCTATTTGCATTATTATTTACATTACCTCTTGTGGCATCTCTTTATCTGTTGATACAATATTGTGTTGATTACGTACAATATTTTGCGGAGACCGCCTGTAATCCGCACATATCAAAAGTAATCATGCATGCTTTCCATTAATTTGCGAATTAGCACCCATTTTATCGAACATCTTTTTTCTAAAAATGAACAACAAAAGGTTCATGCGATGAAGAAGTGATATCTTGTTATTGAAAGAAATTAAGGCGTTTGTGGCACAGCTTTGAAGTCGTGTTAACAAATAGAATTAGCGTTCAATTATTTTGTAGTTGTAGTACTTTAACATGTCCCGCGGTATAATTGATAAAGTTTATTTGCATATCGATTTTTGGCATGAATGTAATGCCAGTTCTTGGACTTTGAACCTGTTAATTTGAAATATTTCATATTAATGAGATAGGTCCGAACTCATGTTTAATTTGTTGGAAAAACGACTGGAAACGTGATCAGATTTTTCTCACATTTTGTAATCATCTGTTATCCGGAGCGATGGCAAAAATAAGCGATTAAACTGTTAGTTCTGTCTTGTATCGTGATATAGAGAGAAAAATTTAAGTTTAAACAAATGAAGTAAAAGATTTTGTTCGTTGTAAATATTTTATTGCTTTAGGGATTACACCGAATATCATTTTTCTAAACGATTTTTACTACATGAAACCTATTTATCGAATGTTGGTTTCATTCAGTGAAGAAGCAAAAGATTTTACTCGCTGTACTCCCCGGAAACATGTTTTCCCTAACGGACACTAACGTTAAAACTCGTTTCATGCTAGTTGGGACATTTTTATTTTGACGAGTGTTAGGTTTGTAGCCTGAGCCGAAGGCAAGGGCTATAATCCCACAAGTCAAAATAAAAATGTCCCAACTACCATTACCAGTCTATCTAACTACCTACCATTACCAGTACATTACTATTATTAAAATCACAAAGAAGAAAGGGCTTTTTTAAAGGGCTGACGCTTCCAAAAGATTCAATCCCAATCGATATTTGACCTCATAACTGAAAATTGCCATACCTGAGGCCACACTAAGGAAAAATCCTTAAAATGACACTTTTCATCTTTTTACATGATTTGCTTTCATTTTAGAGATTTAAGAGATGATAGCGGCTTAAAGAAGGTAAATTTAACTTGTGAAAGTGGTAGTGGACCATTATCGAAACAAGTAACTTTTGCCACTACTACCAAAAAGTATCTCACGCGAAAATTGTTTAGTAACCAAATTTCAAAATGTTTTCACAATGAACGACTGAAATAAATTCTTAAATCCCCGAAAAACGGAAATGTAGTTTTCGACATAGTGTAAAAACTTTTCCTGGGGACGTGGGGAGTATAGGGATTTTTTTTAAAAGTATTATAGATTAAAATGAAGTTAACCTAAAGCTTTTGTCAATCATTCAAAGCACACACACATATGGTTTATGTGTTAAAGTTCAAAGGTTTATTTATATATGCATTATACTTGTACATATCCAATGTTGGAATAAAATATAAATTCTGTTTTGAATGAAAAAGGATTGTGTGTATAAGGCGCGGTTTATTCATCTGCTTATGTCAGCAAGTTTAAATTTATAACAAATATATTCATGAGATTATTTTTTTTTCTCGCAAAAAAAAAGAGTTGATCTACAGTACACACATGTATCCACGTACAAAAAAACATATAACAATTTCGCATTCATATATTTGTTCCGACTTAATGTTTTATTTATAAAAGAAAAACTTTTTTTTGAAGTTCGTTGTTTCACATGTTTTGCTGTTAATTCACTTCAAATAAATCACTTAATGTGAAATGCATTGAACCAATTCATACCAGAAAAAAACCCAGAACTCGAGTTTTGCTTTACATATATTTGCTTATTGATTTGCTAAAATCTTTGCTGCAATTTGCATTTGTCATTTTATCACTAGTCGTGTTTCAGAATAATTTAATTATTATCCATTAAAATATTCATTCGTTAAAATATACATCGATTACAAACTTTGTTGGGTAGCGAGCGAGTCTTCCAGTCTGTCAACTTTAAAATCACAGTTCAATGATAGTTTACTGGAAAAAGTTCATTTCGAGAAAAATAATAGTGACAATAAGGTGGATAATGTATGTGGAAAAAGTGGTATTATAGACTACTTATTTGTCTCAGACTAATTGCCCTAATATATGTACAAAAAATGTACCTTTGCTTTTCAGTCGCCTGTTTTTTTTTTTTGGTGTAATCTTAAATGTTCTGAAATTTTAAGACAGTTCGCTGAATGTTCAAAATCGTCAAAGATTATTCAACATTTTTTCAAATCTTTTCATTCTTGTCTACAGAAAAATCTTACAATGAACGAATGATACAATGCTTTCAATTCTTGACATGTTTTAATAATAAACTACTTTTACCTATTTGAACTTTATATACGTATTAGTTCGTTCACAACACTTCATGGCATGTGAGACCTTTTAACTTCGAATTAACAGATCACCACAACTTTAAATGTTTGAGTTGACCAATGAATATAATATTTGATCATCCATCGGCACAGCAAATGTGACTTTTTGACTTTCCTTGTTAATGATTCAAGTTAGGCTCCCACGTATTGTTAATGGTGATCAAGTCCTAACTATCCTTCCTAATAATTCAAAGAGATTGAATAGTACCTAACAGAGATAAAGTAATTTGTTATCAACAGCAACGAATTAAAATAAGCGAAACGTTCCGGTTATTGTGGTCTTTTATGTCGTTATATGTATGTTAAAACTAGTGAAGTACAAGATTTTATATTAGTCTACTAAAAAAGACTTCTATTAGAGAAGTTAGATATAAAATAATAACTCTGGTGATGTCAAGTAACTTGTTCGCACTCGTTTATTTTTGCCAATAAATAAAAAAGTAGTTGAACTCAATAGTAGTCTAATCAGAAGACGCCTATTTAATTATTATAATCATCTGAACTGAATTCGATTTCATAGTTTCAATGCTAGAAAACTTAACTCAGTTATAGATCTATGATTCAACAACTTCGGCCGAAAACTTCGTTCTTATTATATGATTTAGTAGTTCGTCCACAGTGTCTTCGAAGCTGCAGATCAATTTAATTCAATGAAGATGTCGCGCGCTGTTTAAATCACAACTAGAAGAGAACATTTTCCATCACGTCCGATAACAATTTCTATGCAAAATTAGCAAGTCTGCTGCAGTTTTATAAAACGCGCCGCTGACAATATCTACGCTTTAAATGCATTATAACAATAGGTCACCTCTACATGCAATATATGCATGCATCGAGGCATGATATTATATTGCACCCATGTGTAACCTGTATGACTGTATGACCATAGAAATCTGAAATATATTGGCGGTTTTTCGATAGTTTCTAATTGCATCCAATTTTTTTTTAATTAATTTAGTTTTAGGGTCATTTCATCAAGATGCTATCGCCCCAATAATTTATTCGTTTTTGAATTTTTTTTTTTTCTAGTTTACATAATAGAATATGGATTTATACACGGTAGTCAGTAGTCATGTATATTCATTCGTTGCTGAGTCAGCCTGTATACCACTGGGTTAATTTATTCGGTTTGTTAATTCGTTTGTTAATATGAAAACAATTAGATCGTTCACTGTTTCTCAAATTATTTTTTTTTGTTTTTAATAATTTTAGTGCTCAATGTCATTTCATTGAGTAAACACTGTATATACTGTATTGATCAAATGAGTCTCATGTAAGGAACGTTAAAAACAAATATTTTCAACACGTGTTGGAAATGATCTCATTAATTTATGTACTTAGCTGGTTTCTTCGTGAAATCGTTTGCATTTGAACGTTATTTATCATTAACGTGATGGATCTCACATTCAGTTTTTTTTTCGGTTAAATTTATTCCTATTAATAGTTGAGACACACATTTATTTGTCAAAGTTCTTATTTTTCTGGGTAACAGCAATTTGAAACAATAAACATTCCAGTCTAGTCAAAACACACACCACCTATGTTCATGACGCTATTTGTATTAATTTTATTAATCATTTTCATTCACAAAAACAATCTATCAATTTCTCTGCATAAATTGTATCTGATTCCCATGAATTTGGAAGGGTAGAAAAGGAAAATTCTCTCACATGCATTGACAATATATCCAGATTTGAATTTGATAATTTATATTCTACATTCTCGATGATTGTAAAAAAAATTATAACATAAATATACTCACGGACAATGTAGAGCTACCTGATTCCAATTCATTAAATAAATAGCGTTTTTCTTTTATTAATATTAATGTGAATAGAAATAGAGAAAAATAAACGAAGAATTCATTTCTTAGTGCTAGGGTAATAATGTTATGCAATTTTCATTAAATTGTTGTGAACATGACGCATTTACTAAATAGAAAAAAAAAACGAACTGGAATGAAAGCAATTATTATGGAAACCCTTTTTGCTGATGATTGCCATCGCACAATAGAAAATTTTTTGAAATGCTTATAACCAACAGCGTAGCATCATATAATATTGTATCGTGCATACAAACACACATTGTATTTCAAGTTTTTATTATTTTTTTTTTCGACTATTAAATGAAAAATGTTTATAAGACAAGGGTAAAAATGAATAGTGTTCGCGAACTTTTACATTTATAGAACTCTCATCTTTTGTGTATGGGCACATATATATTTATTATTTGGCTTGGCTTTGTTATTGGAGACCAGTATTACGAAAATGATTTATTAATATAGCGAAAAGAGAGTGTGTGTAGCGGTAACAGTCCATGAAAACAAAAGGTTGTTTTATTTGAAGAAAACTCGTACTTTCTTTTATCCGTTTTGACAAAAAGAAGTTTTTATATTCAAATGCAGATAAGTGAAAGTGACATACATTCTTATATAGAGGAGGTGAGTTTTCAACCATCTATTGAATTTCATAAATTAGTACACAATGCATTGAGCTTAACGTTTGGTTGTTTGATGTATATTTTACGTATTTCAATAGCGGATTTGTCGAATGGGATGGCAAAGAATGAGGAGAGAGAATTTCACGGATTCCGTTCTTTTTTTTATGGTGCACCTATTCTTATATATAATGCAATTCTCGACATTGTTATACACCACCCTTTTATGATGAAATTTATTGAAACGGCTGAGGGGTATCACTTTTTCTTGCGATTTTATAGCTGAAAACTTTTTGGAAATTACCATAATACTGTGTAACAGTTTCTGTCGATCAATTCATTGCGCCGTTGAGAACGAAACAAAAAAAAAAAACGTTCTGAAAGAAGATATTTATTTATTTTTTTATGGCTTAATGCTTCACTTATAATTTGGAATCGGTATTCTTTCTTCGATATCGAACAAAGAGCGAAGTTTTAGAGGGATTAAAGTGCTTTTGTTGATTTAAAAACAATTTCTGTTTGTCTATTTTTGTTGAGTATTCTTTTTAATCAGGTTTATTGAATGAGGAAAAAAAAACACTCACGAAACCATTTTTCGTGAAGGGTCGGAAAATCATTTTCAAAATGAAATATAAATTTGGAATATTTACACTGGTTGATTCAAGTTGATTACAGTAATCTATTCGCTGTAATACACATTTTATGAATTAAGTTTTTTTTTTCGTTCTGCTGCGCGTGATTGAAACTAATTTACCCCCTGTTGCATTGCTTATGGAGTTTTTCAATGGAAATTCCGTGAAACAATTTCCTTATTACATCAAAATGGAAAATAAGCAAAATACTCGAGTGTATGCTGAATTTTAAATGGAGAATTTTTGTTAACTATAATACGCCCTTCATGTTTTCATTTCTTTGAACTGCTGCAATTTATTTAAAACAAGCAATGCATGGAATAAATAGTAAATCCTTTCGAAAATCGTGAAACTAAAACTCTCTGTCAGGATAGCGAATCGATGAACGGCAAGAGCCGGTAGATACCTTAAGACCAGAAATAGCTAAAGGAAATTGCATTTTCAAAGAACTGTTGTGATCTCGTCTCTATAATATTACGAATTTGAACGGATACAGGTTCTTTGATGCCATTCTTTGAAATTTAATTTTGATATTACGGAGAAAACGATAAAACTATAACATCTTTTGTTGAACCTGAAGAGCTTTAATTGAAAGTTCTGGTGTTACAAATTAATAAAGTTTTGTCCTCTGGTGTTTTTGCTAGTTTGTAATATATTTCTATTTGCACGATCAAGGTTTCCTGACATTTAAAGGGACCGTTTGAAGCACAATTTTAAAAACCAAAGCCGCGAGAGGTTTGCCGTGACGGTTTTTTCTGTGTAGTTTTAGGTGATTGTTCTGTAACCGGAGTCTTCGTTCGAAGTTTTCTGTGGCGAATTGTCTGTAGCTTACCAGTGAGAGGTTTTGTACAGCAGACGAATTTAGCGAAGACTTTCCGTGAGAATCATTGGTGTGTGTGACCCTGAGAGTTGTGACGAGTTTGGTTCCCTTGTTGAGTGATCGGTTGATCGCATTGCCTTTGTGAAATTGGTATATTTTGTCAGCGGTGTTCGAACGGTACAGTTTGAGTTTTCACTGGTTTCAACTTTTCGGCTGGTTAAACTTACGTTTGCGGTTTTCAATTTTCTGCTTGATTGGTGTAAGAAGGAAGAGGTACCGAGTCTAGATGGCCAGTTCCGAAAGTGGTGAAGTAAAGGTGAGAGATTTTCTTTCTTCTTTTCCTTTGTTTGTCAGTTTTGGAGAATGAACCTTGCCGGTGCATTCTCTTTTTTGTTTTCTTTTTTGTTCGTTAATTTTGGAAGACGGACCTTACCGCTGAGTTCGCAGTCGAATTGCCTTTTGTATTATAGTTTCCTTTTGTGTTGCAGTCTTGTTGTGATTTTGAAGTTGATTTTGACGTTGATTTTGGTTTTGATTTTGCTGCGTTTAGGGATGAATTTCATAGCAGCTTCCAAGAATGTCCGAACTTCCATCAGTCGATGGCAACTAATCTGAAAAAACTGAAATCACTTGTTCGATAGTAAAGTTTTTCGCTGTCTTGTGTAAGAGGCTAGCGGAAGCAACTGAAGAGGGCCAGTCCACGCTGACCTAAGACCGCCGCTAGTTCTCGAGGTCGAAACAGCTTTCTTTGTCTTTGTTACCACTTTACGTGATGTACGGGCAAGGGAAGAGTTAAGACTCTGTTTGTCGTCCGAAAAGAGCTTTTATTTTGAAGTTGGAAGTGTGAAGGTGTAAGGTGTAAGGAGGAGTTCAGAATTTGGAGGTCCAGAGAGTGGTTGTAAATGAAATTGTAAAAACACAAAGCAATTCCCTCTCTGACTCTAAAAATAATCTTTTCCCGGCGTGATTTTAGATCTGTGTGGATCAGCTGAAAAACGGCTGAAGCAAATTCATGCTGAAATTGCACTGCCTCTAACTGTTTCTTATTCCAAGAATTTTTTTTAATGATTCAGGATTGATTTTTAGAAGATTTTTGTTTCAATTTTCAAGTAAATATTTTCTTCATTTTATCTGATTTTCTTGAGGGCTTTTCTATGATTTTACGGATTTTATTGAGGATTTTCTATGGATACTCTACGAATTTGAGGATTATCTTTCGTAAAATTTTGTAGTTTTTTTTTCTTTTGGCTGTCAAAGGACTTTCTACTAATATTTTCCGCTCGTTAGCTACTGTTATGTCGCCAAGAAAAATGATTGAATTAAAACTCCGCAATCCAACGTTTATCAACAGTTTAGATGGTGAATCATTTCTGATGTTTTTTTCATTAGACAACAAAGGAGCAAAGCAGCCCTTCGAAAATTCTTAAAAAATCATAAAGACTGATATGCCACAGTTTCCTATAACCAAACCTATCTCGGGTTCGATTATAAGAATCACGGAATAAACTTTGACTATTGAACCGCTTATTGGTTTATTCATCACACTCTCTATTTGCTATGTCCTCCTTCAAAGACCTCTTCGACGAAATTATGAATTCTTTTCGCATTGTTTTACCAACTATATAAACTGGCCGAGATGTAAGCTCGCTTGTTTGCGTCTTATCCCCCGTGGATTTTTTTAAGTCGGCTCTCAGGGTAGCTTTAGAGTCTATCCGAAATGAAGAAAAACCGACACACAACTCTGTCTTGTAGTTGAAGAAGAAAAAAATTGCGATTCTATTTAAAGTAATGTGAACATTGTAAGTTGCCTTAAGAGCACACGGATGTAATCTGCTCGATCTCATAAAAACTTAAAGTTGAATACTTAATCATTCCGAATTCTGATTTGTATGATTCCGATTCTTTTTCGTATAGGTGTTAAAGCAAAAGCAACCAGCTGGATTTTAAGGCAGGCCGATAAAAATCGAATATATAAAAAAATTATTTATTTGATAAATGATATACAATATTATGTTTTGTTATACTCGTAACAAAAAAAAACAACTTTGCTGTTTTCGTCTCGGTATATTCGTATTTTGCGTTTTACTTTATATTTTTTGTGTATTTTTATTTGTTGCTGTCGCATATTATATATGCGAAATGTGTATGTACTTTGATACACACAGATCATCATTTAAACCATCATCACGAAGTGTTCAATGTTCTGTGTCAAATTCGAGTTTTAAACAATTTTCATGAATCTGTTTTTCGACGCAATGGTAACGTATATAGAATGTATGTATACACAATACTGCTATCAGTAAGTGCGGTATTATAATATACAAGCGTTTTTATATCCATCCACTATATCTATATAAAATGTGCTGTATAGTTAAACATATCTTCACCGACTCCTTTGAATTTCATTCTGTTTTAACAACCCAAACATTATATATACCTTAAACTAATGTTGTTTGCCATACAAGTTTTGTGCCTATATATTTTAAAAAGTTTAATTTTATGTGCACCCGTCCGATATAAAAGCAAGTAAAACAGTTTCATGTTTTTATTTTAATAATATTTATCTCAGCGAGACGGACTCGACGAATGAGAAAATTCTGCAATTTCGGTTTCATCTCTCTGATCGTCAATGTGTTTTCTCATTGTCTGCTGAAATACATTCAGCTAAAATGAAGGTCACATTGATCATCCGGTGATCAAATTTAACTTTTTTCGGTGGAACAACATCGAAGACCTTTTTTAATCGGCATAGTGACCACGATGATATTTCTAATGTTTTTTTTTTCCTTCTTTATATTCAACATTCTATGTGAGTAGGAAAAAAAGCAGTAGCAACAACAACATGCTCAAATAAAAAATTATTTACAAAATGAATCGGCCAAGGCCAAACTATATGTATTATGTCGACAATAACAACCATTTAAATTTTGAGTGAGTTCTCTATTCTATAGCAAAAATAATTTTTTTTTGGATCTTGTAGATTGTAGCCAAACATCCAAATCCAATCGAAGTTATATACATTTATGATACCGTGTAAGAACACGGCTGTTTTTAGCATTTTTTTGTGTGTAAATTTAGATGAAAATAAAAAGTTGCATGTAAATTGATCACAGCGTTGGCTTTAAGAACTAACAAGCAGTTGAGGGAATAAGAAATTTCGACGAGCGAGATTTACACTATGGAGACCATATGATACCGACAGCAACCACAAAAGTACGAAAATTAGCGTTGAGGTCTCACTAATGTTGCCTTTTATAGCAAAATATATATTACGACAAATGAAGTAAAAGATTTGGTTACCAATCTGTCGAAAATACTTCGATCAAACGAAGTGGTAGACTCAATGATTAACACTTCAAAGTACAACAACTAGTACTGACCTATTCTGGTAGTCATACAAATAACTGTTGCACATGAACTGATCTTCAACATGTTGTTGTCTAATTAAATCTAATAGACAACTGATTGGGGGAACATTTTCAATTAAATTCGTTCGTTAGGCTGATAGCAAAAAAAACTTTTTTTTTTCGAATGTCATGCTTATCAGGTTTCAGCATATAATCCGCCCTCCCCAGCATAATATTTTATCGCATCAGTTCAAAACTTTTATTATAATTCATTTCATGTTTACATTGTTTCATTTTGTGATTGACACCGAATGTTATTTATGCAAATCCGACCCATAATCACAATCACAATTTTAATTTATGTTGAATATCAAATGAAAAATTGTTGCGGTCATCCAATACTATTATTATGATAAAGAGTAACCATACCTAAAATACTTACTTAACTTTGCGTGACCACGGGGAATACGAAAAAAGGGACATTCTGTCCCAGACCAAATGTACGGCAACAATGTAGGAAAAAAAAGTAACCGGCAAAAGTTTGATGGAAAATAACTGAATAGTGTTACACGATTTCGACTGATGCGTGACATGGGCAACGATATAGTATTACAATAAAGTTTTCTTTGTATTTTGGTTGGTTGGTGCTGTTGTTGTTTTATAAATTGCATAAATAAATATAAATTATCATTCGACAATCAATTACGTGTTGAATACATATACATAGCCCAGGAGGTATGAGCTATTCGTGGAAAAACTTTATGGGAAAATATATTTAGCATTTTGTATGGAAATAAATTGCAAAAATTTTCCTCGCTTTCGACAATTTTTTTTTGTTTAATTAATATTGAAGCGGAAAAAAAATGAGCAAATTTTTACAGTTGAAAAGAAGTACCTGCTTAACGTTCCAAAAAGATTCTTTCAAAGGTTTTCAATTATTCTAATTAACGAAAATTCCTTCTTATCTCTCGCATCGTATACATAAAAGCATAATCCAAATTTGTTTTCCTTAGACAATTACTAAAATTACATAATAAAAAAAACCATACCAAAATTTATAGCTCAGTGAATCTCTTTCCCGAATTCCGCCGTTACAATGGATGTGGATTTTGATAAAGTAACAAAAGATCCGAGTGTACACTTTCTTCGCAAAGAAAAAGCGGAAATAAAGAACCCAACAGAAAAATAGTACAAATAATTCTGTCAAATCGTATAACTTTCATTTTCTCCGTTATTTTTTTTTCTTCTTTCTTTTCATGCTACGTTGCTTTCTATATCATTTTGTGTATCCTTGGGTGGGATACAAAAAAGAACATGACATTCCGTATATATAGGTGTTTCGGATGTGTATGGATAGCGGTATGTATCGAGCAATCATGCTCGAGAAAATAATTTGAACGATACGGGTGGAGAGACGGGTGCGGGTGACGAGGAATGGGGTTGTTTTTGCGTCACAATCAGATGCCAAAGTGAATTTCGATCAATTGAAAAGAATAGAAAAAAAGAAGTTTTTTTTTTAATATAAAATGTTTTTATTTTGTTTTTTGTTTTTCTCCTTTCATTTTCATCAATTAAAGTTTTTCGATCAAATTGTCTTATCACTAGAAAATACAAAAAATATTCTTTCCATATAGTTAATAAATCTTATTATCAATAATTCAATATTGTATTTTTTTCATAATTAAATCATCACACTGGCGTGTTGTCGATGATAAAATCAAAATAATAATAATAATTTTTACGAAAAAAAAACTTATATCTTAGACAAAAAATCACAATGTTTATTAGACTTGGGGTGAAACACTCGAATGTTTCTACAAAAAAAACAAGCAAAACAAAAAAAAGAAAAGAAAAAAGAAACACAAAAGAACATTTTTCGGACCAAGTTTTATTTTCTTTTCATAGTTTTTTTTTATTCGGGAAAATAGAACTTCATTTCAGTATAAATATAAGCAAAGAAACACTCAAACAAAAATTTATATACCGTGTTTTGATGCCGGGTACACGTGAGTTGTGTATAATGTTCGTTTCAATTTATATATGCGTTTTATGTTCGGATGTTTAGATATTATAAAAGTGGACAAATGAAAAAATAAAAGAAAATTTTGGTTTCAAATTAAAAACAAACTTCGCATTTATTTCAAGCTTTTTTCTCTCTCTCATCTCGAAGTTTTTTCTTCCATTATACATTCTGTTAGTTTTTTTTTTGTTAATTTGTTTCTTTTCTTATATTATATCTGTTGTTACAATGTTTTTTTTTCATCATTTTCAATATTTTTTATTTGCAAAATAATCAATAATCAATTAAATTTTAAAACGGTGGCTTTTCTTATATTGATATATCATAATATTGTTTTTTTCTTACGTAATTATCACGTTATATCACGTATATAATTTGTTGTTGTTTTTTTATTATTATAATAATAATTTGTAGTTTTCTTTTACTATTTTATTCGAATATTTTGCGATATTGAATTACAATAAGCGGGAGTAATTTTTCTTTTCTTTGTTCTCGTTTAAAAAAAAAATTATCAAAAATTCAAAATTTAAAACAAAATTTCACTGAGAAATGGCTTTATGTTCTGAGTATTTTAATATAATAATAAAAAAACGTTAAAATACTCAAGGGTAATATACCTTTTTATATGCGATGGCATTTCGACAATGAAAAACTATTACGAACAATATTCAAATGAAGACGAAGGAAAATAATTTAATTTGAACTGAGCAACAAACTTGCAAACATTTTCATCAGTACTTTCAGTGTTGTTGGTTTTTTCTTCGGAGTTTTTTTTTGCACACTAGTATAATACTCCAATGTGGAGTAATAATTTTTTTTTTCGAAATAGAAACAGCGAGAGAAATTCACAACAAAATTGAATAAAACTCGAATGAAAGTTTATGAAAAGAAAAAAATTGTTGCCGTTGCTTGAGAAATGGAGGATATATGAAAGATGATGGTCAGAATAATCATATTGTTCTGGTTTCCTTTTTTTTTTAATTTTCCAGGGATTTTGTTTATTGTTTTTGAATGAGTAATAAAATATCATCGAATAAAATATGTAAAATAGACAATTTTTTTGTAATAAATAATCGATCCTTAAAAACTAGTTATTATATGTCAGTTCGTTGTACTGATTGATAGAATTATAAAGAGAATTAAAATGAAGGACAAAAACAAATTGCGATATATTGATAGAGGGTTTAAAGGTAGAAAGAAAAAACGATTTATAAATTTTCACTGATTTCGATTTCGACCAATTAAATCTTCGATTTGTTTTTTATTGCAAAATAATGCTTAATGTTATGCGATGAGAATATAAATTTTATCATTTTTTTTTCATGATTTTTATTGTTTTTGCGCTTTTTTTAATGAATAAAGGCCAACATAACCAACGAACTGATATTTTTTTTGATCACGTTGTGCTTCTTATATGCTACTAATACATTCACTTTCTGAAATATATAACTACTAATACATATATAATATATATATCCACTTTTCATCAACTAATAATTGAATCGACACTTGATTTTGTATATTTGTATGTTGTTTTTTTCTTTAATTCATCGTAATATGTAATTACTTAAAAATTAATTTGTTTTTTAATTTTTTTTGTTTTTTTTATAATAACTTTCTTCATAGTTTTTTTTTCATACATTAAGATCAATAAAAAGTTTTACGATTAGTTTGTAATGTTAATATGGATTTCATTTTATTTTTATTATTTTTTTTGTATTATTGTTGGTTGTTGTTTTTTTAAATTTTATTTTATTTTATCTGAGTTTATATTTCTAAAAACTATTATAGATTCATATAAAAAGAAAAACACTTTGTCGCTATAACATCTATATTTTGAGTATAATCATATACGACCGTACGAGGGGATATACGTAACGTTTTATTCTGAATTTATAATAAAAGATATAGAAGAAAAATAATATATTTTATATGAAAAACATCCCAAATATCGTCTCTACACACAAGTTCTAGGATACGTTTATTAGTGAGTTTTGAATGAGAATTAAATTTAAAAAAAATTGCAAAAAAAAGTTGATCAAAATGTGAAATTAAAAATGACAAAGTCACGATTGTTCATTAATATGGTTGTATTATACTCAAAGATTGTTCATCAAATCTCAAAGTTTATTCATTTCATAGAATGGAGAATTGAAATCGTTTTGAAATAATGCAAAACGAATAGAAACTACAAAAAAATTGTAAACTCCATTTTGAGATATTGTCAATTTGTAAATGTATGATCGTGAAAATAATAATAATAAAAAAAAATTGTTGTTCAAAAACCGACTCTTGAAATATTATGATTAGCTCTCTACGGCACGACTATACGGTTTAAGCAATTGAGAAAACAACGAAAAAAAATTTGAGATAATCCGGTCTTTATGATGATGATAAGTAAAAAGCATTTTATATTTTGATAATTTCTACGTAAATGTCCTTGGATAAACACAACAATCAACATCTAATGATTAACGTCGCTCAAAAATCAAGTGTTTTTTTTAATGAACTTTGTTTTTCTCTTTCTTCTTTCTTCCGTTCTTCTGTAAAACTACTTCAATTTTTGTATTTTTTTCTTCTTCATTAAATTATGATAAAAAAAAGCAGCGATCAAACCTATAGACGTATCGATATAATTGATCCATTGTAAGCAAATTATATGTGATGGGAAATCAAACAAAATGAAAATAATTGAAATGTTATTCACAATTTAAAAAAAATATCAAAATTTAAAAGTTGTGACGAACTCATTACTTTTCACATTCGGAAAAATCAAAGACTGGTTTATAAATGTTAAGAGATTTTGTTTTGTCAAATTCTGACATCAATAATTGCTTCAATAAGAAAATCAACTTTTAGCCTCATTAATGGATTTTTGTTTCGTGTTATATTGCTGGTTTTCTGTCTTCGATTCAATTAGACAAGTTGTAGGTATAGTTCCAAAGATGTTTTTTGTTTTGTTAAATTTATATTTTCATTTATTCAAAACAAAACAAAAATTATGAATAAAAACTGTCAAATTTGACTGAATTGACTTTGGATTGCAAAAACATAACAAAAAGTTTATTCCCAATCGAACTTAAAAAAATCAATTTTTTCTACAGTATAAATCGTTAGGAACTATGGCTCTTCTTTTTTCTTTCACTTCTTCAACAATATTCGTCACTTAATGGGTTAGTTAAACGGTTTGTGAACTAACGCAAATAATCAATATAAAAATTACGAAATTATAAAAAAAAATTCACAGATTCTATGTTATAGGTACAAGTAATCATAGGTTTGATCGTCTAGAGTTTCACCAAAAAAAAAATTATTATTGAGATCTTTTCCTTTTCTCTTACCTCGATGATACAATATGTTTTTCATGGAATCGCTGTAAGATGATCGGTACATTTTCTGCTCTTTCTCTTTCATTCTTTTTTTGTTTACTCCGAGAACGATCGATATAATTTATTTTTTGTTATTTTGAATTCCGGACTTATCATTATTGTACTGCTACGTGCCAAATTTCTGTAACAAACAAATCAAAAAGGTTAATTTTACTAATTCGGTATGGAGAGATCATTAGAGAATCGTTTACAAAATGATTATGTAACCGGAGAGCGGAGAGTGCGGTTATTATAAGCAATAATTTATATTCGTATCTCGTTTCGAGGAAGGAATAAGAAAAAATAAATAAACTTTTCTTTATATGGTGAATGGTATATAATGTTAGGAGAATGAATTCAAAACAAAAGTTGTAAATCGATTCCATCGCACAAAAGGCATGATAAGAGAAATAAATTGAACTTACTTTAAAAACTGTGGCAATATTGAAGTCCATCCACTTCTATCTTGTTTAAGCGTTAAATATAATTCAAATGTTGATACTGTATTTGAATCGACTTGGATAGATGCTATTCTTCTGTAAAGGTAAAAGAAATAAAAAAAAAATTAAAAATTTATTCTTCCAATTTGTAACCAGTCGTTATTCAATATGATGACGGTGCTATATAGTCGAGATATATAACAGAAGAAGCATTGAGACACTTTATATCTAAAAATAAGCTCGGCCACTTTAAAAATATATAATTTACATCAATAAAAATCACTTGAATCCAAATTGACTTAAATTAAACATTGTACGTTTAAAGTAAATGTGTAATTTGTTTACCAATTTGTTTGTGCAAAAAATATTCAGACTCATAATAGCCTCAGTTGTATATGGCGTACATGGCAGAGGTACGATACATTTAGTTTATTAAACGTACATCATTTCAGATATATACAGATATAATGCACGATGTTTGTTCAGATAAAGCGATCTAAATTGGTACCATTATTAATTTAGAACAATTTATATTTTTTCTTTAAATAAAAAAAAAAAATATTTTCGTACTCTTCATTGGTCTCAGCTCATTTCGCTGATATAAATTTTTATTTGCTCAAACCGTTCAACTATTATTACATTATGATGTGTTGATGTAAGTTATTAAAAGCGTGTTAAAGTTTTTTTCGTTTGGCCAAAATTAAATAAATATTTCGCATGTTGGGTACACGAGGCGTGTACACGAGTTGGTAAAGATTTTTGCGCAAAATTTCACAACAACATGTGCTAAGTATCGTCTTTGAAATATCCTTGCGATAAATTTAAAATAAACAAATTTCTACTGGGTAAACAACATGTTTAATGAGCTTTTACGAGTCGGAAGTTTTCACTTTTTATTTTCTCTGTGAAAAATTCTAATTTCATGCTTCTTCTTTCCGTCTCTTCCATATATTTATTTTCTAATTTTATTTTTTTTTGGTTCTCGGTAAATTTCCATATCAACAAATGCGCTTACCTTGTATTACTAGGCTCCTCTTCGAATTCGATAAACAAACTACAACCCCTGATTCCGCAAGGCTCCTTCTCCGACATTAAAACCATTTCGTTAGCGACACGATGGAGTAAATCGGCCGGCAGTAAAACTTCTGTGCACGCCAGATGTCTACTTTTGGCCGCTCTCAATTCGCTCTGGAGACGTGCCGATAATGCTTCGATGGTTGTGTCATTGTTAATGGTGGTGGTGAGTGTCGTAATATCTGCATGTTTATTGTTATGTGTCGTTGATGGGGGTGTTATCCAATCTGGAAACAGATTCAAAATGGGAAAAAATTAGTTTTTTTATATTTTGATTTATTTTTTTTTCATCATCTTTGTATCAAACATAGCGATGAAACGCTAGATGTGACAACGATAATCATGTTTTGTTATTTGTTATTGATGTCAATTTCTGAAAACTAGACACTACCATAAAGATCGTTTCTTATTTATTTAATAATTCAATTAAGGCATAAAACAACACCCACCCAATGTTATTAATATTCAAATATATTGTATATTTGGTGAATCTGATTTGTTTTTTATTTAACGAAAGGAAAAAAAAATAAAATGGAAAACTTGTTTTACTTCTAAAATAACATTGAACAATGAAGTTTTATTCTTCTATATTGAATATAATTAACGCTATAATGGAATATAAAAGGCGAGATATATTAGAAACAGTTAGAGAAATATCTATATGAATATATACACATTCGGCATATCGTATCATAATCATATGTAATATGTGTAACTAGGCATGTACATCGTCTTAGTTTGCATTAAAGAAACTAAGTAAAAAAACAGCTGGATTTTATTACAACATAAAAAATTGTGCTATTTCACTGTTGGTATATATATGTAGATATATAATAAAATGCTGCTTCTATATCAACTTTATTTGTTTTATGATTATATATATGTACTGAAAATGTATGTACCTAAGAGTTGGATTTATTCTGAACCTTTCAGAATACTTACATTACACAATCCACATTAAATATATCAGAAAGAACCGTGAATATGTACTACCGTACGTACATATATTTATACCTATATGTGCATACATATCCATATATTTTACCAGAAAAACTCAATATTTTAGATTGAATGGTAAATAAGCTCCTATGTTGTACATAAAATTGAAGAAAAACTCATACACCTCAACAAAATCAGCTGAACAAAGAACTTTGTTGAGCGCAGAATCGGTTTTGTGAGTTCTTCACGTACACAATATATACACACATTGAATGGACATGTATATGTATTCAATGACAGTATATAAACGCGCTACACATACAGCCGCAGAAAATGTTAAACAAAGAAAAAATTGTCTTTGTTCCTGGCATGCTTCAGAATTATAATTTTCATCAAGTGTAGCTTAATGGCTATTATGTATTACTTTGAAGCTTTGCAATCCTTTGGAAATTTTTCATCCTTATGCCTCCTCATTGGATATGAATTTGATGGTCTACTAAGTTGTCGAGGACGGAACGTTAAATCGGTTCGATCTTCAATTTGTCGATTTTTATTTATTCACGAGTCTGACTCGATAATGTTATTCATATTTAGTAGGTTGATATATTCATTCAGTGATACAGCTAGCCTGACATCATTAGAATCATTCGATGACTTTTTGCTGTATGACATGAAAAACAATTGCAATACATGAAGAAACATGTTCGGTTGCAATTTTTTTCTTTCTGAGGTTTCATCTAGAAAGTTCACGTAGCAACAGTATAGGGAACGAGTTAAAAGTTGAACACATTACGTATACATTGATGTATATGTGCCAAATGGAATTATGGATGTATGGCAGTTGGTATACGATGGTATATCGTTTGGTTGGAGAAAATGTGAGTGTATGGGTGGAAAGGAGACGAAATATCAAAGATGTAATAGTAATCATATGTTTTTCTTGTTCGTGTTCTGTAGGCTCTTTATTATTTTTGTAATTTTTCAAAGTAATTATAGAACTAATGCTTCAGCACATACTGAAAGAGCTCAGCTGTACTTATGAGATGAAAGGAAAATTTTCGGAAAAGAGGATTTTCGTAAAAGCAATTTGTAACATCATTTTGTTCCATCAACCCCCGGGATTATGTAATGATGATGATGCTTTATACAAACAGACACGAAACAAATCTGGTGTGGCTGGGAGGAAGCTTATCTTCCTGAAAATATAAATTTTCCGAAAAAATGATTGCGACAAGGAAAAATCATAAATTGTAATGCATTTAATACCGTACATATCACAGTCTTGCTATTATATTGTGTGTGCTTGTAACGCTTTTGTAGTGACATGCAGAAAAAACCATGTCATGCCCGTTGAACCGTGATACCGCGGCAGCAAATAGCATACAAAAACATGGTCATAAATAATCCATGTCGAGAAGTTAGCTGAAGGATATCAGATTTTTTTTGTGTGTGACTACAAAACTTTACAAAATTCAACTTTCGTTGTTACAACATTCTACCCTACCGGAGTTTGTTTTTCTGACATAAATAGCAAAAAATATTGAACTAAAATCAGTTGCCGAAAACTTTTTTTTTTCTAGAACAAAAAAAAATCATTTTCGCTAAGGCATTGAAATCGTGAATGATTCAAAACCGATGACGACAAACTCCACCGATAAGCCAGTGACGAGCGATGATCAGTTTATCGGTCATGTTTGCATCATCCTTAATCATATCAGGTAGTCTAAACAAAATATCTGATGAAATAATATTTGCCATTTTCACGTGTGCACATTGTGTAATTTTCATCCGTTTAGTCATAACAAGTAATTATACAATTTAGAACTAAATTAGAATATAGATTTCAAGTGTAAATAGATTTCAATGAACTTACCTCTAACTTTTGTAGACCCTATCATCCCGAAATGTCCTTGAAATTGATTTTGTACGGAAAGTACCTCCATTTTCATTACGTCTTCTAGCACGTCGTTTTCCTTAATTTTCTCGATTTTTACTAGACAACTTGTCTGTGAACTGATGATATATATAGTTGATTCTTGGAGATGGTTTTGTTATGCTTTTTAATCGACAAAAGAAAATCAACAACTTTCGGTGATTTTCTTTCCGGTTTTTGGTCACAGCACTGTTTGTATCACTTTATAAACGTTTGTTGGAAAAGTTATTACGTTAAACATAAAAACCTTTTTGATTCTGATATTATAGTTCCTTCTCTCCCGAATGTCTTTTTTATATTCGCAATGTGAAATATAAAAACAAGTGTTGGAGCAATTTGAATATAATTTGCTTCGAATAATTTGTTTCCTTTTATAAACATATATCAATCATAACAGCGGCGATAAAACTTTACAATTCTTCTGATTTTCATCAAATGATAATCTATAACATAATGTTTTATAGAAATAAACTTTCTCAATTTTTCCTGACTGAAGTAATAAATTTTTAGTTTTTATTTGTAACGAAAAAAAACTTGTCTTATACCCGGCTTTCTCTTATGTATATTTCTTAAGCTAATAAGTAACAGATCAACCGAAAAACAGCAATCAGCAATTTCTATGTTTGACTGAACCCGGCCGGCATTGAATACTCTCTTTTATAGATTCGAAAAAGTTCCCCACCATCGAGCCGACGTACGTGACCAAGTTCGGTTAAACTTCGGTTATATATTCGAACGATGGTTAAAGCAGCGAAAAAAGAATTAAATAGGAGTATGTTAGAGGTATGGAACACACCAGCGAAGAGGGTTTTTTTTTATTTTACTGTAGATGCTTGTGTAACGTATACAGTATTGAAACGACAAACCGGCTAACACATAAACCCACACAGGCACAATATTTTCAGCTGTGATATTCAACACTAAGATAAATTGATATTATTTTTAAATATTAAATGGTACATTCAATTATACGCTATTATATATCTATAGTTGATGTATATATGTTTGAACGATTTATTTTGATGCTCTGGCATACTAAAGCTATTGAAATCTATGTACTGCATATAGTACATTATATATATATGTGGTGCTGTGCATAGTGTATAAGCTATAGATATATTTATTGTTTTCACGATTAGCACATATTATGCTTATGTGTATCTCTATTCGACAGAGCTAACTGCTGTAATATTTATATACCCATTAAACGGAATATATTTTAGTTAGCGAGAAGATTTTCGATACGCATTTGTCGTACTATATACATTATATGTATGCTGTAGGCCATATATTCGGTGTACATATATAAGAAGCTTTCCACAAATCACTTTGAGAAACTAAAATATCCTTAAAAAAAGGAATGTTATAACGTCTTATCATAAGTGCCATTTCGTGAGGACAAGAGGGTTTGACAATACACAGAAAAACTCAACAGTATCCACAGATGTGTTACATAATCGCGTAATTATCTCATCATTCGAGTATTCAATAGTCAAAGCTGAATGAAAAGAAGAAAAAAGAAACGTTCGGCTCAGCAATCAAGTCACTACCATACGCAGAAAGGGACGAAAGTATAGTGGAAACGGGGAAGAAAAAACTCTTGTGCGCTATATAGCTTGTGTGTAGGCACTTCTAAATGGAATCGAACAAAGAAAAGTATTTCTGTCAACTGAAATGAAACGAAAAGCTAAATATTTTTTTTTTCGTCTTCCTTTCAAGTCATATTTTCCGAATATATAACTTCTCTATTGAACAAATTTTTGCACCCTTTAACACAAAAATATCATACTCTTATAAATACGTATCAACTTTGTACCGTGTGTATGACTGCAAGTAGTATGTAAAAATAGTCGGCATGGTTCATATTCCATTCGGTAGAGATTTTGTATTTTTCTTTGTTTCGAATGTTTCGCTAGCTAAAAAACGAAGTTTCATTTAATATTATATTTTTCGTACATGGTGTGTATAGCAAGTTTCATATATAGACATATATAGATGCACGTATGTACGTATTTGTATGTATTTATTCGTATGTGCCTATATACTTGCAATACATGAATTCATGCTTTTTTCATGTTTTTTGCTTGTTTTCAGTTTTTTTTTGTGAATATCATTCGCCATCTAAACGCTATAAAACTTGATAAGTATGCATGTAAATAAAACCAGATTTTGGTATAATTTAAACAGAGAATAATTATAGGCTTGGTGCTTACGCTATGGCAAATTAATAGGTTATTGAGTATGACTTGATGTTGATTGCAAATTTATGATTGATCAGGACACAATGACAATTATATATTTTCCCGTTTTGGAATAATAACACACAGAAAAATAGACACACATTTTATATGTCGCTCTGGTGAACTGTCGGATCGGGTACAGACCGCCATATGAATTGATCAAACTTTCAAGTCTATTGTTTTATTTTGTTTTTTTGTGTGTGGAAAAGCTCACTTAACTCTTGTAATTGGCGACTTTCGAAATGAAATTTGAATTTGAATTTAAGTAATGTTCGAACGAACAAAGAAATTTTATTTTATTCAATGGGTGGAGAAATTAAGGACTATCATCACTGTGAACGCTTCGATTTGATTCGTTGTCGAGAAAGATGATTTCTTTATAACAATTGTTGATTTGTATCGATCAATAGATGTAAAACGGGAAATTATATTCGAGGAACATTATTTCTAGGATGACCTTTGGATATCTTCCTTTTACAAATATTTCAGTTCACTCGACCGTTATTTGCATAAAATTAGTGCCAATTGAACGAAAATATTGGAAAATTGAATTATTTATAACCAAGCATCCAATGTTAAACCGTCATTCTTGAGAAGTAAAGGAATCATCCCTAATTGAGGCACAAAATATTACTTTTTGAAGCCAGTATTTTTCCAATATCTTTTCTGTCCAATGAAATGTATACCATTCAGGTTGTTTAAAATTTTATACGAACTCAAAGAGCCTATTTTTAGAGTCAAATAATTACTACAATTTTCCCGATTTTCATTGAGAGATATTGGAGAAAATTTTGAAACATAAACAAAAGTTCTGGCGCTAAAAATAGTTTCAATTGATTTATCGGAAATTACACACAATTTTCAGAAGAAGTATATTTGTGTATTGATAGATTTTCCGGAAGAACAATTCAGAAAAAATAATCAATTGCAAACGATGATTTTTGACTGTCTGGCATTCTCTTCTATGTATGCTAAATCTAATGGAACATAGGAGGGTGCACCAAACACCGTTCAATACTTAGTTATGCTGTTATTGCTGTTTATTGCAAGTAACTCCGAAAATTCAATTCTATCTTCTCATATCATTTACCAATTTGACAGAATGTAGGTATTGATATGTATGATACGCTGAATTGGTAAAAATAATGAATGAATTGCAACTCATTCAACCGGAGAAGACTTACAAAGTAAAGGTAGGAAAAGAAATAATAAAATTGAATATATTTCTGATCCTATTGGCCCCCAAAAATAGCCCATTTCGTATGCCAATGAAAGAAAGAAACTCTAATCTGCCTAAGTACTTACATGCTTTAAAAGCATTTTCGATTTAACGTGTACAAGGTTTCACAATAAGAAAATATTTTTTCAAATACAAACATTTTGTTATGAATGAAAGAGGCTATTACATGATTAAAAATTGGTTGGTTTTCATTTTCATCCTTTCTGAACGAATAGTCCAGAGGCAAGTCGGATATTACGATGATGCGATTCTTTCTGGTTGTAATTTGGTGTGTTTCTGACAGATCTAAAAACTCGACACAAAAAAGGCGATCATAATTTAAACTAATGAAACCATCCATACCAATTTTTGCAACACACGCAACGAACAATGGTAAAAAAATGGTGATTACCTGAAAAAAATATACGTACGGAAGGTATTGCCTTCTTTAAGGAGAGTCCGCTAATTAATTTATGATTTAATGACAGGATTGTATGTGGATTAGCTGTTGTGGACAATAAGGCAATTAAATGTGAGCAATATCATCTGTTGATTTTATGTGATTGGCCAGCACTGCAACAAAAATGAGCCATTCAAAAAAAGAGTCAGGCAACACATTTCCGAGGCGCAGCAGCTACCCTTAATTCATTGACTAATGGTAAGAGAAAATGTTTCTTATTTAACAAAAACTCCATTTTCTGTGAGTGTAGTTTCACAGAGCGAAGCGAAAGACCCTCAGTCCAAACATTTCATTTGCTTGTTGACAGTAGAACAATGGAAAAGTTTGTATTAGGTGTCTTTCGAGTCGTTCTTTAGGTAAAGTGTAAACAGATTCCAATTGATGTCATAATTAAATTGAGAATATCGATTTTCCTCTTTGGTTTGTAATAGAAATATTTGAATCGTTTCCATTTCCATTTTTTTATAATTCTATTTATTTGCCATTATTCCCTTAGTAGACGAAATTGTCGAATAGCACAAAATGTTCCACATTCTTATGTGTATAGTACATTTTAAGTGGAAGAGTGCTTTTCCATTTTCCTAACATTTTTGAAGAAATTACATTATTATTCGTACGCATAAGTTTTAAATTCGCTCCAGCCCAATTTCTTAAGTCGACTGAAAATTTCCGCAAAATCTTCACTTTTTCTTCTGGGAAAAGTTGATATAATATATTTGCAGCAGCAATATTCTCGGATGCCTCTCGGATTCTTTGATCATACATATATCGCCAGAGAATACACTAATCCAATTTGTGTGTAATGAGAACATTATGTTGTGATATGGCATCATTTTAGATGTGGCATATATGAAGAAATGTGTATATCCGAAGGTATAATGGAAATGTTGCCGTAACAAACAAACACATAAATAAACAAAAGCTTTTCCTCTACCTCGAACAGTAGTAAGCAGCCAAGGCTAATTGATTCAAAATGTACCAAGTTTCATCATAATGCGAACGAACAAATTTCTTGTGCAAATAAGAGCGTGGAAAAGAAAGAAATTTCCTGATTGTAGTAAATTTTCTATAACAAATAAACGATCTATTGTTAGAAAGATGAATCCTGTGTTAATGCTAAAATACATAGAACGGCGTAGCGCTGTACTTTGATTCACAGCCAACGTAATACAAGAAACAATTCAAATATACATTTCCTCAGCCTATAACGGATTCCTTATTATTAACTGAACAAAGACGAAAATTTTGTCTTCACAAAATGCTCCAACATTACATTGTCCTCTGATGTGTCAAAACATTTAAATTGAAAATTTTCCATTAGTCACTTATTCGCTCTCTGTTATAAATGACTGCAAGGATGAAACTTTTATTCTGTTTATATATACCTGACGAATAATTATATTGTTTGTATGGTATCTTCCACACAATAAAATACATTTTGAGCGAGTAAGATGAGCTGACGTTAATTACAATACAGACCGAATGGGGGCTTTCATATTTTCAGTTTATTTGTTTTATTTCCGGAGAAGCAAACTAAAATTGTTGATATACATGCTGAGGCCGGTGTTAAGGCTTGGTTGGATGCTTTGTATGGGTATGCGTTCCGCGTTGGTGAATTAGGTTTAAAAAAAAAAAAAACAAAGAAAATTGGTTTCAATCACAAAAGTGCAAAATTATCATTCTATTAACATATGAATCACATAATAATGTTTCTAATGCCCCACTCCCCACTCTGTCTAATAATTTTCCTAACACTAGAAAAATTGTCATTTGTTCCGCTTCAAATTAAAATCGCTTATCAGCGCCTATCAATTCAAATATCTGCTATCGGTTTGTTGTTTTTTTCAAATATAAAATTGATTTTTGTACGAAACCTAGACTGGTTGTGTAAATATATCTTTGATACATAATCTATATAATGTGCGGTTTCAAATAAACACATTTATATATATATATACTCGAGGTGACATGGTTGATTTCGCATTGCAACTGTCGATTCGAACATCACAAAATCGACTATTTCTTTTTTGGCATCTACTTTCAAAACAGCAATATGTTGTCTGTGTCTGTATATGGTAATATTCAACAACACGCATACAAAATACGAGTAAAAAAAACATTTTATGGAAAATTTTTCTCGTCCAAAAATAAAAATTGATTCCACTTGAGCCATTGTATTTTTTGCTTTTTTCTACTACCTGCAGTCAGTATGGAAAATTTTTTTTTTCTATTACTCACCATCTAACACACATCAAAAAAAAGAAAAAAACATTTACTTTAGATATTACTATATTGGTCGATGGATATAATATGAAATGGTCTTGATGGATCTATATCATCTTATATAGGTGATTGTACCCATAGAAGACAACAATTGAATTTAGGATTTAAAAATTCGAAATTTCATCTGTTTACAGCTAACACTTTGCAGGTGAGAATACAGGTACTTGGTACCTATAACTTTAATAATTTTTATAAGTTTTCGTTTTATCAAACACAATGTGACAAGAGTTCAATATTTGTCTTTTTATAACAAAAATAATTAACTTTTATTCTCGGAAAATTAAAAAAAATTGGTAACGTTTGGTAAGGGATAGGGTGGTATATATTCCATATCTAACAGCTGTTATATAACCGTTGAACATTATTGTTTGAACAATACCAATTCCAATTACAACAACATCATACAGTGTATATAGTGTACACATTGTAAATAATGTTTCATTGAAATGCTTTACCCTGTGTGTGCGGTTCTAAAATGCATTTATATGAAAATCCCATCTGCAAATTATGTTATTTCGGTACAAGCTACATTTTCGTGAAAAGAGATGGATTTTACGGTTTCGGTACTACGGTCGGAGCTATTCATTCCACTCAAATGCATTACTATTCCAGCCACAATTAACGACTGTTAGCTTCACAAATCGAAATTCCTTTTGTTTTCCATACAAATTTCAGCTTACAATTGACGATTTATTTTATTTATCGACATAATTCCATCTATATGTGACACAGGGACAATAATAGAATATTATTATGACCTATCCGGTCGGATCGAAGTGTGACAAGATTTTGTATGATTATGAGGGATATTTACTTACGTCATTTTGCATCGCGCTGCTTTTGTTGTTCTTGTGAGCTATTTTTATCAAGTATCGTCCAATGTGAAAGCTGACGCAATGTATAAAAGGAAAAAGTAATCGCGTGAGATTAAGTCGCAAATAAACACAAATATTTTCAAAATTGTAGGAAAAAAATATCATTCAGAGAAGAGAAGAGAAAAAAAAACATAATGTGTGACGACTGTGCTGACCAAGGTGTTGACTTATAAAATATTTTGTTTCAATAAATTTAATTTCGAATAGCCTTGGGTAAAAATAATATATATCGTTGCCTCTTGTGTTTGATAACGATAAAAATATAATGCGAACGCGAAATAAAAAAAAACACATTTTGCATTTTGATATACGGTATGGGATTTATCGAATGATCGAGCAGTATGTTGAACTTTCGAGAGTTAATTTTAGACTCTCTAGACAAATATTATTGTCGGTTGGCGAAGCTTTCTTTAAATATTTTCCTTCGAAGCAATTTTTTTTTTTTTATCAATGGAAAACTATTGCATGTCCCAAAACCATAACTATTAACCGTTATATACACTCAAATGAAGCATATTGGGAAATTCGTTGGGTAATTTCTCTTTGTTACGTACGATCCCTATATACCCAAAAAAACTGACGTAAGGTCCGTAAATATTTTCTATCAAAATTTTAATTCTCCTGGTGTTGTATACCAGGCTTCAATTTAAAAAAAAAAAACACTTTCAACCTTGATCAAAATAATAGGGAGTGTTGAAGTGCGTATGATGCGTATGTGGAACCGAGATGTTGATCTATCTAGATAAACATTTTTCAAATATTTTTTGTTCGTTTTTATTTTGAACAGAACACAAAAATGTTGTTATGAACTAAATTGTGTTTTTATTTTCGAATTTTGTGTTTTTCGTAGCTGTTAAGGAAAAAGGAAAAACAAATTCCATCGATTGTTCTGTCTCTAAATGCGCATATCAAATGCCATACATATTGTTGGTTGTATGGTATATTTGGGTAACATATAAATTTCGTTTTGAAACGTTTTTATTACACCTATTTATTCATATGGGTTGTGACATGTTGCCATTACATTTATAATATGTTATTCGTTGAATTCTCACTTATACTCGGTTGATGTTTCATAAAAATGCGCCCTTGTTGAATAAAATATATTTATTCCTTCCATTTCTGGATTTTTATCGGCTTGGTCATGTTAGAAAACAATTACTTTAATATTCTTTATGATTTACTCGATTTCATTTTCTATTTTTTGCCCGGCATGTTCGTGTAAATTAACTTTCCTAATAGGAAGTTGCACTCCCTTGCTTATTACAGCTATAGGTTTGAAGTGTCTCCCAGAAGCATTTGACTATTTATTGAAAACATTCAGCCACACACAGCACACATACATTATTACTCTTTACTTAGTGGATCTGTGGTTTGAACATTGTTCCATTTTGGCTCCCGTTTTACGAAACGTTGAACAGGGATGTGAAAAACCTTATACAATTTAGACCGTACCAATTACCTTCGTGCCCATAAAAGTTCCAATTTCCACATATTTTCGGATGTGTTCTATAGGTTCTATAAGGATGTTGTATAATGTATAAGTCTTATGAAATGTATATGCTATATACATAAAATAAACAGCAACCCCCACATTTACCACCGGTTAAAAACTTGGTATTCTACATCACATAAACGTCTTACTATATAATACATATACCCTTAATAGCTCTTTGTTTCAAACACCGTATACCCTCATAAACCAAAATGAGGGTTGCCGTTGTATAACAACTTATCTCAGAAACGCAAACACATTTTTTCGATAACATCTTAAGAAAGTCGAAAAATACAATTCACAAATGTGCATAATAAAAACAAATAAATTGTCTCTTCGTCATTGAAAAATTTATTTATTTTTTTTTTGCTTCTCTCCTTGCTGTGTGAAAGAAGAGGAATTAACTTCCATCATGGCAGTAAAATGCAGAACGAGTCGTTAGCATTTTGGTATAATTTTAGCCGAGATATTTCTCTTATTTGGATTAAAACAAAAATGTTATTTCCGCTGGTTCTGTGTGTTGATATTAATTAGAGCGCGGTGGAAATGTATAATTTCTAATGAAATTTCATATCTAAATTACGATTGTAATAATTGAAGAAAATTTTCCATTACATAACGAATTATACTAAACAGAAACAACGCCAAGTTAAGCTAACGTAATGAGAGGTAAATTGTTGAATTCAACGACGAAGGTGCAATTACACACGGTACTTGTTTCCTATTTGCAAAGTCAGAACAACCAGAATTCGAGTCTTTTTCTATTTGTATGTATGCGTTAAACACCGAAACAACAGAATAAAATGGGAAAGATTGTCTGTAAGTTAAGTTTTTTTAGAGCATTGAAAAAAAATTGGACAGCAAATTTTAGGACTCCCAACAAAATTGTATTTTGAATGATTCAGAAATTTGGACAAGGACGACAAGGACTAACAACATTATCAACAAATCCGAAGCGCTTAAATTTCTTAGAAGGCTTCCCTCATTATCCCTCCCACATACATAAATGATAGACGTACGACATCCCAAAAAGAAACTTAAATTGCTCATTTGTACCCACAGCATCTGTTCCATTCGAAGCAATTACAGTTTGGCATGCAGAAAACAAACAAATAAACAGCAAAGAAGAGAAGTCAGGTGAGACTCATGCTTCTACTGTGTGTCATTCATTCGACAGCTGATGAATTTTTGAATGAAAATTGGTGGTTGCTGTACAATATACCTCGTACTAGAAAATTTAATTGTACGGAAATGGCATCGGAAACTTTATGTGGATGTATTGTTCCATCATTCTTTGAACATCGACGGGGAGTAACATAGTTTCTTAACTGGTTTCTTATAACATACCGATCGCATAGGTAGATACGTATTAACTGATGAAGTAAATGGTCCAAGATATAACGTCAAGGTGCTAAAGTGACTTTTATTCCCATTGTTGAATTACATTTTGTCTATATTTTACGACTCAGTGTCCCTACTCTTTACAGCTTTGAACTCTCCATCTAACAATAATCGTTTTATGACTTTGAATCCAATTTGATGTACCATCTAATAGATTTACTGATGTATCTCGATTAAATATTAAATTTAAAAATTTTTTTAACTGCTTCTCTGCTGTGACAGAGAAAAAAGAAACCAATGTATGTGTGTACACGGTGCACATAATACAATATTCTCATTTCAATTTGTCACGAATTGACGATAATCCATCATACATTTACATGATTCAGCTCACGTACGACACCGAATGCATACAACGTTATGTTCACGTACGCTTTCTATAGGAACACTAAAGCGAAACGAACCCAGCTGTTTGTTCATATTCGTACATAGAACCGGTATAACTTATTTATTGTTAAGCATTTACAATAATAATATTTTTACACTGATGGTGTAGCTTTGGAAACATAGGGACTGAGAATTATACTGATGACATTTGAGCTCATTGAGGACGCGTTTATTCGTATAAACAATTTATCTTAGTTAGTCATTATCAGTTTAATTTGCGAGGCTAGTTGTCCAATAAATATTTCTATATTTTAACACTTAAATCCAGCATTTCAAATTCAAGTCAAACGAACGCTATGCGACTATAGTTTAGTGCGTGATAGCCTTCAACAACCACCCAACTAGCCGCGGCTGTTCGAATAAATAACAACAGTGAATTTTAAAAGTTTCTGTAGTTAAATATTGTCATTATTTAAATACAGCGAGCTCTAACTAACCATGCACACTGGTGCTGTGGCACAATAAATTAGAAACGTCTGTTGTTTGAGAAAATTTATTGATACGACGTACAAGTGGATTCATTGAAACGTTTGAAAGTAATTCCAGCGTAAAACCAATTTTATAATTGCTACTGAAAAATTAAAATGAATTTCAATCTTTTCGATAAACATTTTCCTTATCAATTTACTACGCAATCAGTAAAGTGCAATCACTTTAGCTAAAGGCCTCCACAATATCACAATTATAAAATGGAATAACAAGAATAATGCACAGTCTCTGACATCGTTCATATTTTTTAGCTTGGTAATAGTAAAATGTCTCATAAATAACAATGGAGATTGGAGAAGACTATGGGTGAATAAGTATCGCTAACGTCCATCGTCAATATAATGCAAAAATCATTGGCGGAATGATGGACTTAGTTGACCATTTACGAATGGTTGTCACGATAACTGAATCTGATATCTTTATAGTTAAAACTATTTTCTGGTTAATATGATATAAAATCTTTTACTTCATTTGATTCAACATACATTCTGCTTTATAAGAGAACCCTTGCCAGAGTCCATCGCTTAGAATTGTGGTTGTCGTTGTGTTTAACAGATGCTTAGCTATTTCTAATAACAATTTCATTCTCTTTCTGATGATTCTCTCCTACTTATTACGAATTTACCGACCACTTATAGTCGGGATGGCTCATTGTCTAGTCTTCCACCAAAATGAACTGGGTTTGATTCCCAAGTCAGACAATTCCAAATGGAATTTTTCTAGCGATTATATCGCATTGCATTGGTAACGTCCTAAAGTTTATTCAAGCCTCATAATTTGCGTAGTTGCAGTGTGTTTGATGTCTGCAATGATGTACACACTGAATGACGCGTATGATTTAATCCAAATGTGATTAATTTCTGTGCATATGTCTAGCCTACATTTAGGTTGGGTATCAATTAAGCACCTTACTTTCCTCAGAGAGTATTGGCCCACTTCAAGATGTCGTACTGAAGTCACCTTAAGCCAGTGGTCCAAAAGGTTGTTAGTGAGGTCTCTAAAGGAACAAATCAAGTACTTTTGATCACTACTTCGAGATATTGTGTGGTTATTGGTCATATCACACAGTTCCAGCAGAAAAACGTTCAACGTAAAAATAGATCTTATATTCTAAAGTAAAACTTAACTAAATTGTAGCCCATATGTGTACACAATTTCGATAAGTTACAGTCAACACAACGGGTTTCAAAATTTAAATAAAATTTGGTATTTCCATAGCATCAGCCTGCAAGGCAACAATTAAAATGTGAAAGGAAATTTAAGCCCTATTTATGTTTCCAAACCAATATTTACATAATGTTCTCTACGAAATGGTTATTTTGTGGTGCTACTGCGAACGCTTTTCTCAACTAAAGTGCACCACAACAACAAAAAAATTGCCATGAATTCAGTATGAATAATATTTGTTGCATGCTGTGATAAATATAACACACCAACAAACCTTTGTCGTATACCAACAATTTCAGAGGATTTCGCTTCGTTTTTTATTACCTCGAACATAATACATTCACATTCATATTTTTGATACCAATTTTAATGGAAGGCTATAAATAGAATAAGGATTTTATGGAAAAGCTTTATGGCAGAAAGACTTTTCTGTTGATTGCTGGTTTCTTAGCAACATGGGAAAAATGTGAAATTCTTCTTCCCTTCCGCTTCTGTTCAGCTGCGATCTTTTAGATTCGTTTTCGATAAGTCACCTTTGCCATAGAATATTGAATGAAACATAAAAAACAAACATTTTTAAGAAACGCCTAAGAGTAATTGGGATATTTCCTTTGCATAACTTTGAAAATACTAAAGATAACCAGGCCAGCTGCAGACAGATACATCTTTCAGAAAGTACATTTGTTATCGACAGTCAGTGTTCTCTTAAATAGTAAAAAGACGTTGAAGCACATGAAATAGAAGATTCTGTATCAACCAATAATTTAAACAAAAGAAGTAACAGATTTAGCGATTAAATCACAATACATATGCCGCTTATAAAAGCTTAACTAAATACTTAAATGTGAATAAATTTGGTGGTTAAGCTGTTTTTTACAATTTGAAGCTGTTTTATCGAACGAATTAAATACCAACCTCGACACCAGCAAATGTACAGGCATATCTAAACGTTGTTGTTGATGCTAATACCAGACTTATCTTACACTCCACATTACACAAATTTCAGGATTTGATTTCATTATATATACAGTCTGTAATGTGTAATTCTTATGAGCTTCTCAGATATATTTTACGTATACATCGTGTGTATAATACACATATTTTCAACGTTGCTTTACGTATAGTATATACGAGAACATCGTGTGGCATTAAAATATAACTCCAGCAAAACATTTTATGTGAAAAAGTTTTTATTAGTAATTTTAAAAAGCATAACATCCAAATTAACATTCGAACCGAACCAACAGCAAGAGGCAAACATTAGAAAATTAAAATTACAGGAAATTTCACTTTATTTCAAATTATTATAAGTTTTCGGAGTAAGTACCATAATTCCACAGTTTTAAAGTATATCCATTTGGCTTTGTGTGTATATATACACTCTTTGTCTATATATCTATATACGAATTTATACATCATTATTCTGGGTATATATATATATAATATACAACCACCTCACCTGAACAATGTTCAAGCAAGAACTTTTACAATTTATCATAAGCATAAGCATGCAATATCATCGCATATCACACAAGTATGTTTTATGTTATTTGTAAATATATATACGTGCCTAAAAAACGTTTGCCTGCGGTTAGATTGAGTGGTACCCAAGGGAATTAATTATATTTTTCGGTTGATATGAACGCGTACAAACCAGCACGCAACCCAAAAATAAATTAAGAATTTCATATTTTGTCAATGTTGTTTGCTTAGATGTGACATAGCTTTTATATTAGTATCATAAATAAATTAATTTGAATTATACTTATTATTTAACGGGGTTTGTAGGAAAAACAAGAAAAAATATTATCAGAAAAAAAATTTGTTTTTTTTCTTCTTCTGTGTGTGACGCACTATTCCAATTCGTATATAAATGCTTCGGTTGAAAAAAAAGAGAATTTTCAAATTCCTTTTTATTTTGGTTGATATGCGCAGTTAAATTCGATTCAATGATCTTATGTACTCAACAAACGCTCATATAAGTGAAGTAAATAACGAAAAAGCCATATTTTACAACTATAAAAAAACTATAATTTCCTTTTCACACGATATATGAAGAATAGTTTCTTCGGCAGGGGTATAATATTAGAATGATTTTTCTTTACAATTTAATACTCGAACCACACATTCTTTGCACATTTTGTGATTCGTTACTGGAAGATAAAATTCGTTACGATACTCAGTATTTAGCGACCCTTGAATAACATTTCATGATTACAATAAATTTTG
Source organism: Bradysia coprophila (assembly GCF_014529535.1). NCBI lineage: Eukaryota > Metazoa > Arthropoda > Insecta > Diptera > Sciaridae > Bradysia > Bradysia coprophila. Next base: position 8,333,557 of record NC_050738.1, on the reverse strand, counting down.
ATTGCACAAATCGTCAGCGATATAAATAGATGTGAGTCGTGTAGCACTGGCATTGTCTACGTTTGCCTAATTGAAACAAGTTAGTATTCCGTTAACCAAGGGTATGAAATGGAGTGCTTTTGTATGAATGAAGTAAATTAACCAATGTTCAATGTTCATGTTGTACCATCTGCTAACGACAACAATGAGCTCTACCTAACACTACTGATACAGCCGAACGTATCTTAAAACTGGTGAAGTAAAAGATTTTCTTTGCGTGTTTATGCTTCTGACCGAGTTGAAATCTGAGAGCAACTACAAACTTCTTTTACCGAGCGACATAATTGTTTTTACATGCTACATGCGTTGAAAGCCGTCAGGATGAAAATTGAAAAATTTCGTTTTCGTGTGTTTATTGACTTCAGCTACGCCTCGGATTAACAAAATTCTCACGAAAACTCTAATTTTCATCTTTTTATCCCAGGTCATGTAAAATATCAAAATCAATGTTCTTCAGTAGGAGAATAATGTAGACTAACGGTCAATATAAGAAACTCTTTAAGGGTCTTACTATTTGCAAGACATGGATTCTCATTACAAACAACGACTACCCCAAGTTTATATCTTAAAGTAGTTAGAGGCTGGATAGTATTGGGGTTACCAGACATGAAAGGTTTTGACGTAAAAAAGAGTACAGAAGAGTACGGTTGTCACAGCAGGACAAAATCATTTAAAATGGCTTTTCAGTAATAGCTAACTCATTCTAATTCTTTTGGACGAAGTAGAATCATCGCTTTAATCATCGCAAAAGTTAACACCTCTTGACATCCATGGCTCTGATTTGTCCAAAAAGAACGATAGCGCAAAGTTATCATCGAAACAGTTATTTTTGCAATCGATTCTGTTGTACAAATTCATTGTTTGCAAAACACCAAAAAGTTCAAAGTGTTCCCGAAATTTTGATAGAAAGTGATCTAAAAATGTAAAACCACGTATTCCAATTATTACCCAATGAATAGGCAATATGTAGCAATATGTCTGCCGTTTCGGAAAGATTAAAAAATGAATTGAAATATTTTCTGTTTCCCTGCAGAAAAATCGTACAAAGAGTGTGAAATAGTAGATGACTAGCTGTAGTCGGTGAAAAGTAGTTGCAATGTCGAAAACGAGTCCATGTAAACTAAAAAGAATACGTCTGGGAACCCTAGATAGTATCCAGTGGATACAAATAGGACAACTACTACTGAGGACTCAGCTGAGAAATGATCTAATTTTTCACAACTTACAGTAAATCATTTCGCAATCAAGATATAAGTGTAGAACACTCGTAAATTCGTAAAAGGAGAACGTAAGTGAATGTTATGAACAAAATAGGAAACATACATCTATCTCCATCTCTATCCATATAGCAGACTACCAATTTCAGGATAAAATTGCTAAAGCCATAGATATAGATTATGTCTAGATTCTGTTTAAGATTCCTTGTTTTATGGAAAAAGTTTCAGGTAATGTTGTACGGGGTCTACGAAAACGGATATCCCTTACAATCGTCCCAGCTACACAATAAATCAAGCATGACACCAAAAATCCATATATATTTACGTGTGCAATAAAACATTGTAAAAAATCATGCACGCCTAATAAAAGTGTACAACCATTTGAACATTCTGGAACGGAGTAGACTCTTATTTAGGAAAATATTTCACAGACAGACGTCATCCTTATTAACTTTAAATACCTACTTTACGATAAGTTGCTTTAGTACCTGCAGTTGAGGTTTGTACCTGATCAAATTCAATTTTTTTTCTTCATTTTTTCACTTATCTCAGGACAACGTAGAAGATGATGAAACAGCAGCAGACGTTACATATTGCACGTAGCAGGTCAATACATGATGCAATACTTGTAGTAGTATTGAAGGATGACTAGTATGTGAGTTGTGAGTAGATATTTCGTGTATTATGTCTAGGCTTTCACAGCTTGTTGATAGAGCGAAAAATCTTTCTGTTTTTTTTTGTGTTCGTCGGTTTGGTCATAAATGATAACTTACCCGAAATTGTTGTTTTTTACAATTCAACGCATTCTACTACTAATTTCTTTTCATTTATAAATATTGCTTTCCAAATTTTACAATATTACTAAACAATTTATGGGCGCCGCTCGCCCGTGCCATGCTGTTAGCGTATACTTATCTGGAAAATGGTAGAAATTTTCGTTTTAAATTGCATCATTAATTGGTGACCTTAATTTCGGCGTGTTATTTGAATTATATATACGGAAGGGACTGGCGAAACGTGTATATGTTCGAAACCCAGAATAAGACGAACAAACAACAAGAGAAAAGTCGTTCAAGAAAAAAAAAACCATCTGCATTTCAATACCCATATTAGCATAAAACGATAAGTGGATTATAGGTAAACTAATAAATGGTATTACCACCTTTTCGTATAAATTATATCCAAAACATCATATCGGACAGGTGATATGACGAAACGATAAAACCGAATAATGTTTCAAATTGTGAGTCAATTTCGAATGGAAGATAAGCGACACGGTTAGTAACAACGTCATGGTTTTTTTTTTCGTGTGTAAACTATAAGCACATCATCTTATTTCTAAAAATAAAGAAAGAAAAGAATGATTAACATCACAGGAATATTTTACACGCGAAAGTGGGTAATTGTTTGCATGAAGTGATGCAATATATAAGAAATTGAATAATTCATTTCAAAATTGTGAGGAAATGCGAGGAAATGGTGCTAATATCATCGATTCTGTGATTGTGAATATTCATTAAGTTTATTCAATTTATAAACACAGTCGAGTCGAGAATATAATTACCGAGTCCATTAAATCGGAATAATAACAAGTAATCTACGTTGCTGAATCGACATAAGCCCTGTCTTACGAAATAAATTATGTCTATCATGCCATTTTCGACTCCAATGTCGATATGCTTTTTCTTCAAAAACAATGTCTGTTTCTCGTAAAGGTTTTTTTTTTTCTTTGTCGTGAAAAGCTGTGACCGGATTATATATTCAAAAAACGTTTTCATATATAAATTCCGTGTTGTGTCTCACGATATTTCTTTTCCATGTATTCGTTTGGAACGCGTCTCCTTACAACTGTTCGCCACGTTATCTAAATTCATGCAATTAGGTTTCCTAATTGAAAGAAATTTTTTCCGAAGAAAGGAAAAGAAAGGAATGAAAATCACTACTAGAAGAACCCCTCGTCTAAATTAAATAACGTGATAGGAATTTATATTAGAAATCTGATATCCCCTTTTTCTAATGTCAATAAATGGTTCAAGACACGCTCAAATACGGCACAGAAGAAGAAAAAAAAACACCATAAACACATTCATTCTCATCGCTAACACTTATTCAATATAATAAATACAAGTAATGAAAATAAAAGCACGCTAATTTCGGAGATTTTTTCTTAACATTTGAACCATTCTGGCCGGGGCACACATAATTGAATGAAGAACAATATATCATCATCTTTGAATTGAGCTATTGACATGTACGCCTTTCCACTTTATCATTGTGGTATCTTTTCGAGTATAACTAATGCCCCCAATTTTTTTTATTGTTCTCTGTGCATTGATAGAACGGTTAAATGAAGAAATGGACTTGAAAGTTTTATTCCTGATTGATCGGATTATAATGAAAGAATTGAATCGGGAATTACATTCGACTGATTTTAGTTCCTCGGTCGAGCACTATATGTTTCCAGATTCAATACTCGTTGAAATCTCACTAGTCAAATTTATGCAATTCAGTTGATAATCTTTCAGGTACAGGAACCATGATACTGGTATCATTATCGGATCTATTACTTCTTTTGTATAACGAATTTTCGATATATTAGTACGAAATCGTTTACTTCATTGGCTTTAACATATATTTTACTATAAAAGACTTCAACATCCTGAGCTCTTGTCTGTAACAGATGACATGTTTAAAATGTTATTTTAAATGGTGGCTGATTGAAAGCTTGACGCTTTTTATATTCAATGCTGTCGATAACAGATGATATAAAATGTTAAATCATCTTTTGATGCTTAATTTGTTTGTTTAGACAATCGAATGCAATATAGCACGATAACTAATCATTTACCGCTTCAAAATCTTAATTATATTCAATGAAATTGTGCTTTTTTTCGTCTGGGGAAGATAATGTCTGGAGTTGATAACGCCAGTATCTTTCGAACAGTAATAATTAATGCTAAATAATTTTATGTTAATGTGTAGCAGCACGTGTAACCGATCACAATTTGCGGATATTTACTATTAGTGAATGGAGATATCAAATACACACATGTTACACGAGACAATTTGATAAAAGAACTTTGTTACCTGTAAGAAGTGTGCAACGGTTTAAAGGTGAGTGAACAGGAATTTTACTTTTACTTTATCACGATCAGGAAAATATTATGTGCATATATAACGAGCACGTTTTTGCATGGAATAGTTTCTTCTAATTTCGAAAAGGGAACGAGTAGGAAACCAATGGAAAAGGTCGTATTGCTCTTTCCGAAAGCTATTATTTATTTTTTGTTGAATTTACAGTCAAAGGCTGTGAAATTTCAGCATAAATTTGCATCAGCTGATTTTCGACTGATCCACACCAAAACTCAAAAATTTTTATACTTTTTTTTATTCTGAATGTTGTATTGCTTCAGTGGTGTTCCGAACTTTATATGGTTGAAGCCACTACACGCAGCCTGTATAGACCGTTAAGACATGTTTAAACAGTTTTGATTGTTAGTTTGGATCAGCTGAAGATTCACTAACTCTAACTTTAAAAACTGTACGTCACACCTGACTAATATTACTCCCTAATTAGACTTTTGAAAATTGTCATAAGCGTCGGACTGGCTACCAAAAGCCCGATCGAGGAAAGACCACTGAAATCTACGAAAAGTCCATAAAATAAAATTTTTCATAAAACAGCAACAGGTCATTCGGGAAACGCCGAATTCCCAGTATGGCCACTCAGGCAGTCGCAGTCCGGCCACTGTATGTCGTGATCGGAAAAGGCATCGAAAAAGTAACGAATGCTCATCTCTTCAATAAATTCACGAAAGTCAACTACTCCGATTTAATCTGTCAAGAGTTCAGTGTTAAACAACCCAATTACTTATAAAAAAAATGAAAGATAAGAGCAATGGTCAGAGATCAAATTCTTTGCAATTATAGAATTTAAGCTTAACCTTAATCGCAATTAGCAATTTAAAAAAATTCCAAATCAAGAGACGCTAAATGTGGAAAAGTAGATTCGATTCCGCAATATTTAAATAATTTCCGGTGCACTCATCAACGAAAAAATATTTTCGCAAAATGTGTAAGGCTTTAACCTTGAACCAAATAGACACGTCTTATCATGTTTTTCACGATAAAATGATTCAAAAATTCTTTATCTGTACTTGTTTACAACGTTCACATACCTATATTTAAGATAGGGATTAAGCTTCGCAAAACAAAATTGTGAAAAAACGTTTATTGAATTAGCTGCAATAACAAAACAATCGAATTAAACATACAAAAAGCAGAAAAAATACAAAAAAAGTGAATTACTCATCGAATCGAACTGGTAGCGTATACATTATAACTAGTATTTATGCAGGTGTAGTGTAGATAATGACAACGTTTTTTAAACGACTAGATTAATCATTGGTTGAATGTTTTTTTCAACCCAACTCAAGTCATACAACTTTGAAGTCGACGAAATGTCTCGAAAAGATAATTAATTTTTCATGCGATTGTTTGAAGTATTTACAGGAACTGATCGGCGTATCTTATCTAATTATTTTGAGCATGGTGATATATTCAATTAGCGAGGAAAAAACGTTTGTAAATTGGTATAAGCTATCTCTAGGCGATTCTAGAAGGACGGCACATAATTACGTAGTGGATAATGTAATTAAATAGTCTCGCTTCAATATCGAATTTAGTAATCGAATTCATTCATAACTATAGTTTTAAGGAAGACTATAGTTTTAAGTTAAGGCGACAGTTTCTTTGACTTTTCAGTTTCATGCTTTGAATGAATACATGTATACAAATCTGTCTTGGTCCAAACAGATCTGACTTCATGAGTGCCTGAAAGGTGTGATTACACATAATCGGCCCGACGAGGCATGACAACAATTACTAACTGTAACACTGATACACTGATAAAAAAGATTTTGGCGGTGTACTTCGGATATGTATGATATACTTCTGTTATGCATAGTATGCGTCGGGTATGTAAGGCAAACCTGTCGTATGTAAGTTTACGTACGATATGTGTGCCATACATCTCACGCGTGTAGTCGACGTAGGACATGTGTAAAATTTTGGTATGTGTAACTTCATCGCAAAATTACCTCATACGCCCAACACGTTTGAGAAAAGCACACGTTTAGGATGTTTGTATACGCATGGTAAGTATGATGTCAAAAGATCGTACTTGTTGTGCGTTAACATTCGTACACTGTGCATTTTATATTAATAGCAACTATGTCAAGTCCTTTACGTACATGAGATGAATGTATCTGTATCAGGATTTTAGGATTCACTTAAAAACAGAAATATTAAATTCAGTCATTTAAATTTCAAAACGTTTTATTCCCTGAGTTTCAATCTCATACTGTTGAAATATCGAAATATTACGCAAAAAGAAGAAGAAGGAATTACGATTACGATTCTCGATATTAGGTCATTGTCATATACCATAGTTCTAATTAGAATTAAAAAAAATATTTTCAAAGTTTCATATGTGTGTCATGTAAGTAAATAAACGTATAGCATGTATAAGTACTTTGTGTGCAAACGTGCTCCACGTTTACCTACTTCTACCAACGCTTCACAATACAACTATCGATGTAGTATGTCTTAATTGCAACATTGGTTGAAGCGCCGCTTTGAGATCAAGAGGTCCCCAGTTCAAACCCAGCACCAAACATTTAGAAAATTTTTATCTAAGAAAAAGTTACGATATAAATGAATAAAAACACGAAAAATATAAAAATTAAAATTAAAAAGAACGAAATTTGACGAAATAATGTACATCAAAATTTCATTTTATTTCGGATACCAGAGCAAACGTACTGGACGTTTACTGACGCAGTGCACGTGTACTAAACGTTCCCGAAGTTCGATCCAAAAATAGCTGTCTGCCAGCCAATTTACACGTCCACTACGTACAGTACACGTCCAGCGCGTTAACTTTTCTATCAGTGTATTGTTGCTAGTAACAATAGATTCTTTTGGTTCTGACCCTTTTATATTGCAAAACGTATGTTAAATCAAATGAAATAAAAGAGTCGACTTCGTCTCGAACCATTTACCATTCCTCGAACGTAAAACACCCTTTACAGTGATTGTATTATAAATAACTATTACTATACAGGCTTGATCACATCCAGTTTGAAAACATTTAAATATAATAGATTGTGGATTTGAGCACTATTTCACAGTACTCTCAATGATTGACGCTGTCGGCAAGTCGGTCACTTATGTCACTTCATCGAACAATATTTTTATGGACAATGTGATCGAAAATTTGATTTCCTAATGATTTTGATTTTTGAATTTCGTATCTCAAAAGACCAACTCAAAGTCAGTGCCATCGCTGATTTTTGCGGTAGTGACGATAACAATTTCTAGAATCTATTTAATGAAGAAAATCGTCTTAAAGATCTAGTATCGTAACCATAGATAAATGCCTTCTCCATGGATATGCTGGATGTAACCTGACACGGCTGTTCATCTGTTATCGATAATGAGTACAAAAATAATGACAAACTCTGGGTAATATGGCCCATTATATAGTAAAATGCATGTTAAAAATTGAGGCACAAGATTTGAAATTTACCAATCAAAAATACTTTTATCGATGGAAGTAATAATACTGGTTAATACAGATTAAGTAGTCTGATCGGTGAAACGAAAATAAACTGTGTGGTTCGTCGTGTTGTTTGCGAAGTTTACACACATAAGTCAGTCCTGTAAACAAGCAACAATATGTTTGTTTGGTGGGATATAAAGTGCGAAAGAGAGGCGGTAGATTTAAAAAAAATCGTTTTGAATGAAACGATTTTATTTAAATGCCTGAAGTTTCCGATAAAATAAATTAGTACTAAGACAACCACTTTCGAGAGCTTTAAAGTGACATCAGGGATCCCTATTTATACAGACCAAAAAAGTGCATTTCACTTCGACTGTGTTACATAGTCAATATAACTACGTTTTCTGTTTATAGCTGATATGATAACAAAAAAAGACACATTTTTCATTTGTGGCCCTATTTTCATGTGTATTTCAGCTGCGTGAACATTTTTATCCTCGAAATATTGTACACAAAAGAACGAGGTTTGTACGGCATTATGCATTCAAAAAACGAAACGTCTATTGTATACAGTTCAATTTTGGGAGTTTTTTTTATCAAAATAAAAATTTTTCTCTGCCTCCACCTGAAAGCTATACAACTCTAGACACATAGCAATCATATTCCCTTTCTTTCCGTTGGTAAAAAAAACCGAGTACTTTTGATAATGGATTAGCCTTGCGGGCGTGTATTTATTGTAAACAGGTTGAGAATCATTGACACAATTGACACAATTGACACAATGAACCGATTTGGACAAGTCATCGAAATTTATGTTGTTATTTTCGTACTAATTTTCATTTTATTTTTCTAGAGATGTTGTACACAGATATTGTTTGTACACTGATTTAATGCTGAAAAATAAATATATTAAACTTTTACAACCGCTTTAAACTATTATAATGAAAGAGATTGAAAAAAAAACGTACAAAATCGTACACTTGTAAATTAACTGGCATTTGTTTTGCATTTGTACGTTATAATCTTATTGATTTTATTAATCCTCCGATAACAAGGCAGGAAAAAAAAAGATGATGAAAAACGTAACAGGTATAAACGGTATAAGCCTCAATATAAACTACAAAGTAAAAAAAAATCAGGGCGCTGCAGGTTATTATTTAAGAATGTATTTGTTCAACGAGAAATGGGGTGTTATAAGAGTAATACAATCGATCCTACATCAATTGTTCTGATTTAAAGTAATCATCTCATCCCACAATACCTTTGTAAAGATTAAAATTGAATAGAAACTGGGAAGATAATACGACTTTGTTGCGTATTATTACGTGATATATTATGTGACCCTTAAACATTATTATTAATTAAAAATGTGTAATGCCTCTAACCCAGTCGGATTACCTAGAAAATTAATTTCGTAGTACACGCATTTTACATGGTTATGAAGCATCCGAACTTATTACTCTTGGGTATTAAATAGTAGCTAATGGAAGCTTAATTTCTTACCTCAGTTACTTATCTTTTTATCACTTTTCAGCGTTTCTCTTTACATTGTGTTATATTCAGCTGTAATCTGGAATTATTTATAAGTCACGATTTTATTTCTACATTTCAATACAATGCCATACACCAAAGAGTATTTTACAAATACGTGCGGAGAAGAATATTTAATTTTATTTTTCTGTATGTTTGTATGGGACTCATACTATGAGTTACATTGGGTTATATATAAAATGCAATAAACCTACCGATTGCATTAAATTATGAAGTAGCAGCGAAACTAAAATGCGTTTGATCTTGTGTATGTGTTGCACAAAATGTTGTATTAGTAGGGTGTAGCGGATTTTAGGAAATTTTTCCTCTCGTGTCTAGCATTTCCTCGGCGATTTTTTTTTACAAGCCAATGTCAAGCATATCGGGATAAATTTGTTGAATCTTGAATCTATTTCTTCTTTTGTCCAAAACATCGCCTAGGGTATGTTAGAAAATCTTTTACTTCAATGGTCTTAACGAACTATTTACTAAAAAGGACACATTTGTGGAGACCTTCGCTTATTTTGGTCGTTGCAGTCCATAACAGATGATTGGCTCTTTCTGAAATTGAGATTGGCGTGGCGTAGAGAAAAATTTGAGGGTCATATTTTTCCAAATTTTAATTGCTATAATAGGGGTAAACCATTATGGTTCGTAAAGTTCGTAAGTATGGCAATTTCGTGAACTCTTGACCTTTATCCCATATTTTATGTCAAAAGTCTACGAAATACCCATGCTCACGAACTCTACGAACCATATGGTTTACCCCTAAATGTTTAACTTGCTAATAAGAATAATAAATCAATGCTGAAGAAATCATGATCAAATTAAATTTTTAGAAGAAAAAAATTCCGCTACACCCTATTGCATCAGTACCTACATTTAATTTGTCTTTCGCGTTCTGCCTGCGCTCGTTTCTAGTTTGAACCTAACATTACACTTATAATGCCAAGATGTTATGATAAACTTTAGCTTTATAATTATATTTGCATTCACTTTTCTTGCATTCATTTATTCGCCAATGAGCACACATATGCAAAAAAATAATTGTATTAGTAAACAAGTTTCTGTAAAGCTTTGTAAATATGAAATTGCTGAAGTTTAGTAGACTACGTGACGCTAATGATCAGAATATAGAAAAAGAACTTTGCCAAAAATTGTTTTATTTTGTTGACTTACGTAATTTTCATAACAAGTCAGGCATAATTGACAGCTGGCACTGTTACAATAAAGTATTTTAATTATGAGGAAAAAAACACAAATATGAAAATAATTTGGGAAAAAATGTCTAATTTAGAGGAAGTCAACAGCAGTTAAATTACCCATGAAGTAGAAAGAAATGCAAATGTATAAAATACCCGAATGAACGCCGACAATTTTCAAGTGTGCTGTATATAGAGGAGATATTCATAAATATGACTTCCACAAAAAATAAATCAAATCTCTTTTATTATCCTCTTTCGCCTCAGAAATCGTACTTGAATGCGGTGTGGTGTTCAAAACCTTTCAAAGCGTGTCCGTTGGCAGAGAGAAAACCCTTTACAAAGTTGTATGGTAGTTTCAAAATTACGTTATATCCGGTGAGTAAAACAAATGAAGTAAATCATTATCTAGCCCATTCATTAACCGTATCTCAGTTCAAAGTCAAAGTGATTAAAGCAAATAATGAGATTCTCAGAAACAAATTAAATTATTTAGATCGAAATTAGCAGTAATTTTAAGTGCTACATGAGTGCTTAACTCTGCGTTTCGTTACAATGAAAGTAGCAAAATTCGAACTTTACTTCCTTATTGAAGCAAACATAAGGAAAATAGTTATTTGTTAACCTTGAGAAGAAAATAGGAAATTTCAACAATATCGAAGTTTTGCTGTCAGAGCGAATCGCTCGAGTTGGAATTTCCTGGTTTCTCATCAAGGTTAACATAACCGTTTGTCCTTTTACTCCACGAAACGAACTCATCATTTTCACACCATTTTCGAAAACAAAAACAAAGCTGACAGTAAGGGAGAGAAAATTTCTAATCTCTACCCAAAATGTCATGAGACAAAACGTCAACAAAACGTAATTTTCTCATGGCCTTGAGAATGGAGAAAATAAGGTTTTTTATGTCTCAAGTATGACAAAAAAAATTTCAGCTAAAATCTTACACAGACTGCGAGCTTAACACTTATAGAATCTGTTACTTCTTTTCATTTTCGTATTTCAGCAAAATTGAAACTGAATCTGGTTCTTCAATAGTATAAACTTGCTTTGTGATATAAAAGAGTACATTTGCAAAGATCCATTGCTCAATTTTTGTTGTAACTGTCGTTAACAGACGAATTTCTCTACTTGGTTTTTATTGAGTGAGCGTGTTATTTGTTAAAATTTTACAAACGCTGATCGTAGTCATCAATAAATATATTTCTGTTGTTGCTTCAACTACTTCCTGGTTTTTGGTACAAAATCTTTTACTTCACTTATTTAAACATACATGTTTCTCACTGCTTATTTTTCTAGTCGTTGTCGACAACAGATGACTAGCAGTTTCTACGAGGTTAACTAATGCTACAATGACATCTTAGAAACTGCTAGTCATCTGTTGTCGACAACGACTAGAAAAATAAGCGGTGAGAAACATGTATGTTTAAATAAGTGAAGTAAAAGATTTTGTACCAAAAACCAGGAAGTATTTGAAGCAACCAAGTAGAGAAATTCGTCTGTTAACGACAGTTACAACAAAAATTGAGCAATGTATCTTTGCTCATTTTAACTGTTGTTTATACTCGCAGTGCACTGTGGACAGCAAGTTTGAATATAATCGACCCGAAATCGACATATATGATGTCTTCACATAGGTACACACTTGTATATTTATCATTTAACTCGCATATTAATACAATAGGGAAAGTACTATAAACAAATATACATACGTTACGTACCAACCAACATTCAATATCCGCATCTGTGTGGCTAACAAGAAGAAGAAGAGACAAAGAAAATTGTTTCCATGAGAAATTTAGAATCAAATAAATTGCATATCAAATGTATTATGTATTTTCCCGATAACGTATCCAACGAATAAGATCCAAGCAATAAACTCTACGAATATTAAAAAGAAGAAGGAACAATAATCTATGCATTGATGTAAGCAAGCTGAAACCATTACCAAACCTTTATTCTGTTAAATAACATCCATAGAACATTAAATGAACCATTCACTAAAAATTGGTTTTTTTCCTCCATTCGCACAACCACATCAAACAAAAAAGAAAATATATTTGATGAAGCCAGCACTTTACTCAATACATACAATGCGAACTCAACTCCCCTCTGATGTTAATGATAGTTAGGTTCGGAAAAATTTATTGTTGAATTGTTGCCACATTTATGCCACAGGAATCTATGCATGTTTGAGTGTGTAGATTGCGATTCCTTTTGTACCACAAAAAAACACACACTCCCTTTGTTTCCACGAAACTCTACTACGTAATTTAACCAATATACTGAATTGAGCCACCAACTTTGGTTCGATTTACTGAATGTCAATTGTGCTTCGGCATTATGACATCATAAAACCTTTAGACGAAAAACACATTGGTGTGATTTCGTACAAGGGGATGTGCAAAAAAATAAAACGTAGTTTTTGCGAAATGTAAGGATTCAGAACAGTGTAAACGAAATTTCAATTAACTTAACCCCAATATGTTACTTTTGCAAACTGTCGTTTCACATACAATAGTCTTAGATTTATCAGCTAAGTCAACAGTGTTGGACAAAAAAAAACGAACAAATGACTAAAGTTTTGTGTAACTTACTTTTCAAAAGTTACTTATGACCATGAACCGCACTTGGATCTTGTTATAAGCTGTACTATCAATATTCTCTCGGTTAAAATAGGATAGACCAGTTGCTTCTTTTCGTTATGTCTTATGTCATGAAAATGGAAATAAATATTTGCCATACTATCCATTAGTCATTTTCAGTACTTTCATGTTCTCTAAATACTTTTTTTTCCACTAAGATGACTTATGAAGTGAAATGTTTTTTTTTCTTAAAATTAAAAGTTCGCGTAATTTGCGAATTATTTTTAGGCAGTTTTTTAAGTATGAGTCAAGTAAAAATTGAGTTAGAATGATGGAAATTTTGGTGAAAAATCTTGTCACATACAGAGGTTTCACTATAGCATTCACTTGGAGTACATTAAGCTTAGAAGAGGTAATAACCATGAAATGATTTTCTTTTTCGAATTTTCCGAGCGCTCGATATGGAATTTCTTTTTCTTTTACGAGGTGTTATATACCGGTTTTCTTCTCGAAACAAAAAACATGAATTCTATTTCTGAAAAGAAAACAAAACTGACAGTTCAAGTGAGAAAAGTTCTATTTTCTTCCCACGGTAGAGAAGTCCTGTACTTCTCTCACTAGAAATGTCATCCGACCAATCGTCAACAAAACGCAATTTCATCGTGGCATATTGAGGAAAGAAAATAAGGTAAATAACACCGCATATACGAAATAGTTATTTGTTCAACGAGGGAAGAAAAGTTGCAAATTGCATTTTGAGGATAGCGATGGCAACAAGTCACTCGAGAAAATTCAATTTCCAACTTTTTCTATAGGTAAACACTTCGTTCTTCACAAGAGAGGCTTACGAAGATTCTGTGCAAAGGAGAAAATGACTATTTTCTCGCCGTTGTTGTGACACTATACACATTAAAAAACATCTATTCATCTGTTGTCGACAACGATGACTGACAAATACAATCGATTAGCTCCGGGCAGCTTTCTCTTATATAAATGAAAAAGTACAGTAAAACTAAAGAAGTAAAAGATTCGATATATAAAACACTAAGCTCAACTTGAAACAGAGTAAGAAACAGATTTAGTCACTGTATATGTTGGTGGATACGCTTTTGCTGTGTATGTTTAAATTTAATGTTACAGACAAATCTACCATCCAAACTCATAAGAGCTTCGGACGTGCAAAATATTATTTGAATAAGCGAAAACAATATTTTTTTCAGAACAACAAAATCTCCTACGGCAGTATTGGGGGCGTTTCCAATTTGAAAAAAATAAATAATTATTTTGAAATTTACCTCGTCATCTTCTCAATCATCTTTTTTATATGTACCTCATCATGTTGTTAATTTTGTTAATTTTCGTATCACAAATATTCTATACCCAGAAAACGTTGAATTAAAATTTTCAAATTTTAACTGAAATCTAATAAAGAAACTTTCCAAATTATGATTTTTCTGGCATTACTATCCCTTTTTCTAGTGACAATATTTTTTTTTCATTGCTCAGTATTTGTCAACTTTAATGTTAGCCTCTTTTAATATTAATCATGGACGAAAAATATAATAATAATTTACATTACAAATGGTGATATTTGCAAACCATTTCCTTTTTGATTGCTGTAAATCGTTTTATTATATTAGAATCGTAAATTTGCATAACTGACTCAATAAAACTCAGCCGTTCGTTTTTTGCATTTGAGTGTTACAATGTTGTAGAAGACAAATTAAATCTCTACATGTGGCGCTCTGTCCTCTGTATCAACTTCAAAATGAAAAATAAAATGAAGAAAGCAAATCTACACTTTAATATACATCGTCGTATAATCCAAGGGATACCAATTTTAAAATGCAAATTTTTATGCAGATTTGTACCGCTTGCAAGCCGAAATATTAAATTCTATGTCTACGGTGAACTGTTTGGCAAATATTTTACTATACGGTCATCTATGGAGCGAAAATAGACAAGAGAAAAATTCAACAGTTTAACAGCCAATCGCAAGTTACTTTTAGAAATGTAAAGAGGAGAAATTTTACACAATTCCTACACAATGGTGAAATCGACTTTCATATACATTTTGCAACCCTAGGGTCGTAAAGTATTTTTCGAAATGCGGGTGAGAAAATGGCCTTTTTCTTCACTCCTATCAAACTTCGGAAGCCCTCGTTGTGAAAAACATTGTGTTTATCTAGGGAAAATGGGGAAAAAGGTTGGAAATTGCATTTTAAAATTACCAAACTTACTATTTGATAATTTTATTGGGTAACAACACCTTCGAAATGCAGTTTCCAACTTTTCTTCCCTCTGTGAACAACTAACAATTTCATTAATGCGGTATAATTTACCTTAATTTATCCCGAATCATGTTGGTCGATTGGTCGAATGACATTTCTAGTGAGAAAAATGTAGCATTTTCTCTCTTGCGGGAAGAAAATACAACGTTTCTCACTTGAACTGTCAATATGTCAACGTTTTCGAAAATGGAACAGTAAATTAATGTTTTGCTTCGCAAATGGAACATATGAAAAACGTTGACTTCATCTCTGGCAGAAACCTTGCTCTTGTTTGTATTTCCTATTTTCTATCCTTCGGCAAACAAATAAATAAGGGCAGACGAGAAAATAGATATTTTCTCATTTCGGAATACAAAGTTCGGATAAAACGTCAGGTGTCTTTTTGAAAAGTGAGTTTTACAATATTTCGCCCCTAGTCACTATAGAATTACTAAGAACTATTACTTAAGGAAAAATCGATGATAATGTACTTAAACAAAGGCCTTGCATATCTTCCAATTGATTCCTAATTCAAATATCCATAGACATACCTCTCGTTACAAGTCTAATAATAAAACAGTATTTACAATAAATATATATATATATACGTAAGATGAGAGCGTTAACGAAATTGTTAACATCGAAAACGTGATTATTAATTTAATCCCAGATTAGTGTAAGGTAAACCATTTCGTGTTTATTGAAATAAAACAGCAACACATCCAATACACATTTGTACGAATAAAAAAATCACTGCTCGTTAAAATTAATGCAGGTCAGGTTATTGTTTATTTTTAGAATAAATAATAAATATTATATTATTATATGGGTGAGATATATACAGAGAGAAACTTTTTTTTTTAAGTTTCAACGACTCTGCTAGCAAACGACGAGCCAATAATATATATACTGTATGGGTCTTTCGTATAGCTCAGCTAGAAAAGCACATATGAATCGAATGTTCATTATGCAATTTTTCAATGTTTGCATATTCGATTTTAAAGTTGAATAAACTTTGCTATGTAAGAAAACGTGTTTATTTTGTGTCAGCAGTTTAATCTGTTTAATGAATGTATAATAATTCATTTTCTATATATACAAACGCATATACCCAGTCAAGTGTATGGGTGTCAGTTACACTCATGCAGTTAGTAGAAAATTAAATGAAGTTAAAATCGGTCTCGAAAAACAAAATAAAATAAAGAAAAATTTGTTGATAAATGTATATAAATAAACACTTTTAAGCGTTTCATATATATATATAGATATGAAGTAAAGAGACTCTAATTTAAATCTAATATTTACATTGAATTTGTTTCAAACGTTTTAACAGGTAAACGTGATAAAACTACATGTTCATTAAGTGATCCATCCAGAAAATGCATTCAGGGACAGTTGATTCTTTATTGAGATAATGGGTTTTAAAGCAGTCTAATGCAGAGTAATTAAACTATGAAATTAAATGGAACCCTTTAAGGGATTTATTTCAGTTTTTTATTACCCCAACTCCAGTTTGCAACGAAATGGACACCCTAAAAAAAACGAAATTTAATTGTTCCTGTTATTCATTTTGTGACACATAGCTGATCCACAATCCAAATTGATCACCAAAAGTTCAATGTGAATCAAAATGTATAACACAATTGTTTAATCTTTAACAGACGGCACGTTACCATAATTAACAAGTCTGCTACTTTTTTCGGTCAAAGCACTTTCCGGCAGGTTTGATACGTAACCTATGTATACTTCATACACGCGTTTCTTTAATAAAGGGCTACAAAGGCCATGTTTGTAAAAGGTCATTACCATCCGTGGGGAATGACTTTTCATCTTTTTGTGGTTTTTGGGGATTTCCTTATTTACCCTATCTGAACTTGTTAAAAAAACTTATAAAGAAAATAAGAACAACTTCATATTAGTCTCAAATAATGTGAAAAGTAATTATTCCCTTGTTCCAAGCAAATCAGAGTTGAGAGTGAGTTATTAAAAATTCAGAAGTTATGATACATTTGTGAGCCACCAGGAAACGCTTCATTCCAAAAGAATTTTTTCATGGAGATATTTCTTAGTTAATAAAGTGTTATTCTTCGTTGTCTTAAAAACAAAAATGAAATTTTAATGAGATCATACAAAATATTCATTTAATTTCTGACTATTGACTGTCGGCTAATGGGTTCACAGCAGTAAGAATTCCGTATATTGTCCGAATATAACTGGTGTAAATCTGAGTTTATGCTTAAAAACGTGTCGCTTTGGAGATGTCTTCAACATATTTGTTTCATATAAAATAATAAGCCACAAATATTAAAACCTTTCCGTAACGACTAATCATCTGTTATCCACAATAACGAAAGAAAGAATCGATGACCCACGATCAATGTTGTCTTATATCGTAAGATAATTTTTTTGAAATGAAGTACAAGATTTTACCTCATATACTAAGCGATCCTTTGAACAACAGAAGTAGAATATGTTAGATTTTACAGCAATACCTTTTCCATTTCACAACAACGAGGTGGCTCACCAAAGAGTTGCTGCTTATATTGTCTCTTAAGTTTCATTTGTTGTTTCATAGTTTAATGAGGAGAATTTGATTGATTGATCGTAAAGTATGGAAGGAAAACATTTATTAAAACAGGAAGTGAAAAGTATTGAAGAGGAAAAATCACGAAAAAGGAAGGTTATAGAAATTGGTTCACTGGATCAATAGCTGGAGTCCTTAGAACGAAAGTAACTTGTCCTCGCAGAATAATGTTGGTAAAGATAAATAAAAACTGAAAAGTAATCAATTAAATTAAAAGTAATTTTGTGGTTTTAGCTTTATCTCACAAAGTGTGATACGTATCGCACTTGTTTCACGTACGCAATAGGTATACGGGCTCGTACGGGGCTAACATTGAAGCGACGTTCGTAACTGGTTTTTTTTTTGTATTTCTCATCAGTCAATGCTGCCATGTATGTTTACTTCAATGATTAAAACAAGAAAAAAAAATGTCTACGAAAAGTCATCCATTAAGTCATATAGATATTGTACTATTAATAAGCAAGATAACTCTGTAGTTCACTTTACGATCGCCCAACCTTCATCATTACACACAAAGTTGGAGACAAAGTTATTAAATAAATATAAATATGTTGACATATAACAATTTGAAGGGTGTTAAAAAACCGAACAACGACAACAATGATATTTACCACTATTTATCGTTTCGAAATTTTTTCTGTCCAAAAACACCAATTTGTTCTTACATTGTGTGTATCTTCTGAATATTATATACATGGCATATACATTGAATGACAAAATATGCTTTTGCTTATACCCACATAATTAAAACAAATTAAAATGTGGTTTCAATAAAAAAAAACTCATTTTGATTACTATTTGTTAAACAAAATACATTATTCATAAAGTGCTTGTGCTAGTACAATCATACGTATATATATACGTACGAATATATACACATGAATTAGGTCTAAAAATGACGGTTATTTTACCGGTGGGTTTCATACGGTTCGTGTCTCATTTCATTATCATTGAGGAAAACATCGTCAATCAGAAGCTCATGTTTTCTTTTTTCGTGTATGAATATATTGTCCATAAATAATCTGCATAAATGCATAGTTTTCAGTTGCAGATGCATATACATACATATAGCAGAAGACCCTGTTAAATATTGTTATTATTGCAGTGCGGATAGAAATATAGCTTCTTTAAAAAAAAAGTGATAGCGCATATGCAGTTAAGAGGGCTACCAAATATATACATGAAAATGAGAAACATAAAAAAAATCGATTGCATATGCTTCGGTTTACAAAATACTGATAATATTCAAGAAAGTGTGCCTTGTAAAAGCTTATGAACGATAACGAATCCGATTTCAAATTATTGAAATTCAGAGAGAGAAAAAAAATTTGAACAGTCGGAAGTAGAACGGTTGTAAATTGAACCTTTCTTTAACACCTGTATTTTCAACGAACATATTGTATACATAATAGCTATTTTCGTAACTGGTTAGTAAATGTGGTTGTTTTGTGCAAAAAATGTGATGCGAGCGAAGCGAGTTCGGCGACACATCGTGTGCGTAAAACTCCCATTTATTAACGTGATAGCAGCAAGATTTCATCTACTGTTAGTTAAAATATTCATTTGTATGACTTTGTGTTGCTGGTCGCAAGAGTTTAACTTCTAGTTAAAATATTCATAATTTTCATGCAACCCGTAACTAGCACAGAATCCTACTAGGCTTATATTGGCTATATGCAGAGGACATATAACCAAAAATATCAATATTTGCGCACGGACAGCTTCGTATGTAAATCGACAACTTTTTCTAACTACATTGATGCTGAAGATTATGAATATTTTCAACTTACAGTAGATAAAATGTTTTCCAGTTATATATCGATAGACCCGGACGAATATTTTTTTTTTTGTGAAAAGTTTTCCGGTCTTTTTCATAGCAGGCAATTACGGCTTGTTTACTTTACGTATACATTGCTATTTTCTAAAATGTTCTAGAATGATGCTTAAACAGCATCAGGTATCATCGGACACCCTTCACGAAGAGCCAACGAATATACACACTGTGAACACATTCGTACTCATCTGTAAAAAGTACATTAGAGCAAAAAAGAAGGACGCTTTCAATAAGGCATCGTTTTAAAGGGCGAAAAAGGTCAACTGTTTGCGAGAAATATTAATCAAAAGTTTATGAACTGATGTGTCTCTGACAAATCTAAAAAGACAACTTTTTTTTTCTTCTCGGTTATTATTATAAAATTACGATCATCAATCATTCTGGTATAATGTAGTTGGGTAGTTGTTTGTGAATTATTAGCTGAATATTATTGAAAAACTATTTTTTAACTATCTGGGGTTAACTTTAATTGTGTGTGCCCTGCGACAATAACAAAAGCCTTTCACACCTTACCTGATTCAATAATATATTTGATTCTTAAACATTTTTTCGGATCTGTTTTTCGAATTTCATTTTTGTCAGGTAAGTTTTTTTTTGTTTATTGTAACAAAAGGTTTCAATATCAATTCGTATAAGCAGTTTTTTTTTATTGAAATTTAATATGAAACACTGCGAATGGACAAAATTTGTTACCGGTTAAAATATGACACTAAAGCACTAAAATGCTATCGAAAAGACCGCATATGAAATTAAATAATATGAGGCCCGTCTAACATTACAGATGATTTTCAAACATTAAAATCTCTGAATATTAAATATTAAACGCACCTAAAGCATACCCACAATGTATTCTCTTTTACGATTTTATTTCAGAATTGAATTAAATAGAATTTTCGCAATTTTCTTTATTCCTGGTATTCTACCGTATCTATATATACACAATTCATGAAAATAATTATTTTAATAACAATAATCAGAAACACAATCATATCTACAACGATCCCGGCATGGCAGCCAGGCAGGCATAGGCAAACGATTTAATATTTTATGTGTTATAAATTATATCACACAAAGAAAAAGTGTTTTTCACATCAGCTGATATTATTTTTATGCTCTTTATACCAAACAGCCGTATAATGCATGCAGCAGTGGAACAAAGAGGCATAGAGGGAAGCAACATGAGTATACCAATTTTCATCATGACAAATCCATATGTTGCATGGCAACAATAAAATGTTCACGATATTCAGTGCACGTATTCAAATTTATGGTGAAAAAGGTGAGATTACGTCAAGAACGAACACATATTTCCACACAAATGCTTCAAAATGATGAATTACATCCAAATTGTCGATTTTATTTTCTTTGTTTGCGGCGATTATAGCCATCTATCCGTAAAAAGGCTATAGTTCGTAAAAATTGGCCTTAGCAACAAACTCAGCTGGGGGCATTAAATGTACGGATGCATTTATGCTTGTTCACTGTTTGAATGTAAAATCCATATACATATCAGATGGATATAAGTATGGATATACATACAGAGTGATCTGTGTATATAGTTGGGTACATTTAGTACAAACAAGCGAAGAGCTATGAAACATATATATGTATATATATAATCACGGACGTACGGTCAATAAATTACATTCTGTTTTCTAAAAAAAAAATTTAAGTAATTTGTTTTGTATATTTTTTGAGATAAAACCGAATAAAATGGAAGAGAAAATATTGAGAAAATCTACATAATTCCCTCGTCAATATAATAGTATTTACTTTGAAGGTTTACTAATACCAGCATAACCAGCTGGTATTAAAAATAAAATCGATGTTGAACTTGTTATGCTGTTTTTTTCAACATAGACACACAAGCATACTTTTCGTTGGTGTGTGTGTACGCGTATTAGAGTGGTTCATTTCCAAAAAAATTTAAAAATTAGAATTGAATTTTATTCATGAAAAATACGTGAGCTGTCGTTCACATCTTATATTTCAAGAGTATAACTGACGTCAGTGAAATTTAGACGTAATGTTACATCAGCTGTTCTTCTGCATAGAAATAAAACTGCTTGAAACGTCTTTTATAGGGTTTTACTACTACCATACAGGATAAAACCATATAAAAGACGTATAAGATCCGTAGTTGCCCATGCTACATTTTCAAGTTTGCATCTTTTTCGATATATTTACATCAACCATAACGAATTGAGACAAAAAATGCTGTTTGTATAAGCAGTTTTGTTAGAGGTGAACCAGCTGAAAAACAACTGAAGCAAATTCATGTCTCAATTTCACTGACGTCAACTGTAATCGAAATAACTTAGAATGAAAATGCAATAAAGCATGAACATCCTCCGCAACGAATCGTTTGAATAAATCAAACTGAAAAGCTAAGTAATTCACTTAGACGTATCAGTTCACTCAGATATATCACATACTGATATATTGACTTTTCATTGAAGGCCAACCACACAATTAGCTTACATTTCGTATACAAAATCTCCATAAAAACTTAATTTTAGCTTTTATTGGTGTTTGTGTAATTAGCTGAGCAAACATTTTTCGCTATTCGCAAAAGCTTTGCTTCGCAACGTGGAAAATCTAGAAGGTCAATAAACATTAGGTTTCACAAAGTTTAATGAGATATTCCTGGACGAAGCTTTGGTTATGAATCAGTCAGTCGTGTTGTCGTTAGAGAATTTGAGGTTTTTCCATTGTGTCTTTTTTGACATTCTGTGGTCACTGGCCACAAAGGCCATAGATAGATATCTATACATATATGTCTACATAATATCATCTGTTACCGACAGTGACGACAAAAGTTAGCATTGAATTCTGGCAAATGCTGAATTATATAAAAAAAATCAATGCTAAAACAGATGAAGTAAAAGATCTATAAATCTGTTCAAAGTTCGTTTCTCAAAAGAAGTAATAGACCCCATAGGTCATCTGTAGGTTAAAGGAATATCCACACTTTCGTCATCACATAGCTATTTTCAAAACTGTCAATGTGTTCGTTCGTGACTCTTCTAACCAAAATCAAACAAAAAGAAAATCAAGGTATACAAACCACCCTAAGTTATATACACCGTTCAAACATATGTGCATACAAATGGGTACCTATATATACTGTGTTTTGTGTATGCTCAATCGTTGTTTATAAAATGGTAGTGCGAGGAGTACGCTATACGTGAAGTTACATCATCACCATCTAAACATTAAAGGAGTATATAAGTGCGTGCACATATGTACGACAAGATTCACGATTGGATTATAATTTGTACACTCAAAATCAAGCGTAAAACTATTGCGATTTATTTTTCCTTTCATGAACTGCGTTCTAACTGAAGAGGGTTTACTTTTTTTTAAGCATTTTGCTAGATCCACTATGACAGTAGCACCAGTGGTTCAATTCTCTCTTATAGATTTTTGTTGTTTGTCTTTTTCAATTATGGAACAAAGAAGAAAAAAAAACATGCTTCGGAGTTAAACCACTGGAAATCGGAATCATTTTTCGATAATCAAAATCTTTTCGTTTTTGTTGATAAAACGTGCGTAGACTATTAAAATTCACGAGTGGCCCGAAATGTTTGCCAGAGTCATAAAATGTCGATACGGTCGTGTGCTCGTGTATGGAGTAGGATGTCAAACATATTTTATAACTCATTTCATTGTCCTTTTAAAAAATAAC
This sequence comes from Bradysia coprophila, assembly GCF_014529535.1. Classification (NCBI taxonomy): domain Eukaryota; kingdom Metazoa; phylum Arthropoda; class Insecta; order Diptera; family Sciaridae; genus Bradysia; species Bradysia coprophila. The sequence goes on along the minus strand of NC_050738.1, from coordinate 8,310,046 downwards.
ACTAATTTTATGGCAGACCCGCTCCTATCCTACGCAATCCATCATTAAAAGATAACAAAGAGGAAAGAAATGAAGACAAAAAAAAACCAAACACGCGTGTCAGTTGTCTGATTTTTTTCTGGTTGTATAAATCAAATAGCAAAAATATCCATCAACTTGAAAGTGTTCAATATATTCTTGTTATATCATTTTGTGCACACGACCATCTGGAAGTAAAACGGTTTGCCAAAATTTAATTGTTGGGTTTTTACGAAAATACGTAACAATTTTGGCACAGCATTTCGTTCTTTTTTAATTACTGCATTAACATCAGAGGAAAATAAGAATTCCGGATAATGTTCCAACCACTTACACGTGTATTATCCTATAAACTTCTGTGTTTTATTATCTTTCCTCGTGTCTCTAAAATTACTGGATTATTTGTTATTCTTCTTCGACCGCTTTTCAATGTTATTATCGGTTCTAATTCAATAAATAAAAAAATACAAAGGACGCAAATACTAATCACTTGAAGCTCTAACTTTGTACTTTGTAAAAATTACCTTGGAAAATGTAATAAAAGAATTGTTCATTTTTAATTAACAATACCAGCAGACCATATAGCCCTAGGGATATCAACACTATTTTTAAGTTCAATGCAAGTTCAATGCTGAACAATTTATAGAACTTATGTGCCATAATTCTGATGTAATCATCAACTACGGATGCAACTTATTTCTTGGTAAATCTGGGATACACAAAGCGGAGAATGGAAATAGGAAAATCGTTAAAAAAATTTAATTGAATTGAACAAAGAGCAGAATTTTGCCTTGAAATAGTTTCCATAACTGTAGGGTCGGTTCGAAAAGTTGGATGAAAAGTAATGAAAACCCAATCGAACTTTCATCTGAAACTTTGAAATACTTTTCGTAAATATAAACTTTTACGCTTGGCTTACCTGACCGACCTTCTGAATCCTTTTGAACAAGTTAATGTTGTTTTCTGTTACGTAATTTCGAAAACTACAAACCTTTCATTCATTACGAATTAATTTCAATAGAAGTTCTTAAATCTATTATAACAAAAATTATAACTAATCAGTTCACAGGTTTGTTTGTTGCGTTCGTACATTTGATTAAAAAATCGAATACATACAAAGTAAAAATGTTATTAATGATATTGCTGAATATGCGTAACTGATTATTTTCGAATTTACAGCAAAATTAGTGCGGCAATTATTTTAATGTCTGAAAATTACAACAATTATAGTCATAATCGGCGCTACAATTTAGACAAAATGTTGCGTTGCTATTAAATTGTTCTAAACTAATAAATGTGTGGCTTTAAATAAATAAATTCCAATATATGAGGGTTTAGCATGTACATGTTAATAATAATACAACAGAGCCGAGAAGAATTACTAATCTTCATTTTACAACTTTGTAAATAGAGAAACAACTTTTGTATAAATAAAATTTAATATTTAGGTTGCGAGTTAGGCTAATCAGCCGCTCTCGGGAGTGTCAAATTCCATAAAACTTTTAAAACCAACAGATAAACGAAAGTCCCAATACATTTTCAGATTTTTTACAGACAAACGGCAAACAAGGAAGTTCTTTACTTTCAGTTGTAATTAATTAACTAATTAGTTGAACAAATACATTTTTAAGTGAACCTCTACTACTTACCTAGAAATATTTCATTTGGACACTTGAATTTTCAAAGCAAACACTTTTTTTTGCAATAAATATCCACTACATGAGTTCTCTTGATAATGTCTCAGACGAGGGAAAAAAATAGTAGAATTAGTAGATAATAGAAGTAAATATAATTTGCTATTGCTATCATTGAGCGGTCTTGCACAATGTTGACGTAGGTACCTGTAACAATGAGCAATTAGTGTTATTTGTTGTTACTAAATTTATCATCGTCTGATAATGCCGAGATCATGAACTTAAGCAGCTATTAAGTTGTATACACTTTCGTGGCAAAACAAAACAAAACCTTGTTAAAGGGGATTGCATATCGTTAATCATTTGTTGACAAAGTGAAATAAATTTATTTTTAGCAAGCAAAAACCACTATAACAGATAACGATCTGAACTGAATGTTGTCAACAGTAAATCGTGCCAGACCTGCTTAAAAGCTCAAGTTTTATTTTCATTTTTATCAAGTTTGAGCTTTCGTACAGATTGCTCGTACCGTTTAAAATAATCACCAGCTTTTATTGCTTGAAAAGCGATTTCATTAAGTTTTTGACTAAGTAAAATTATTCGTAAGAAGTGTTTATGAATTGGGATTGGATGAGAAATCACTGTTCCTGCAAACTATTAATGAACAAAAGATTTTTTCTGAAACCTTTTCTAATGAAAAACAGAAAACGCACAGAGAATTTAGTCTGTTTCAATTATGTAAATTGGTAATTGTCTTTGGAACATATTGAGGTAATAGCTCCATTGATCCATTCACGATTACTAATTCACTGTTTAATTACCAGTGCAGAACGTCGGAGTTTATGTTCGAATTTTCTTGAGTTATAAAAGCATTTTCTCTAAAAACAGTGAACAATTGAAATTAGTATGCAAAGAAATTAGGTAGAAAAGTAAGAAAGATACACATTAACTTTTTGGAAATGGCATATCATCTGTTATCGACAGTAGCGAGAAAAATGATCGATAGCCTCCGCACAATGTGGTCTTATATATCGAAATGAGAGTAGAACAAATGAAGTAAGAGATTTGGTATCGAAAGGTGATTGTTTTTTGAAAAGAAGTAGCAGACCTAAAGAATAATCGCAGATGCGTTTCAAGGTTCAGAAAGGTTGATAGATAAACGATATTAGCTCAACAGCTATGAAGTATCAAAGTACCAAACAGATAGTTTTGCTACAACCAAAGTATTCAAATATGAACTCAAAACCTGGATCACTACTTCCTCACACATATTTATTGACACTTTCCCAGTTGGTGATGATGGTGTGAACATTCGACGCAAAATAATGAAAAATTAGGAGATCGACGTAAATAATGAAATTAAATTTGAAATTTTCTCTCAAAATATCCACTTGAAATACAACTGCTGCAAGTTGATATAATGCTTCGACAACATGTTGATAGATTGGTTGATGAATGCTCATTGGGGAATGGATTTCATTTTTATCCTTCTTCTGTCAAATCAATTTCAGCGCTGTTGCATCCGAAATAATTGAAATTGCTGTAACAGCGAATCTATTTATGATATACAAAATGTAAACATCAACGTATTTAATGACGAACGTAAATTTTTTATTACTATAGTTGGGGGTCTTCTGTATTTGTTTTCAGTGGAATTTGTAAAGTATTTGAATTTTAATTTTATTAAGTCTGGATTTACGTGAAATTTAAATTTTTATTCTTGCCTTCTATTTTTAGTTTTTGGTGCAGTAGGATGAAGGTTTGTTAGAAAGGTTTTTTTTAATTGCTTTCAAATAACATCAAATTTGACCATATTTGTCACGACACCTGGACTTACACCATAATTTTCGGATGTTAACACTTGACATTGAACGGCTACAGTGAAGTTGAAGCATAGTCCCTCTGACTTCACTCGTGGCGTTTTTTCGGATTTTTGGAACATTGGAGGGCACAGTAATATACGTTCCAATGACATAGAAGTTCCTAACAGGATATTTTCACTTTTAACTCTCATTTTTCATTCTCTGAGCCTCTTTCGTGACAACGTTACACATCTACACTGAGTCTACTGCTTTGTTGATCGAAAAGATGGTTAGAGATTTACTACCTGAAGCTGTATTTCTTTTTGGAAAAGCATTTTCAATATATTCTTTACCAAGCATTTATTTGCCAGTTAAAAAGCTAAACAAATCAGAAATCGTAATGACGTTTTGCACTATAACCTCATATAGGAATTCTACAATAAAATACTGAGAACTGGGGATTTTGTCTCTGTGAATTCACTTTTATTCAACGATCGTACAATTGTAGCTGACCTTCCGCTGTGTTTCCTTCGATTCATTCTTCTCTCTGCCTTACTGATCGATCAAATTATTTTCGAAGTGACTATTCGCTTCGCCCGCGCGGGCGAATAGCATATTATAGACTAATCGCCCGCAAATTCCTTTTTTTATTTTAAAATAGGTATTTTACTAACGCATGCTTTAAGGCTTTCTTAGCTTAGACACGTGGAATCGAATTCGCAAAAAAAAGCCTAGAGAAAATTATCGGTGACAGTTGTTTTCGTAGTAAAAAAAACAACTTCTTTGTTTTCTTCCTTTTACAAAATATGATGCAAAGTGCTTACGATCTCTTTTACAAAATGTGACACATGGAGCTTCACGGAGAAAAAAGCCGAAACCGATTACTTTTGTGAAAAACGTTTTTGTTTTGTGAGAAACGTTTTTCTTTTGTGTAAAACGATTCTCGTTTACCTCAAAGAAATATCTTTTGTAGCAAAGGTAAATCTGTTCTCACAAAAATTTTCTCTTTTGGACTAGTTCTGTTGGCCATTTTCTTTTGTGATAACCGCGAATTAACGTTTTTCCCAAACGATTGCGTTTAAAAAAAATGTTGAAGGAATTTTTCTTGGGTTCAATACTTTCTTAAGCAAAAGTTGAAATCTCTTCTTCTTTCTCGCTTTATTTTTATGTGCGACTAATTGTGCAAACAATTTCGAGATATTTTACAGTGATCTGCATCTAAAATGACCGTCGTGCTATGATTTCATTGTTTCTCATATTTCTATCATATCTTCACACTTTCGTTATGGAGAAATTAGGGAAGTAAGAGAAACGATGAAATCAATAACACAACGGTTATTTTAGGTGTAGATCGCTGTAACTTTCGAGATGAGTTGAATTTCCAAGTTTCGAAAATTAATTTCGGATCGAATATCGAAAAGCTACCTGCTTTTTATTCTGAACTAAAGGCCGCATCCTAGTCAATCTTTACGAAAACAATTAGTTTCAGTTTGACGATTGTCACAAAAGATTAACGTTTGTAACAAAAGAAATACTTCTGTACCAATTGTTCGAAATAAGCTGTCACTATTTGTATGACTAAACAGCAACATTAGTAAGATCGTGGACTGAAGATCATGAGGTCGGGGGCTCAAAACCATTACAAGGTAAAACATTTTTAAATGAAAAAAAAATCTTTGAAATAAACCAAATATTCCACTGCATAGTCCGATAAATTGAAGAAGAAAAAATGTAGGAAGAAGTGCAGAAAAAATAATTATATTTTCTTTCGCTTCGTACATCGGCCGTTTCGTACAAAGGTAAATCGTTTTTCACAAAAGACTTTCTCTGTTAACCCTGAATTAAAGTCGAAGCATTATAATTTGATCGATTCTATTCATTTTTAAATAATTGTAGTTTTCGAAGAAATCATTTCGAAAACATTACAGTATAAAAGCTTACACATAAGCATTAGAGCTGTTTGCTCGCGGTCCTTCTAAGCTTTTATACTGTAATGTTTTCGAAATGATTTCTTCGAAAACTCCAATTATTTAAAAATGTATTAAATGAGTAGAATCGATCAAATTATAATGCTCCGGCTTTACCTTTGTGATAAACACAAGATTTCTCTACGTGTTATGCTCCTTTTACAAAATGCGACGCAAGGCGCTTATGCTCCCTTTTACATAATGTGACAGAAGGAGCTTATGCTCCCCTTTACATAATATGACACATGTTGCTTATGCCGTGGTTTACAAAATTACTCCCTTTTACATTAAGTAACTTACGAATAGAAGGATGTCTTTTAGAAATTGTAATACAATAAACTGAAAGTGTGAAGTAATGTGACAGGCGGAACCATTGGCCGAAAAGAAAGACTAAAGTTTTTGACTTTTAAAAGAGCCACAAAATTTGACAATACTATGCTAACCTTGGAGTTTAGAATCAAAAGTTTTTCAAACACCACTTTTTTTTTGATTCGTTCACATTTCATTTGTAACTCTTTCATCTGATCTGTATATTTCTACGCTATTTTCACACTTAATTAGCATCTTCACTAACTGTATATTATATGTTCATCGCGCAATAACTGTCATTTGCGGGCGAATAGTCTATAAGATGCCATTCGCCCGCGCGGGCTATTGATCTATAAAATGCTATTTGCCCGCGCGGGCGAATAGTCTATAAGATAAGAAGCAACGGCCAATTATTTTCCATAGATGCGTGACGATACAATTCGTAACATCATCTGTTGTCGACAGCAATGATAGAAAACAATTGGTATGAACCAACATGTCACATACGGTTATTCATCTGTTATTGATAACGACGACAAAAGTAATGACGAGCTCTTGGTAATATGGTCCTTTATATAGTAAAGAAACATGCCAAAAAATTGAAGTACCAGATTTGAAACCAACCGATTCAAAGCACTTTGATCGATGGAAGTAATAGACCCGATAATAATGCTGGTCATATACTGTCTGTATCTGTAACAGGTTAAAGATCTTCTTTCAAACACTAGGCGATAGTTTGAACAAAAGCAGTAGCAGATTCGATGATTATATGACGATACGTTTGTCGTTTCTAAAAGATTAGTCGGGTAGTCAGTCTTCTAACACTGACTTAGCTGTCATGTGTGTGGAATGAGATTTAGCTTAATTGGTAAAAATGAACCCCAAATTTGCCTTTAACAAAAAGAAAAACGAATAACAACTCAAAGATGTGAATGTCATGTCATCTTGGGCGGACTAGGTAAAAGGAGCGTAAACATGTTGTTTTCCTTACTATCATCAGATCAATCACTAGGGTCATCTTAGGTCTGCTTTAAAAGAATAAAATAATTTCTCCATTAATTTTTATTTCGTTCTCACATAATCATTTAATGTTTTTCAGGCTTTTCGTAAAAAGTATTTCTATAACAGTGCTTGTTGTTTTCATTTTTCTCTTAGTTATACTGTAAAAATATAAATTCAGCTAAATACATTAAAGATACAAAATCAAATCAAATTATTATGCGATTATTACCAATGACATACAAGTACTCAATTGAGTCATTGATTATTACAGATTTTTAAGTTTTTGTTTTTTTGCTTTTTTGTTTTGTTTTTGCGTGTAATGTAAAGTCAATATAGGTATACCAATCACTTCGGATTTTCATTGAAATGACAAATATTCGGAAAAAATATAAAGTTCCATGCATTTTATTTGAACACTTAGGTAGCATTGTGTATATTGGATGTTGTTTTTCCTCCTTAAAACGAGACTCTGATGTTGTTGCTTGACATGTAAAACTTTAACTTATTAAGGTGATAAAATTGAAATGTTCATTGTGATCGTTATTTATAATTTATTCATTATCAGCTAAGTTTTTGTTATTTTTCTCTTCTTTTATTTATTTCTTCAAGCAATTAAAGAGAAGAATTCATTTTAATGAAGAAAGATTCTTTTCTGTTAAACTTAAATGCTGTTTTTTTTTATGACTTAAACTTTTAGTTTTACGACGTTGATTGTTGAAAATTTAAATCATTTTATCATAATCGATTTAACTATAAAAATAACATCAAAGTTTTATAAGTAAATAAATCAAAACAGTAAACTACATGCCGGTTATTCGATCATGTTTTCAATTTTATGTCCATTCCGCATTTTCTATTTTTATTCGATAATTTGTTTTTTCCTTTGACTTTAAAAATACCTTCAAAGCAGAAACCGAAGAATTTTGCAAACTCTCATAATTAACTATAAAGTCAATTTTTACAAATCTGTTGAGACAATCTTTTAACGAAAATATTGGAAATGAGCCAAACCTTTATCGTTCAGTCGTTTTGATTTATGGACTTTAACATTACCGCATCGTTTGTGTTGCAGGTAAGAGCGATGTAGGATACGTATAATACTCGTGAAACTGTAGTGGTCTGATTTCCTTTCTATTTATCAATAATATTGAGTCCTTTTATCATTTCTGAAATGACTATTCAGAGTTTAAACAGCCATCCAATGATTCAAAACAGAATTCACGATAGAAATTTCTACGACAATCTAGTAAATTATTGTCATTTTGAAAGTAGAGAAATTCCAATGGTTAATGTCTCACTAACTACAGAAATGAAAATCGAACCCGAATAAATGTAATCCTAGCAAAATTAGCCCTGACCCAAAACTAATAAAGTAAATGATTTTGTATCAAACAATAGGCGATTCCTTTAACAAAAGGAGTAACAGATTACATCGCGATACGTGCAAACGATTAAGCGGTTTATAATTCATTCAAAACTTTACAGTGAGTTTGGCAGACAAATTTTGTTCTTTAAAGTCTGTAAATTGTTGTACTGAAACCGACGGTCAAAAACGTTTAGTTCCATAAATCGTAAATTATAAACTTCACCCTATATTATTAACGTTTTGCAGAATGAAAGCCTATCAGCAGAATAATAATCGAATCTATTCAGTCTGTCTACTGCAGTGTGTCAAATCGTGTCACTTATTTACTACCTACCCCATGCGAAAGTTGACCATTGCGAATTTGCCCCCTGCGAAAACGATCGTGTAATGTGGAATATTTTTGATTCATTTTCTTATGTGGAAATCAATTTTGCACAGAGCAAGTAGTAAACCAGACTACATTGGACGCTGCTACGAACTTCGGAAACAACTTTAAAATACTCGCAAACACACTCGTGTGTATGGTTGCATCTTGATTCGGCAACTGTTTTTCAACAAATGTAGTTGTATAACTCACAACTCACCTTCGGATATACCAACTGTATACTTGCCGAAAATACAGTTACCGAAGATTGATGCTCAAAAACACACTTATAAGTTTGTTTTTATCATAAACTTGCTACCTCATGCAATGAATTACTTTCGCGACATCCAATGTAACCTATGATTATTTACTCAGGAAATTGGATCGCTTGCTATACCACCTTCACCATAGCAGATAACCAAAATTTCCCACAGATGCGTAATGTATTGAACAATCTTTGACTTCATCAATTTTTAGCATTACGTTAGGACGATGTAAGAGTAAATATGTCTTACATGCTTTTGTTTTCCCTAGGGTTGAAAGTGGCTTACACACCTAGGGAAAACAAGAAAATTGGTTTAGGTTTCAAAAGCATGTAAAATCCATCACATGACTCGGTATAAAAGTATCGCTTTCGTGTGTTTATTGACCTCGGCTTCGCTTCGGATCCATAAAATTCACACGGAAACTTAACTCTTTTTTATCGTTCGTATTGTATATAACTAATAGTTATTAACTATTGTGTATTTTGTCGTCATCGATGTGTAGATGTAAACGATCTTAGTCTATTTGTATAAAAAAAACGTTGTTCCTGTTCAGTTAGAAAGGTGTATTATTGATAAACGCTTGATACATCGACCTCGTAAATATTTATTTAAAAAAAATAATAATCTGAACAGCAGATGCACCTAATAGAAGGATCAAATAGAATATTTTGTTAATTAAATAACCAATTAATTGATTTGAATATTTACCCTAATTACGTTTTTTTTGTTTATGAGATTGAATTATGTGATTTGTTTTACTTCTTTGTTTAAAGTTTTAGTTAATTTAACTTAAGCCCTCTCATTGACTAGGTTAAAATTTGCTATAACTAATCTACTGTCAACTGTTTTTCCTGCATATACGCCACATTGGGAATATAACAATTTTTTTTTCTCTTTTACAAAACAACGTTTCATGGTTTTTTTTTTATTATGATACAATGATATCCATTAATTTAATGCGCATTTAATTCGATTACATTTTCCTTTCCAAATAATACTCTCACTACGCCTTTCATTATGCCGGTTCTGTCCTCCTTTATTAAGAAAAGGATTTTCTTTTTCAATTATGTTACAACAATGTTTTCATTTTACTTTTTTACTTTTATTGTTTTGCTCTTTTACTCTCCTTTCCTTTTTTTGTCTACAAATTCCTCTTTCACTAAATTAACTGGGTTTTTGTATAAAATTGACATTCATTTTAATAAAAAACTACAAATTAAATGTTATCAAGTTTTGGTTATTGCTTTTTCTAACGTGTTTTTTTGATTTGACCAATGGACTAGATTCAATGTTTTTCACGCAAATTGTCTAAATAAATAATTTGGTCACTTTAGGATGTAGTATTCACAGTTCGGAATCTATGAACTGGTCGAAAATTCCATTATTTTATTCAGGGAGATGGTTAAACTAGACAACGAAAACTCTTTTTAAATCGTAGAAACCGATACGACAGCCGAAAAAAAATTAACGCCGGCGCCTCTCAAATTTCACCTCTAAAATGCTTGAACGAACAAGAAAACTTTTTCTTTTATTTTTCTAACTTTACTATTTCTATTAGGCCCCTCATTTGAGTAAGTTGGGTTCACTGATGGGTTTTTATTGAAATTGTTAAATTTTGATTGAATTTTTCAAACACAAAGAGCAAGAAATCGTTACAAGAAATAGTCTTTTTTGTTACAGTCTGAAACCATCACAAAACGCCAAATACCCAACGTAATTTTTACACTTGAATTTACTTTTCAAACGTTCCTGAACCATTGTCGAAAGATATTATGACAAAAGATCCTTACAAGTACAATTTCAAGGTATTTTCTTACAAAAATTCTGAGACTTTGGCAGATCTGCTAGAAAATTCCTTTTTTTGGAAATTTTTTTAAGGAAATCCCCCAATTTGCTAAAAATGTGTATTAAAATTGAACCCAAAAATGACTATGAAACCATTCGAAATTTAAGAAAACTCTTAAGACTCGATAAGCGTTGACATTCCAGGAAAATCCTCTAAAAGTTGTCTGAGAATTTTTCATTTTTAAAAAAACCCCTCGATTGAATTTGCATCGAGAATTTACTGTTATCTCGATTAGTGTCGATTTGATTGTTCAGTTAACAGATCTATAAGTAAACTGTGAATACTACGCCATTATAACATAAAAAAACGATTTCTTACAATCTCATTTAATTGAAAACATTTTTTTCTTCTAACTAAAGAAAACGAAATAAATTTTCTTAATCTACAAACAATTTTGAAAAAAAAAATTAACCGAAAAAAATCCCTAAAGACTAAACCAAAACGAGAGAAAGAAACAAAGATTCTATTTTATACCATCACACAATCACAACAAAAAAAATATGTAAATTTCAGTTAAGGGTTTTTTCTTCTTCTCCTTCTTTGCAATAAAATTTAATTTAATTTCTAAATCATCATATAAAATGAAACAACAAATTTGATTCCATATTCATAATAATAAATTATAAAAATTAATTTGCAATAGTACTTTTCAATCGAAATGCGAATACATATCCTCCAATTGTGGCTTAAAGTAGCTTTTCAATTGAGGCCTTCTGGATTTGAATGTTGGGGTAAGTAGACCATTCTGCACGGAAAATGGATCCGGATGAAGGTATATGTCCTTTACCTAAAATATTCAAAAAAAAGCACTGCATGAGAACGTCGTCGCAATATATATTAAAAAGAGACAATGACATCGTGTCTCCGTCCGATGTGATGATCCGAGCCAAAGGTGCAACATGTAAGGTATATGTGAGAGCCGAAGAAGACTTGGTTGATAATCTCAAGAGTATCAACATTGTTTTAAATGTTAAGTATAAGTTCCTTCCCGGGTGATACATTTTTTACGTAAATCACCTAAAGACTTTCATCCTGACATATGATGGATATTACACTAAGGGAATCATTTGATTTCCATCATTTGTCCCATTTGCAATGTAATACTCAAAGCAGTGTGTGAGCTCTGGAGGGATATCCTTTGAAAATGATAACAGAGTAAAAACTACATGTTTTAGAGAGTCAAGTCGCTTTCTGAGCCGGCTTCAAAACAAAAATCCCGGCTCTGTTATTCTGTTAACATTTACAAGGAATATTCCTCCTGACTAGAGCTGTGTTATTGATATTTGAGAAGGAAGAATTTGAATGAAGAATGTGAGTTCGATTAGAAAATAAACTCATCAGTTATATTGGCACCCGGGAGAAACTAGCTAATATTATCAACAACACGGCCCAGCACACTAATCGCAATTGTCGAGAAATTTATTTCTTCTAACGGTCGACATTGCTCCATTTTCCATTTTCGTAGAGTGAAAACATTAAAAACATGACACATGTTGTATCCCACCGACATTGTTATCGGCGTATTTTTTCATGAGTTTTAAAGACCAGGGGACCTACTTCAGCATTAAATTTTGTAGTTGATCTGACGCCCTTTCATTTTTGATAATGTAAAAAATTGCCATTTGGGCATCGAAAAAGACTTTAGAGCTTAAAAACATCGTGTTTTAGCTTGTTTGGTAGGGACTTTCACGAGCTATCAAAGGCATATAATATCTGGGAAAAATGTTGACTGTTTGCAGCCCTATATCTCTTTATCTTATTCGAGTTTAGCATTCTTATGGAAATGGTTTCAACTAAAAATCGGTTTTCGACAATAATGGCATAAAGCTTGTGACAACGACAATTATTGTCGAAACAGATTTTTCGTTGAAACCATTTTCATGAGAATTTCACACACAAAGTAGTATATATCATCTTCAAGATATGGTACTGTCACTCGTAACCTCACTTAAGTTTCGTTAAATGTTTCGTTCATTCATTCATTTGTTTGAGATTTTTTTTAACGTGGATGGCATTTCGAACGGCCTTGAAGATTATCTATAGTATAGTCTTGCTTGTAATTTTGTTGTTTTGGTTAAGTGTGAGCTTTGCTTTGGAACGAGCCGAGACGTGTGGAGTAATCACACAAGCCAAAACTAGCAAACTTTCAAGCAATTAAAGATATTTTCCATACTTGTGCACTTTACCGTTTATATAAGCATGCAAAAGTACACAACCCATCAACATTTTTCATAAACCGTTAATAACACTATGTTTTTAATTTCAGTTCAGGGGAACTAAGAGCATCCAAAAGGTAATTTTTGTGAAAAAAATCATAGCCAGCAATACTTTTGACTCTTTATCAGTAGTAAGGCCAACATTTCTGGAAATTCAAAGTACGCCAGATTGACACAGTCACTACAGACCATTACATAGCAATTTTCCTCCTACGAATATGATGAGCTATGAAAATAGATGAATGACGACGCCATTCAATCAAGGCATGATCTATCGGAAGATAAACTTTCCTTACAGTTTCTTGCTTTTCTCGGCTGTTAATCATTAGCCATTTCGAATCAATTCTCCAGATTTTTATTTTCCTTTTTCAGACTCAGAACCAAAATTCTGTTGTAAATTTTTTACGTTTGAAAATTTCCCAGTACAAAGGCTGGAGAAACATTTTTGAATTGAATTGGAAGCCTGGAGACATCGGATTAAGATACAGAACTTTAAACCTAGCGCCAGCACCAAACTGTAAAGTCATTGGTTTAGTGACTGGTGTTGCCAATCGTGAATCACTCAAACTATAAAATATCTAATGATTCAACAGAAATTCAGTTTTAAAAAATCGCTTCGAAAGAATGTTGTTGAAAAGCAAGGAAAATTTTACGCTCAAAAGTTCATTAATCAAAAATTGAATTCGTGTGAGTGTTGTTACTGTTCACGATTAAACTGAATGAGTCGTAGCGAAAACTAAGTCTGCCAACAATTTATTTTTCCACATTTTTCTCTGATTTATTTTTCGAAATCAAGACAAAAATTAATGTTTGTAGCGAAATGCGAGAAAATGTGCGCGATATCACAACAATTCGTATTTTCGTTTTGGTCCATGAAATTAATGGGTGTCAGCAGACACAAAGACTGATAATAACTTACTTGTTCAAACGATTTTAGTCCGACTTGCTTGCCCCATGTCAGCATATCATTTAGTATCAGATCTTTAACTTTGGTATTGTTACACAGAACCGACAATGTTCCTGGTATGTTATTTTCGACAGCCCAGCATTTAAGTACATCTACATCCGGTACAACAACAGCCACTATACAACTCTAAAAGGGGAAAGAAAAATTCCATGAAAGTTGAGTACAAAAGTGACCTCAAACACCAACATTCCACCCGACAGCTTACCTTCAAACTCTCGCCGTAGACAAACACTTGTTCGACGTATTGACTGCGAATATAAATGTTTTCAATTTTCTCGGGCACAATATACTCCCCTTGGCTGAGTTTGAAAATGTGTTTCCGCCGATCGATGATTTTCAACGTTCCATTCGGTAACCACATTCCAACGTCGCCGGTATGATGCCATCCACTCGGATCGATTGTTTCGGCAGTCCGTTCTGGGTCTTTATAGTATCCTTGAAAGACATTCGCCCCTTTGACGCATATTTCACCCTGATTCTCGGATGCGAAATATTCCATTTCAGGTACATCGACGAGCTGTTGAGATGAAATGTTTCCGTTAGAAGACCATTCTATGTCTTTGTGATGTAAATATACCTTTATACAACAGCAGGATACGGGCGGTCCCACATGTTCGGGTACACTATCACCCTGAACTGTGCATGTGATTGGAGCAGTACATTCAGTTTGACCATAGCCCTCAACAATTAAGCAACCCAGGGCACAACGAATGAATGTAAGAACATTGCCAGCCTGGAAGAGAAGGTTGCGTTTTGTACTTGGAAAATGAAAACTATAAAGATTGAAGACTTACCAACGGTGCTGATCCAACAACCATTAATCGAAGATTTCCTCCGAACGCTGCAAAACATTAATGAGAAATTTAACAATCCGCTTGAAAAGTGATTGCACCCATCGCTACTCACCCTCTTGGACTTTACGAAAAACGATTTTGTCCCAAATTGTGTTTTTCCTAATTATGCCGCGCTTCATTTCTGCTTCCTTTGATTTAATCGCCATGTTGAATAGCATCCGCTTAATGGCAGAATTTGAAACTTCGGTGTGTATTTTGTCATACACTCGATTCAACAGTCGTGGAACTGCTGGCATCACCGTCGGCCGCAAAGCCTTTAAATCGTTTGTCAATTCTTTGATATCACCAGAGTAGAATCCAACACAACCACCTGAATAATACATGCCATTCTCGCAGCTAGTTTAACAAAGCAAAGATTGGAGAATGTAAGTCGGGTTTAGGCAGACATCTTGGCAATGAAAAATTACCATCTTTCCAGCATGTGCGCCAAAGGCAAAAACGACATCATGACATCATTTACACGCGGCCTGTGGTCACCTAAACGATTGAAAGAGAGAATCAGATGAATTATTCGTTAGAAAGGGTTGTCCGTTAAAAGTCTAAAATATTTACCTAATTGCAACAGCACAGCACAAACACCAGCCACCACATTCCTATGCGTCAATGTCACGCCTTTTGGATTTCCAGTCGTCCCAGACGTATAGCAAATGGTGCATATATCATCTGGAGTCGGTGGCACTTCCGGATGATCACTTTGTGCCCCCAATTTTTCAATTTCATCGAATGTGTGAATGTCGACGCCACGATTTTTAGCCCGTTGTAGTGTTGCCGATCGTACCGACTTGATTGCAATTAATTTTTTAAGGCCACGTGGTGCTTTATCCAACAACAGATTAGCTTTCTTATCATCATCGACAATGACTGTTGACATATCCGTCTGTTTAATGATGAAAGCGCATGCATCCGGACCGAGTGTATCATATAGTGGAACTACAACCAGTGAGTAACAATATGCACCTTGCTCGAATAGTACCCATTCGGGACGGTTTTGTGAGTAAATTCCAACCAGCTGTCGCGGTTGAATACCAATGTCGATCAAACCGGAACCGAAATTTTTTGCTCGTAGCAAAGTCTCGTTAAAGTTTATCCACTGGAAATGGGAAGTGGCATTTCATTTTCCGGTCATAATATTATTACAACGTGCACTTACACTGTACGGTGATGTAAGGCTTTCTCTCCATCCGAGACAAGGACCGTTATTTGATTCATAGGCACCTTTACGAAAGGTTTCGTATAATGTTTGTGCATCCTCACTGATGTAATTGACAAACTTTCCATTTTTCGATTCTTTGTAAAACTTTGAAACGTGAATTTGTTCCGGACCCTAAAACAGATGAAATTGGTTGTCATTAGGCGTGTATAACATGTAAAGTAGGGATTGAATATAGTGTAACTACTGTTGTAGCCTAAAATAATACAAAGATCTTATAAGCTACAACAATAATAGAAATATCGTACAAATCTTGACACAATAACATTACACCCAAATCGCCATAAAATGTTGCTAGTTTGAAATATGTTATACACTGGCTACCTTACAATTTTCAAGTATTAGGTCGACTTATAAGCATACACATATTTGCAACATCATTTCAATATCCTAAACGAGGAAAGTTTATTAAGATTGGATAAACAAGTTATGACGATTGTAGTGCTAGACAGATAGACACCAGTTATACAGATAATACATCAGCATACATATCTGTATACAGCTGATCGATTAAATGTTATCATGAACGTAGCGATAGCGGAGTTCGTGACGCTAGTCTTCCTTCCCTAAAAAAACAACCAAACGGAGAATCAAGGAACCTAGGCGAACATTTAAACTAACCAATGAAACTACTCTTCAATACGAGTTCAACGAGCTATAACTTATCAAAGTCGGTTCATTACATCTGGAGGATCCATCTTGCGTGGGTTTGATGTACTGGCCGCACTGGTTCATCAGTGTTGCGATTCATCATATAAAATGTGCCCGAAGATTATTTGGACATTTGGTGTGTTGGTGATCAATTGGAAAATGTTTGGAATGTGTGTTTTGTTAGAATATCCAACAAAAGTGCGGACAGCCACCATCTTTGTGATTGCTTTAATTTTGATGGTTTTATAGTTTTTATCGTGTAAAAGAGCTATATGGCACATACAGTTGCCGTAAAATGGTAATCATATGTTGGCTGATATCTTTTTCGACATTTCAAGAAAATAGTGGTTGTCTTTCTATAGTTCCAAAAGTCACCACCGGCGTGGCGATCGACTGTTTATTTACGCTGGTAACATCGCTTCTTATGGATTTCCCCTATTCAGATCATTTTTATTTATGCTGAGAAAACCTCTCATTACACGGAGGACTAAAATAAACTCTGGATGTTAATCATCTGCAACTTTGTGCCCCAATTTTTTTTATTATTTTCGTTGAGAATGCGTTGATTTATATTGAATTCATTGGTCCATCCATCGATTCATCGAAAATTCAAATTTTGAACTGCGTGAATTTTCTTGGTCAAAATTGATTGCGTCGCCAAAGCTAATATCAAATGTTTTATAAGTTTAATTTAAAAGACTAGCGTCACCTCCTCTTCTTTTGAGGTTTTTGAGGGATCTTCTTTGTAGTTATTTTCAGTTGGTTTCATTTAATCGACGAAAACGTGATACGCTTATCACGTGAAGATAATGGATAAGAAAATGCAACTAAATCGGTAAAACCTTGAATTGCGAATAACTTTTTAAAAAGAATTTTTAAAGGAAATAAAATTAACTTAGCGTAGAAATAATGGACGCGACTAATATTAAAAAAGTGAAAAAGGATCTGAAAATAAAGTTCAGTCGTTAATTTAACGTTCTAACTTTTTCACTAGGAGAAGTTGTCGTTAGTTAAAAGAGTAGATAAAAATAAGAACAAAAAAACGAAATTTAAACGGAATTGTTATTACTGAAGTACCGTCTCGTTAGCGTGGATTTCAATGCGAATTTTGCTATTAAAATAAAGAAAAGGATTGTCACAACAATATAGGTATATTTTTTCGGAACAAAGGGAAAATTCTTTCTCCAAATTTATCAAAACGATATGACTACGAACAAAATTATTCGTTCAATTTTAAATGTTTTTATAAAGTTGGCATACGCGCCAATGGGTATAATTCATTGGAGAAGATAGATGAGTTATTAAATTACATTCTTTATGAAGTAGCATTACGTTAAGCTAAGTGATGAAACTATTATGTGAGTGGGTCCGATTTTTTTTACCTCCAGTGGAGTTATGGCTAAATGTCTTCCCGGAACGTTGTGGCCGTAATTTCGCATACAATAGTGTCAAAAAAGAGTGGAAAATCTCATCTGAATCGGGTAACTTTGTCTACAGTAGCCTTTGGTAACTTTGTCTCTTTGGCGGACGTGAATTTAGTCTCATCAAAGAGAAACCATGACGCTTAATAGATATGGTCTGAGCTTCTTAACAATGGAACCCGTCCTGGAAAAGGCCTCGTCCAAGTCCAAGTTCGTTATATGAAGTCTGAATCTGTAGTGGGTAACTTTGTCTCGAGGTAATATTCATTACCTGCTGTTGCAGCCATTGTACATTACCTGGAGACAAAGTTACCCTGACAGGTGAGATTTTCAACGCATTTATGTCAGTTGGAACGAGAATACAAGATTTTTTTAATCTGCTATTTTCGTCCGGTAGCATGTCGTATGCTTTCATGCTTGCAAGTTGAAAGCATGAAAGCAATCGTCTTAAAAAAAAAGTCTTAATAAATACGACGCGACGTATACTAAACGCCTCTGTTCAATTATTTAATTTTTTTATTTCTGGCTTAGAATTGCCTGCTCTAAAAAAAAAATCAAGAAAAAAAAATTGGTAAGGAAACCCAAAAAGGTTCATCTGAATGAAATAACAAACATTCATGTTCAAGGACAACACAATCCGAACTGTGCATTATATTTTCGGAACCAATTTACTAAAACACCGACATATTTTAAACGGTGTTTTGCCGCTCGTTACACGTACAAATCTATATTTGAACGATAAAATAAGTGTAACGAATAATTTATATGTCGGGTAATTTATTACATTGATGTATGATACATCCAATATGTTGCTGATTCCAATGGAATTTGATAAAATTAAAAACAAATCACCTGACGAAGACAATAGTTTTTTGAATAATAGAAAATGAGAGAAATAAGCATGGTATGGAACATACCTACATGCAAACTGAGTGATATTCGCGTCAACAATACAAAATACAAAAGTTTTATTCAAACTGAAAATACTAAGCACAATCAAAGTTCGTCTTAAATTAAATGCGATCACTTTAATAACAATAACATTTACATTGTGTTGAAGGCTGTACTGATGTTTCAAGCATTACTTTCGACGCCCTCAGTATGTAAAATCCATTACATAACTCGGGATAAAAATAAAGTCTCATTTTCGATGGTTTATTGATCTCGGCTGCGCCTCGGAACAACAAAAGTCACACGAAAGTTCTACTTTTCATCTTTTTATCATGTAAATGACTATTGCATTTATGGACAGCACATAATCGTTTTGTCAACTGATTCGATCCAACATAAAAGATAAATGATCATGAACATTAACCTTGTGTGTAGTCAATTTTAATATTGCGAACTGCTAAATATAAATTTAGAATTTAAAATTATTTTTGGAACAAAATCTACTGAACGAAAAATGTTCAAATTATGTGGCAGGATCAATGATCAATGAACGTAGTGTATAGCATGTTTACACAAATAAACAAACCGTTTAATGGGCCACTTTCAATTTAGTTTTAAAATATTTTGATGGGCAGTTTACAATTAATTTTCTGCACCTATCTATTTCGCATACACAATGCCGTGAGATATTTTTTTTGTCTGGTGGTTATCGACATGATGTAACCGAGTTATTTATAGTCCTGGATTTTACTCTGTAAAAACATTCCAGAGTTAAGAATTTCTAAAATACTTTTAGAGATGCGAAATAAACGCTTCTAATGTTATGATGTGAGACTGTATTAAGTTTGTTTTAAGTGGAGTGGCTTGTTGTTCACTTGTTTCATTTTAATTAACTTTTTACTTAAAAACACATTAAATACTTTGAGCAAAACATGAACTACAGCACAAGGTCAAGAGAAACACTTTTCGGGGTAATGTAATGAAAAAAATGCCAAAAAAATTTTTAATGCAAAATTTACTGCCAACTCATTTAATTTTAATACGTAAAATATCTTATTAAAAGACGTGTTGAAATATCCTTCAAAAATGTGAATTGAATACTGTCTATACGGTAGATGTATGAACGTTTTATTGTAGAAAATAATTATTTTTGAATGGTGTTAATCGGGCAATAAAACTTTTCTGAATGAAATTCTAATGTGAGAAACTAAGGCGTTTGGTTGCAGAAAAACATTTCTTCTCGGTGATCTATTCTGCTTTTAGTAGTACGTTTCACACGAACTGCAAGTCACTATTAACTACTCAATAACTTGATGTTATAATGAATATAATTTTCGCAAAATTACTCTGCTTCCAAGTGTGTCTTGAAATCGCTTACAGAAAATTTCTTGTTCAATCCGATTTTCGGGTAATGGAAAATATAAACTCGTTTTCATCAGCGCATTATTATGTATATTTAGAGGTGTTACAAGCTTAATGACAAATTTTTAAGATTATTTTAAATTAATGGATCCAAAAAACACTTTAGAATGCCAACGCACAAAATTTGAGATTTGACTCGACTGATTCATAGAATGTGTTCAGAGACAAGCGTAAAAACGATCTTCATTTTTCAAGAGATGTTTATCATACAAAATTATTGTTCTGAAGTGAACACAAGGCTGAGCCATGGAATCCATAACATTAACACGAATTAACATTGATTTGACTGACTTTGCAAAATACTAATTCTTATAGAATGTTGAAATTATTATTAGATATCCGTTTCGATGGAAGAATTTGATGAACAAACTTGTCAGAGTTCGAAACGGATATCACACTGACAAGTTTTGCGCGAAAGGAAGCTTTAGAATATGAGACCTACAAAATTGACATTATTTGTGCTAAGATGATGAGCTTAGGAAGATTAAAATAGAAATGACTTAGTTATTACGTCATAGCAAATTGGCATTACCAACGAAATGAATATATCTTCTCAAGAAAATACTTATTACAGGAGGTATACCCAATTAAGGGTATAGAACAGAATCTCTAATAGACAGAAGATCATCGAAAATAGTTATTTACGTAACTGTTGTGGACGGTATATTTTAGGTAATTTTGCAATTTGTAGCCCGAACGAAGTGAGGACGACAAGTGAAAGTGCCTAAAATAAACCGAACACAAGGATGCGTATAGAGCTTTTCATGCTGAGGGCCTAAAGTACGAGAAAAATTCCGAAATTTATGCCCAAGGCATGAAAAACGATAAAAATTAAAGAAGATCAAAGATTTGTAATACATTCATTTATTGACTGCCCCATTCGAAAGTTCAACATTAAATAGCAATTTGCCCCTGCGATAATGATCGATTCCATGTGGATTATTTTCGGTTCATTTTTCGTGAATTTTTGTGCGAAATTCAACTTTCGCATGTGATAAGACAGTAAAACAGAACATTCTCACGTAATTCATTCATTCGGAAACAATTTGGTCCCATTGGGTATTTTTGACCAACTTGTTTAGGTAACTGTTTTTCTACAAGTTTTCTCAGCGTCCATATTACTCTCTCAGCATTTTTCTCTGCCTTTACGTTTAGTATCGTCTGCTAATTTTACTTAACTAAAGGATGTAACTCAATCTTTGTGTCACAGAGCAGACAAAATGATATCACGTTTTTGTTTTGACATAAATCAATTGACTGATGCATTTAAAACAATACAGGAAGCTGTAACAAAATTGGAAAAATGCCTACAACCGCATGGTCGAGCATTTCGCCCAATATTATGAACTGGTGCACTTCCAAAAATAATATTCAAAAATCAATATTTACGTTAGATCAACTAAAACTGTCTGTTGACTCGTCTCAAAATCGAAATTAGTCTGATTAATATTTACCCGCATCACATCACTCTGTTTGGACATGTCGATCGGGAACCGAATTGGCTCCACGCTCCCACAGCACGGCATTTTTTATTTATTTTTTATTTTCTTGTATTTGTTACGTCCGAAAGTTTCAATATATGCAATTTACAAGTCAATAATGTAATTAATTGGCTAATTAATTTACAAGTCACTTTGTCACCAAGTCAAAAGAATGATACTAAATTTGCTTAACGAACACATGAATCTATTTCGCTTAATGTCTCCGCTCCGATTTCTTTTTTTAATTTTGCAGTGCTAAATTTAGAAATAAAAAATCGTCTTTGCACATATTTTTAATGAGACTTAGTAGTTATTTTGGTTTCATTTTCATCTTACATGATTTAACATTATGTTCTCTTCCTCACTTTTATGAACTCGTAGACATTAATCGTCATGTTTTATACGATTTTAAGTGGACGTATTGCTTATTTGTTGTTCAGTTTGATAAAGTTTGTCACCGAAGTGCTTCGAAATGATAATTCAAAGTACCACTAGGATTCGATTATGTAACTGAGATTTTTTTATCAAATTTTTGGAAGAGAACGCCTTCGATTTTTTTTTTTTCAAAAAGTAAATTATTTTTAAAGCGACAACAATTTCATACGATTCACATATGTGTTAGAATTAATGTTAAAAATAAACCCAGTTAATCACCCGCAATGTCAGATATAAAAATTATTTAAATTATTTATTAAATCACATTTTCCTCGGACCACATAACCAAATCGTCTTGAAAACATCATTATATAACGGTCAAAATAAAATTAATTCTGCTTTGACTCTTACAGTCCAAAACAAATAATCAATCAATTCGTTGACCTTTCATGCAGAACGAATTGTTTAAAAAAAATTTTGATTTTAATAACGATTCGAGTTGAAGCACGGTCCGATTTTCTCGACTTCTTCGAACAATCGTCTAGAACAAACTGTATGATTTTCGCGACATTCAACAGCTGGTTCGCACGTAGTTTGCGTGGCAAAGGAATTATATATTTATTTTCATTGGCCGAAAATTCGGGATGAACCGAAACTGAGTTTTATTTGACTTCGGTTTTTTAATATTGATGTAGGCCAGGAATTATTACATCGAACATCTGAACATCATTTATTTAATGTCACAAAAGTTTATTAGACTTAAACCAGAGACATTAATTGTGTGCGATTAAAAATTTATCAAACGGCAGATCGATGAAGTTATGATTAAATTGAATGTTATTTCAAAGAGAAATTTAAACATTTATCGATCAATGGGACATTTCAAAGTTATGTGACATTGTAACGAAAAGCTGCAGCGTAGTTTTCTTTATAACCTGAGGAAAGGTAAATTATTTAAAGCAGAATAAGGACATCTGGAATTGATTGGCAAACAAACTATAGATTCAACATTGCCATTGAAATGACATTTCTGTCAATTTTACCGGAATCGGTATATATTTTCACTCATTTTCCTTCTTACTACTATTTGTTACGTGAATAAGCAATTATATGCTTTAATAATTAACTATTTCGTGAAATTAAAGTTTGTTGTGTGACGTTAAAAATAGAAATAGGTTAGGCGTCGATCCTCTTCGTTGTATCATTTACTAAGTTGTTTATTAGAAATATTTCGATTTTTTTTTCTTTCTCGAATGTAACGTAATTAAGTCATGAGTGTTCGTTCACATGGTTTGTTACGTATCATTGTATAGATATGTACGAGCTGGGAGCACGTGGAATAAGTTTCTTTGTTGTGATCTATGTGGGTAAAATCGGACAAATAAAATATAAATAACTGAGAAACGACAAGAGAAACAAGGAGAATAGAATTTCATTTCGTTTTCTTTCTGCTACGGTAATACAGGCGTAATTATACCAATTAATTAAAAGGTCTCGTCTCATCGAAACACTTGAATCAATTTCAACTAAATTTTGTTGGTGAATTATTGAATTTAATCTTTTCAATTTTTAATGTTATAATCGTACACCGAATAAATGTTGTCGCCCGAATCCCGAACCGAAAACGTCGTATTTTCAAACGAAAATTAATATTCTATTTACACTTGGTATATGTGTTGACCTTTCTGACTGATACCGATTCGGTTTAAAGGGTAGGATTATAGATAAGCTTGGTTAATATGTTTATGTAATAGTTACACCACCCCGTCTGCAACATTTGGTTGGAAAAATGACTAATAATTCCATTGAGACATTTTCCAGAGCTTTTATTTTTGTCCAGTAAAATCAAAAGGATAATTTGTCAAAACTCACCTCTAAAATTGGTGATTGATTGTGTAGTGGTACCAGTGGTACTTCTGGCAACGGTCTAGTTGCATAATAATAGGCTGATGCAGCTGCTATTCCAGTCAATGCAGAAACTCCCATAAGGCCTCCAATATATTGTAAGTAATCCATGTCCTCCACTGCAAATTTGAATACAATGTTAAATTGGCACAGCGCAAATTTTGCTACGACGTGGCGGATTAAAATAACGAAATTTATATTCTAGTGACTATACGTTGATACATTCTATCAAAACAAACAAGAGCTAACTAATCAAAATAACAATAATTCGTTCACCGAGAACTTTCACGTTTAAATGATGATTTTCGTTGATTTTCACGTTCCCCGACCAAAAAGAAACCTTCAATTCGTACGCACAAACATGTCTTTGTGATTTGACAATACATTTTTATAACGAAAAAAAAAAAATTGAAATTGATAATTTGAAGAAAGCAAGTTATTGAATTAAAAACGCAATTTAATTATCTTACTCTGTACAATTATTTATAATTTTTTTGGTGTAATTTTATTTAATTCCGTTGTAAGCATAGAGTCCAATGTGCTTCAATCTCTGACCGAAACATACTGAATGAAAAAAAAGAGACATAATTGTGAAAACAAGTCGAGGGTTATTGTTATCAAAAAAACAAACCATTATTATAATATTTAATGGTCTATAGAGTTTATTTTTTCCGCATTTCGTGTGTATGTGAGCACATTTACGCGAGATAATAACTGATATTGAGTAACATTGCACATTTCTGTATTGATAACGAGTGAGGATAATATTTCGACCATCAAATACGAAAACATTTTGCATTTTACGAACGCCTATATCATCTGCTATCGACAGCGAATCAAAAATTAACTATGAGCTCGGGATTATTGTAGGCTTTTATGATAAAATGTATGTTAAAATTATTCAAGGATTTTTTTTTTCAATCTGTTGCGAAAAAAATTGGGAAAATACACAACAGTTCGATGATAATATTGGTGATATACGAGCCTACCATGAAAGGTTTAACTAGACAGAGTATAAATTTACACATCTGCAATCACTTATATTATGTATCTTTACTACATGTCCCATACAAAAGTTGACCATTCCATCGCAATTTTCACCCTGTTAAAATGATCCATTACATGTGGACTATTTTCGGTTCATTTTTCATTTTCCTATTTCTCATGGGACAGGTAGTAAACCAGAATACGTTGGATACTGCGAAGGTAACACTTATGTGATCCAATCAAACTCACTTTCGCCTTGTTGAGCAACAAGCTACTGTAGCCGTTTTTTTTTTTTGAGAAGTGTAGTTCTGTACTCGAATTCTACCAATTCTACTCTTATCAAAAAGTCTGTTTCCGAACCGTTTGTAACACATTTGTAATTTTACTTTTACCACAAAATTGTTTCCTCATGGAATGAATTACTTTCGCAGCGTCCATTTTACCCTACCATTACGGTCACGAAAATTGTATGGAAGCTGCTTTTCCATCTGAGCTTTGGACAACATTATCTTTTCCTATAAATTACGAATGGGGTATCCTGCAACAGGACTAATATTCTCGTATAAATTTTTGTCAATATTACGCGGCCGCAGATCTTAGTCTTATAAAATTTAGCAAAGGACTCAAATTTATTTCGTTGAACTTGTAGATCGATCGGGTTAATGGTTCTTTGCAAAAAGGTTGCATTTAATAAGAGAAACCAAACTGGTTTCACATTATTGTTGTGGATCTACATCAACACCTTATTTCCAACAATATGTAAACCATACGAAATAGAAAAGATATCGCAATAATAAACGAGCCCATCTGTTATCAACAGCGACGAAGAGAATAAGCGATGAAATTTGACTATTGATCCTTTTAATGAAGAAACATGTAGGTTAGAATTAATGAAGTAATAGATTTTGCATCCAAAAATCAGCTATACTTTAAACAAAATAAGCGATTGAACGATTATATCTATGGCGATGAGCTTGCCATTTATAAAATAAACAATCTATGAAATAACTGAATTTACTCGCAGCACCCCACGGAAACTCGTGATTGCATGCTAACGCTAATTTTGAAACTCGTTTCCGTGGCGAGTAAAACATTATACATGCTCGGCTTCGGCCTCGGGCTATAAACCTCCCACTCGTCAAAATAAAAATTTCCCAACTAGCATGTACGGTCATGATACGAATTTTCTTTTCTGTAAGTTTAAGTTTCTGTTTTTAGTTCGTTCTAATTTCAAAATCAATTTTACATCATGTGACATACCGACAATGCAACAACTTCAAACTAAGCCACAATACAAACACCACAGATACTATACTCTATGTATTTACTTCAAACTTTGTGTAGAATCCAAACCTTATCGAGTCTGACAAATCAACTTCAACCATTACTCCACAGAAAAACATATGAAAATTTTAAACAAATATAAAAAACCCAAAACCTAAAAGTTCACGTAAGGAACAATAATCTTTTTCGAGTCTCAAAATGATGAGTTTCGAGCTATCGTTCGAAAAGAATGTTCTGTTCACGTTATTGAATCAGTTCGACTTGATTCTCATACAAAAACCAAAACATAACGCGAAAAAAGGATGAATAGCAAGAAATTTAAATAACAGTTTGAACCAAATACCTTTATCTGTTGTCATGTTCATGCTCATGTTGGATTTGAGGCGAAGTTCTCTGCTGATTATCTGTGTTTACTAAAGAATTAACATAATTTTACAACTCAATTTTTTCAAAGCTTCAAAAGTACATTGTGCCACAAAAAAAATTTCGACAAAAAACATTTTCTGAATAGACTGATACCTGAGGGAGTATGGTAAATGTGACGGTGAACTATGTAAGCTAAATTCAGCCTACGAAACTAATGCAACCGAAGCAGTACTTGACAAGTTTTTTTTTTGTTACATCAAACAATATCACTGCTCCAATGTGTCTATCACAAAACATAATTCCATTCAACCGTAAAAGCCCTAGCTATATTTACATCATGAAAAGGCCTCACGATCCACAATCGGTTTGATTTTTTTTTGTGATCTATTTTCTTTCGTCGTTTTTATGTCATTTTTATGTTAACATCCAGCATTGAAGTACCACTTACTCGAAAGTGAGTAATGGCTGAACGATTAACAGAGATGATAGTCAGACAGTCTACCGCACCGTGTTTGTTTAACCATAAATTTTCAGTTGTAAAACGTAACATGTCCGAGACATTTTATCCGTTTTTTCCCCCGTCCGACTGTATATTTTAATGGATTTGATTCAAAATATTGTTAATGGCAACGTGTGTGATATGATCAATTAACTATTCATACTGTCATTGGTATATGAAATTCTTTTTATAATCGAATAATGTTGACCCTTTTTTTTGATTGGATACAATGTTTTTCTGTGACATATATACACCTAACTCACTGAATAAACCAAATTGTCGACAACTTGAAACGAAACAAAATTGTGATGTAGAAGCTATAGGATTGCACTTTCGGTATTAGATCGAAAACACAAAACTATTGATTTTTATCGACCGTATGTCTAACTGATCCAACAATCATTTTAATCAAGTGCGATTTAAACTAACTCCTACTTTCAAACGTAATCAAATATTTATTAGGAACGACGGTTACTTGAAATAATAGTTTTCACTCACGGCCGTCAATACAATAATTCCACATCCACACTGCCGCCGCACAAATCGATTGAATGTTTTTCACAGGAAAATTTAAGGATTGTGTGGTCTCTGTGCATATATGCTTCACTTGAACACTTTTTTTTGTCAATTACCGAAATTGGTCACAGAAACCATTTAAACATTCTTTTTAATTGAAACCGATAGAACTTTAGGTGAATTACCTATTTTCATTGAACAAATCTCATATCGCAGGACCTTTGGTATGCTTGTATATTCTGACAATCAGGCGATTATAACACGACAACATGAACAATGAGTAAAATGAAAAGGGAATAAAATATTGTCTGCATAGACGTTGTAGCAAAAAAATAGAGTTGGCACCATCAACTATTCAATCCACTTTGACTTAGTAAATATTTATGAAAGCAATCCAGTCCAATTGAAATACATTTTTTAAATTAATAAATTAATAAAATGAATTTGTTTCACTTAAATAACTTATTAAATTTATAAACAGAATTTTCTATAGTGTTGGAGGTCTTCTGGGCTTTCCTCGTTTCTATTGCGGCTATAACGTTACAAATGGTCGAACAATGTTACACTCTTATTGCTAAGGACACCTCTAAAGGATATGTTAAATTGGTTTGACATAAAATGCAGAAAAGGGACACATTGCTATGATACGCTTCGGCGCATTCGGTTATACTGTTATTCGGTGCGAAATAAAAGGTAAAAGGGACTTGATGAGGATATCGCAAAAATGGGCGCAAATATTTCGGGATTTTTTATTTTTGTATGACATTCTATGGTGTTATTATACCACATGGCCTGTAACTAACTTGGAAAACGGATCTTTATTTTCGATGAAAAAAGAGCGCAAAAAATTTGGGTTTTTCCTACCTATTTTTGTATTTATTTGTATCCAAACATAATACCGATACGAAAGGTATACTTTGCATGAAATAGTCACACAGCGAAGGAAGTAAACAAAATTATATTCACAAGACAAAATATTGGTGGTCATGAAATCGGTAAAAGTAAAATCGATCAATGAATAGTTCGCTAACTCCAATAAATTATTTATCAACCAAATTTAACTTAAAAATGTAAGAAAATTCAAAGATAAAGTATAGAATAGCATTATATGAATGAAGACACTATTCGCCCGTGCATGCGACGATTTAATTTCAAATGTGCACACGTAGCTGTTCGCACCTGTGTAAACAGGCATACGAGTTTCGATTATGAATGTAGTTAACACCTCATCGGACACACGAAATTTGTTTTCGAAAAATGTTTTTTTTTTCTAAAGAAACATAAAAACGTGACCCAATTCGAACCAGTTGCTGTTCGTCGTGAAATCTTAAAATTTTATTTGAAAAATTCTGTTGACGAATAGCAGATCCATAATAAGTTGAAACCACTCACAGAAGCTCAAAAGAATCGTCATAACATTTCTTATTTGCTATCAACGTGTAAGTTTAAGTTATCGAAGTACCGGCCGTTGCCGTCTTCAACTTTCAATGGTTTCAAGCATAGTTTTCTACGAATACATTGTACGGATGGATGAATAAATAGAAGCATATAATAATTGGTATAATGATTATCATCGCATAAAAACGTTACTTACACAGCCAATAGAACATTGCAATAAAAAATTCGTAATTTGTCTTTTCACACTCTTACAGAATTGTTAATTAGCCCGGAATCGAGCTATCTGTGTTGCCAATTAAATGTGTAATTTATGTTAAACTTAGAATAAATAAACTTCTTGAATTTTCATAATTCCATATTCAATGTGCTCTTTTTAACATACTCAGACATCGATTTTTTTGTATATTTTTTTGTACGGATTCTCGGGTCGATATATTTAAGTAAAATGCTAATAGTGTGCATTGTACAGACTAATTGCGACAAATAATTTACCTCATTAAGTGTTAAACGTTGGTTTTTATTGAACAACACGACAACGTCTATTCATTTGATTCGCAAAAATTATAAATAGGAACTTTCGGTGATACAAAATAGTTTCATCAACGGAGAGTAACTATCGCACTTAAACACTCATATCACACAAATTAAATACAGTCACTGATAGTTTCTTACACTCGTTCCAATGGCCACGTGAAGTAAAATGCCGGTATTTCACTTACTTTTCATCACATACATGTCTGAAAAACATTCCGTTTGATATGATTACGTTAGCAATTAACTGTGCTATTCAATTAAGATTGAAAACGATTCATTTCACGTTATCAAATAGTAATTTCACTTTACGCGGATGATACGGTCATCTTATTATAGTGGAATTTCTCTTCAATTACAGAAAAACTATATAAATTCGTAAATGTCAAGAATTTTTTCACTTCGAATCTAAATTTAGTATACACATGTCGTTGGAATGATTGGGATTTTGTGTTTTTCTGTACACGAGTGAAACGAGAAATTCTTTACAGATGGCTCTGATCATTTAGAACATGAATTTGAATTTTTGGCGGTTGTTTTTGAATATTACAGTAGCTTTGCTTTGCTAAATTATATATTACTATCATCATCTATTATCGACTTCGACGAAAAACATAGCTAACGCCGACCCGTACGAAACACCTATTCGTATCAAAAGCCTTTAATGTGAAACTCTTCATTTCTCTTACTTCATTTTCTTTTCTGCTGAAAAACTATTCTCCCTTTAAAATCACTTACATTATCCACTCTTTGCCTTGTTATCATATACAACTAAATTGCCGGAGGCAAATAAATTCCTATTTAAACAGCTATATACCGCTATATTTAACTATACTTCACTATAAATAAACATTTCACAGATAAATATATGCTATTATATAGCTCTACATGCCTGTATATAGCTCAATATAGCTGTATATAGGTATATTTAGATGTCCGTATATGGAATCCCTGAAACCCCACACACATAACAAATTATTTCCATGTTAACAGAAACTCTCTAAGTATCATTTTTCCCAAGATATTTCTATTTTACTAAAATCCAATATGGCCGCCGGCAGCCATTTTGTTAGAAGACCGGAAATAGTACCGACGCTTTACATTCGTTAATACCTTTTAAACAAAAAAAAATTCATGAAATTCGGTCAAAATTTACTCGAGATATTGTCAAAATACACCGCGTTCACTGTATTTCCGAGTAGCCAGATAAGAGCTCACTCCAAGAGACCTAGCTCACGCTCCGGAGAACATAATTTCATAATTTTTTCCCTGATTGGTACGGTCAATACCTATCTAATAAAGCTAAAACAGACGAAATGTGTTCAAATGTGGCCGACCTACAAGCAAAAACTGCTTGCCGCCCTGTGCCTGTTCCACACCAAGGGGTCTAACTCACGAGTCGGTCATCCGATTTCCATAAACTTTTTTTTTGTCGATCGGTATTGTAAATACCTTTTATTTGACGTATCACTTACAAGTTTAACGTTTAAATGTCCGGAGATATCTTCGAAAATCCGTAGAGCACTTATTGGGCCACAGCTCGGGAGGGGTCGATCCAAAATCACTCATCTTCGAACTTAGCCTGTCTTTTGACATTACCAAACGGAAAAAAAAAGAATTTTCAAAATCGGATGCGTTTTACTCAAGTTATCGTGCAGACGGACAGACGGACAGACGGATAGACGGACAGACGGACATTTTTTTTTCTCGCGGATTTGGCATCTCTAGACAACCACAATAGGTTTCCCCTTACTCAGGGAGTCCAATTCGACGTGTTACAAACGTATGCGTAAACCTATAAGACCCCAGTACTTCGTACGGGTCTAAAAAACAGTGAAGATTCTTTCAAAACAGTGAAGATTCTTTCTAATTTCATTTTAGATATAGTAAAGTATAATTGTTTATTTTAATCTCTTTAACCTGTTACAGACGGTAAATATATGACCAGTGCTATTATCGGGTGTAGTACTTCCATCGATCATATTGTTAATCGGTTGATTTCAAATCTTGTACTTCAATTTTTTTAACATGCATTTTACTGTATAAATGACCATATTACCCAGAGCTTGTCATTATTTTTGTCGTCGTTATCGATAACAGATTAATCAGATGTATGTGACAGATTAAAACTATGCCACACCTTTTCGGCGGGTCAGGTCCATTGACTCGCAATTAATTTTCTGAATATATTTTTAGACAATTTCATTTCATTTTCCGTTGTTAAACTTCCGAAGCATGACAAATCACAGATACAAAAACCTTCGCTTGAGTCTAACTTCCAGATCCTTAATCCTACATAGTCACACTTAACCTCAGTTAATTCTGCGTCGTTTAAAATCAATTTCATAGAAATTTGTTGCGGCTTGTTCAAGATAATTACGTTTTTCATAACATTTCATACAACTTTTGGGACAAACATTTTAGAGTATTTTCTGGCGAAAGACCCTGACTTTCAGTCAAGGGAGTTGTTAGGTTTTGCTCAATTTCCTCTGAAGCAAGGTTGGGCTGTAAGTTTGGAGGTCACAAAGATACAGAAACGCGATAAAATAGCGGATTTTCTCATCAAAAATTCACCACCCGTGATGATTGTCGTCGACGTGATGATGCGGTGAATATTGCGAAAACGAGACAACGACATAGACCTGAAGTGTAATCTTTGAATTATTCTTCTATTTAAGTAATTTTGACATCCGAACACCGCGCGTATGTGATAAATATATTTATTGCCTACCCCATGCGAAAATTGACTATTACACGGCTGTTTACCCCCTGCGAAAGTGACCCATTACACTAGGGATATTTGGGGTTTATTTCAAGTTGACAGTTCTTTCAAGTAAAATTTGACTTGCTTTCATTTTATCTTTTTTGTTGAATGAATCGATCGATCGAAAAAGAATGTAAGAAATGTTGCTAAAATAACATTTTTTTGATAAAAATATTGATCGATGAACACAGTTATTTCAGAAAAACTTGTTACGCAAGTAATCTGGTTACAACATACTTTTAGAAGAATTCGCAACACAGAATTGTCGGCCAAATTTAAATATTGTAACAATAATATTGATGTTCCGAAGTAACACTTTATGGCCACACATTTCGTTGTATTTTTCACTTGTAACACTAAATGCTTTTGCTTGCAACACTACACTTTGTTGCACATTTTTTTGAAAACATTAAAAAGGACTAACAAAATAATTGCACAAACAATGCGTCTTCATCGATACTAACTGCGAGAAACTATTCAATGTCAACATGTTATCAACGAAATTGTAACTACTGTTGCGACAATACTAATGTAACACGAGTGCTGTTTTCGGGATCATTTTCTTAGGAGACGTGTAGCGTGTGAGGCGATTTCGTCAGCACACTAGATTTGTTTGTAAACGTTTTATCGGAAGAACAGATTTATTTTTGTTTTGTTGGTGTTGGTTTATTGAGATACTGAATTTATGTAGAATTTCTGCAGAACAGCCGTGTAATAGTCAATTTTCGCATGAGCAGGCAATAAACCAGAATACGTTGTATGCTGCGACGTAATTCATTGCTCTCGGACACAATTTTGTAGAACTCGCAAACTCACTCGTGTTTTTGAGCAACAAGCTTCGGTTACTGTTTTCGAGGCAAGTGTAGAGTTTGCATATCCGAGCGGAAGGCGAGTGAGTTTGCTCGTATAACAAAATTGTGTCTTTTTGTAATGAATTACTTTCGTAGCATCCAACGTAATGTACTATTACAACTTGTTATACATTAATTCACCACAAACTCACCTCAAAATAAATTTCCATGTGCAGATAGCATTACGTTTAAGTAAAAATCATATACTAGTTCAATTCAACCTGTCATCTACGGCTATTCATCTGTTGTCGATAACGACAACGAAAATAATGACATCCTTTAAATAGTAAAATGCATGTTTATAAAATTGAAGTACAAAATTTGAAGTCAATCGATTAGAGATACAGGCTTTAACATTTCAAATGTCTCACTGTCATTTTTTTTAAAGAATGTCATTGTGAATTCGCAATGACACAATGAAATTTTTAGAAAAATTTGACAGTGAGACATTGGAAATGTCAAAGACTGTATTTTAACCTGTTACAGACGGCTGTCATCTGTTATCAACAACGACAGTAATAATAAACGACAAGCTCTGACTAAAGAGGTCTTATAGCAAAAATCTTGTTCAAAATAAATGAAGTAAAAGATTTCTGAAATTATTCCCTGAAAATCTTTGATCAAATGAGATATTAAAGCTGTTAATATGCCTGCCGTATGTGATAGGTTAATCGATGGAAGTAATAGAATAGTTAAATTTGCTGCTGTCTTGTGAACGAGTGTGATGGAAGTAACTGATAGATCTGCTATTTAATTCGGGTAGTTCATTTATTCTTACAATATACAAATTCAAAGTCTTATTTATTTCAATTTTTTAACCACTCAATACAAGTCATTCGCTAACTTTATCTGTTGTGGTAAACGCAGCTCCCAGTACGTTAATGACCGTTATCAGAAAGATAAGTGACACCAATATTTCTTTAATTTTGTTGGTTTCCGTTTTTCGTTTCTTCTTTTTGTTGTAGTTCTGAAAATTCAGCATAAACGGAAACATTTTGTGCCGATCATCCAAATTATTATCGAAAATGTTTACCTTATAAATAAGTCCGAAGCCGACGGTAATTTGCAATATTAACGATGCGATAATCAGTCCGAGACTCAAGTAGTACGTTTTCGATTCCATGTTATATGACATAATAAATCGGAGCTGATTTGAATTTGCAGTTAACAGGGCTATGTCCATCATTCCTAATCAAGCGAAATTGAATTTATAGGTACCATAGGGAATAAAGCTACAATTGAAAATCTATTAATAAGTAAGGGTTCGATCAGTCTGACTGGTAAACGGGTAAATGGATGATGTGTTATAGACTCATACACTTACAACCGATTAGCACCACTTGTTTGCAACTGAGTTATAAGCGGTAAATAAAAAAAAAAAAATAATACTAAAAAACTGCTTGGTAGGTAAAGGGAGTATAAATTTGAAGAGGTGTTTTACAGAGTGTACATACATAAATGAAGTTTTATATGCTCAACGACTTGAATATTTTATGTTTGCTGATTTAATGGTACAATTTTGGTATGCATATACCGTTCGAATTCGATCATGCTCTCACAATCCAATTTATCCCAAATGGGATGTTACTGCACATTATATAGGTACGGGCTGTAAAACATGTTGTCTTTACAGCCAGTAAGGAATAAATTGTAAAGACAAGGATGAGCCTGAGGTCAGCTTATCTGAACCTGATCTGACCCGAACCTTTTCATTGCAATTTAATCCCACATGAATTGATCTAAAACCCGTTAGAAATTCACGAAAGTTAAACTTGGTCAGGTTTCAGGATTACCTACAAAATAGAATAATTGGTCAGGTCATTAATTTCTAGCTGGAAAAGATTATTTGTCCAGAGTCATCAGTAATATTGTAGTTACTATTGATATAATGGAAAGTCCTTTGAGTGAAATCAATTCTACTTGTATTCTTACATGAATAAGAACCTTTCATTAACTTCAAAAAATCTTTTTCTTCGCCCCCTCCGCCACCCTGAGTGAATGTCACAAATGTTCACATAGACTGACAACACAGACCGAACGAATATCTGTGCAGCAACGTACATTCGAACCAACCGAAGTGAATGGTTTCTCGATATAATGTAAATATACAAATGCAATAATGTTAAGTGTTCAGTACAGCATTGATATTTTGCAAATTTATACAAGATAATTGCTGCCATTTGTCACGTAGCATTACATAAAAACAAAAACTACAAAAGGGATCTTCGTCATTTTCTGTTAAAAGGGCTTTTATGCTTTTACCAATTTCCATTTACACGAAACATTGCTAAGAGCAATACTCAAATTGCATCATGCATCTTTGAATTGGAATCTACATGCATAATTGAGATATTCGACTGCGAGTGTCGACTCTATCTTTTGTCTATAATATATGCATAATGCTGAAGGTGTTTTGTTTTTCGTTTGTATATTCTGGAAGTTTGTTGCTAAGTTTAAAATATTGAAATATTTTACAGAAATAGATTTAACATAATCGAGACTATATTAATCGAGTGACCAACAGACGTTAATGTTTAGCTGGAAATGTTTGCATATTACCTTCAGCAATTCCTTTGGTCATTGCAAATTCATTCGGTCGAGAAGAGTCTACTTCACTGGTCTCCTTTTGAGTACATATGCTTTGATCGGGAACAACATCAACACCATCTATTTTGATGAATAAATGAACATTTTATTATCTACAAAACAAAACAAAAATCGTTCCCATATAACACCACTTGTATACCATGTTCTGCGTTGATGGAATTATTTAATTCACTCAGCGGTAACTCCTGATGAACCTCATCGGCAACAAAAGTTTCAACTTCAATTTCTATATTTGTGGATTTATTTACAGCCATTAGACAATTCCCGTGTAACAAATTCCCATTGATGATAAATTATTAAATTTATAAACATCACATTTCCACTTCCCACCACAGATATATGTTATGGTCGAGCCGAAGACAATCCAAGTTATACCGAAAATAAAGTTCAACAACTAAATAATACTTGGACAAAATGCAATAATAATGATTGTTTTTCAATGAAATCGGTCAACTTCTCAAACTAAACTAAAACTTTAAGCCAACATTTTCAATAATAAATTAGAGCTGAAGGCAAAAATTTTCAGTTTGCTATTTGTGGTAATTTCTTGTGGCTTTCTGTTATCGCCTGTGGACTTCAAAATCAATGAAATTGTAATAGTGTGTTGTGAGCGCACATATATACTGTCTTATACAGAATGTTACTGTCTGTATAATTTCATCGACAATTGTTTTACATCGCTGTTATTTCAAATAAGATATTCGAAGACTACCTAGTGGATTAAGGAAATAGTAAGTTGTTGTTTGTATGACTTTGCAATTTCAATTGTAGCGAACCATGTAACAAACAGTTTTATTTTTCACAAATTTTCAAGTTTTTACATTCAATGAATAATGAATAGAAAAGACCTCATCTAGTTTATCACAGGAAGTAAATGTTCCCATTTCCGCGTTGGATAGCAATTCTGATATTTATCTTGGAAAATTCTTTTGACCTAATTTCTGTTGTGATGGAACTTAGCATATTACCGAGATGGTAACAGCTATTTTTGATTTTTCTATTTTTCTGATTTTCCTTGATATATTTGTTGGTTTTAATGCAATTTTTCACGATCTGTTTTGATTTGGACGTTACACACACGGAATTTTGAAAACCGACACATTTTCTGTTTCTGTGTTTTACTTGAGTTTCTCATTTGTCCATATAAAAATGCATGCAAAATTCACAAAAAACCACTAAACGGCGAAAAAGAAAATGTGTGGTTTGTCAAGATTCCGCGAGTGTAAAACAAAAATTGAACTCGAAAAATTTACAAAATTAGAAATAATCAAAAAATTACAGATATTACCCAATGCGTATTTTACCTAATTTATATGCTTTCCTACACCACAGTCCCAATGTTTCTAATGCAAATGCCACAAATCATTAAATAATGTGTCATTTAATAAATTTCTCTTATTTTTTGGCGATGGATGTGCTTCCATTTCGCTTCTAATTCTGCTGCACTTCCGTCCTTGATATTTGTGCTATTATAAGTCATGTAAAGGGTACACCGGTACACGTATCAATAACCGAAGTACGTGTTATTCGGAAGTTACATTCGAATCCAAACCACCATTCAAGGTTCAAAGTTTAAAGAAGAGGGATTTTTGGGGAAAATAGGGAAAATTTTGAGGATAAGAGTGAAAAAGTTCGCAAAAATAGTCTACAAAAAAAGTGTGCGTTCCTAAATTTTCAAAAAATTGTCACTATATTTTTTTGCGTGCGAGGGATCTAAAATTCATCATTTAGCGCGTGCGCCTACGATGTGAATGGCCCAATGCCTCGCCCATTACCTATGTTTCAATTGAATAGAATATTGAATCTACTACTTTGTTAGTTATTCCTGTGGATACACTTTAAGAAATTAAAGAATTATCACATTTTCGTTGTCAATAAATTCTACATAATTTCTAGACCAACAAATTTGACAGTCTTGATATTGAATGGTTTTTTGGATTTTGTCTCAGTAATCTGGTCGTTATATGGTGCGCCAAAGATTTCAACGGCGAAAAATTCTAAAATTTTAAAACAACAGAACAGCTGTCAGAATATGTGAAATATCAGATCTTATATAAAACAAAAATGTGTTAATTCCTTATTAAAAATAAATGTCGACAAATATTTGGTTCCCTGTTCGAAGAAGAAGATTTAAATCTAAACTCTGATATTATTTAATATGCAGTTCAAAGATACTATATTCACATCAGACCATGGCGACACTGGAAAAGAAACATCCAACCTATACGATGCATGTCATATCTTTTTGCATGTGAATGTTTAGCGAATCATAAATAAATGAAATATCTGATATTATTATTGCGCTCGAAATAAATATGATTGCACCAGATAATGCGCCATGTATTTTTTACGGACGC
This sequence comes from Bradysia coprophila, assembly GCF_014529535.1. Taxonomy (NCBI): domain Eukaryota; kingdom Metazoa; phylum Arthropoda; class Insecta; order Diptera; family Sciaridae; genus Bradysia; species Bradysia coprophila. The sequence continues at coordinate 8,271,919 of NC_050738.1, read as the reverse complement.
AACCGGACAAACCATTTGTTTTTTTAAATATTATTTTCAAAATAAATTTTAATTGTTACTATTTTTTGAATATCATTTTTCAGTTTATATACGTAGAAAGTTTCATACGTAATGAATCTCTGCAACCTAAAAATTACGAACTTCGGATAAAGCTCAAATTTACAGACAAAAATTTCATCTTTTTTAGTTCTGCACTAAAAAAACATTATTTGGAATTTTGAACTTTATCTCGAAACCTTTGACTATCCATGCATCCACACCGAAACATCATTTAGTTAAATTGCACAATTTCTGCTCAAAATCATGAATTATCAAAAACCATAACTTCAACAATTTGTTTTCCCAGTCTATTGTTATGTAAACCATTCAAAATAAAGGTTTTCTTACTCCACCATACATATAAAATGTATGGAGATTTTCAAAACAGCTCACACGAGATGTGGGTTTTCATCAAATGTTTTCCTCTTTACAATAGAAAGGTAATTCAAAAGCAATGTGGAAGATATTACACAACCTTCTAATATTATATGAACGGCAGCAGAGTTTCTTGTTACCTAATTTTTCTTTGAGAAATATTCAAAATGTTCACATGAATGCATCGACATACATTAATGACGATGAATAATACTCCTCTCGCATCTACAGCCAGAAGTTAAAGAGCTCTATTTAAGAGCTTGTTAAAATGTACTGAAAGTATGGAATAAAAGTGAAGTAACGAAGGGGTAACATTGTTTTTATGCATATTCCTCGTTCCTGTATATACATAGATAAGTTATATGTGATCAAAAGCAACAGAAATTCAAAGAGTTTTTCGTCGTTTGATGTCTTTGTCTCTTCAGAAACATTAATTTAACACTTCTTATTTTATGCAGCTTATACAATGCGTAATGGAATATTACCATCAGAAATTCTAAAGTTAAACTTGCGAGAAAGAAAGTTATGGTCTAATGAAAGCATATTTTTAAAGAAAGTCTACGTTTAGAAAATGGAAAACATTTTTCAGTCGTTTTCAATGTGACTTTAAGAGTCACAGTGCGACGAAAGTCTTGATGGTAAAATGTTCGTTTTTTTAAGTAGGACATTCAAAGGAGACTTATGTATTCAGATCAAAGAAAATAACAAAATTGATAAAATGATAAACCGCATCGTCGTTAGTAACTTGCACAAATTGCGGCACTAATGATTATGTTGATTATGTATGAAATCTAAATTTGTTAGGAACTTAAGTCAATAATGGTGGTGGAAGGTTCACTGGTCACAGACTCTAGCCGCGCAATAAAAAGAAAATGTGGTAAAAAACAATTTATATTGTCTTTATTAATTCCATCAATACCTTAGCGGTTACACATATATACACATTACCATTACGGCATGTAAATCATTTTTTAAATGCAAATAACAATGATAACAAACCAGACCAGAAAATACTTGTAATTGCAACGAATCATTGCCCCAGTATTTGACGATTCGAAATATAAAGTAAAACAAAATTAGCGATTAAAAATAATACCACAAAAAGGGAACAAACATTACATTGTACATGAAGTGTTTCGTTACCTTACAACAGTCTACCAGTTAAGAGGTTCCAAGCTTTCAGTTCAGACACACTGCCAAAAAATGAAGAATAAAGAGGGTCATTATTAGGTACATACATCTGGAAGACCAGAACATGAAAGTACAAACTCAAGTCGCGAATACTTAAGAGGGTACAAGGGTTTAGCTTTGGACAAGAACCAAAATTGAGCGAAAAATAGGGCATGTTTAGGAACATAATTCTCAGGATTCAAGAGATGGAATACAGCAAAAAGGGGATTAACGGTTTATTTGAACCATACTTAACAAAAATGTGTTTTCGCATTTATAAAATTATTTGATTTTCACAATTATTTATCACAATTAAAACACGTCTGCAAGGCAAAATTTTTTTCCATTTTAGGTACATTTTTTCGGCAGTACATCGAGAATAATCACATAAGTTGTTATATCAAAACAACAACAAACCACAAAACTATGTTTTCCATTTTTTGAAATAAGTTTTTATTTTTAAGAAATTAATCAAAAACAATTTTGTTTCTATCACGGCGGCCATTTTGTTTTCACAATATTTCTATGATGGGTGTCTTCGATGTTCGATTTTCTATTGTTAATGAAGACACAATACGAGTTTCATTTCAATTAAAAGAGATGAGGCTATAGTAGGGTGAGCGTACCAATCCTCGGACAAGAATGAGTCGTCGGACACCTATTGTTCTCTCATTCATAAAAAAAGTTTATGAATTAAAGAACAATAGGTGTCCGAGGACTCATTCTTGTCCGAGGATTGGTACGCTCACCCTATTAATTTGAACCTTACTTAGCAAAACTGTAGACTCAAATTTAGTAAATTACTTGATTTTGACAATTATGTTTCACATTTAATTTACGATTTCAGGATTTGAATTTTGTGTGAACGAATAAATTAAAAATGAGCCGAAAAGTAAATTTCAACGCTCCCTTATACAATGAATATGGGGCGATGCAACGCTGCGGAAGACACACCTTCGCACGTTCCATTTTGAATTTGTGGCGCATTTATGGCGTGAATTACACAGTAGGTTCATTTTCTGTTAATGCAACACTGAGACACAAACAGGTTAACTGTTTAAACCAATCTTTTTGTTATTTATAATGGTAATGTGGTCTCGTATCAGTTTTTATTTTAATAAAATTAATTAAAAAAAACAATTTTTCTATCACGAAGGACATTTGGTTTTCCGCGATGCGATGTTCAAACTTAGAACAGTTTTCAAAAATGGATGCTGCGGGTGCGTAGCTGTCAATCCATTGTTGATTTGTTTTATTTGAAAGATATTAAGAACAACCATAAGCGTTTCATTCGAATTAAAAACGAGATGGAGCCATAGTATTTGGTTTGTATCAAAACTGACGACTCTGAGCCTCTTAACCTTTTTTCCCTATCACTAATTAGTAATAGATACAAGGATTTATCAGCCAATTGTAGAGGTCAGAAAATTACGGTATAGCGATAAATTCTCATGTAAATTTGTTAATGATTAATCAAGTTGATTCAACATTACAATTAAAAAAATTGACATATTGGAAAATTTGAACACTACCAACTCCTTATCATTTCTTTATGTAATAGTGAATAAATGTGTGAAGTGACGGTTCAATAAATTGAAATTAAGTTCATGTGAGCTCCTCACTCGCTTAATTCGTCTTTGAATGGACGGACAGAGTGTTTAAAATATAATTTTTACTTTTTGTAATTGAATTTGGTGTTAACTGAACCACATTACCAATCTAGAGACAGATTTCCTTTCGTATCACGGTAATTTAAATAAACTTAAAAACAATGTGTAAACCAAACAGCTATTTGTCTATCTAGTGCTGAAATATCCTGTCTTCGTCGATCATTTCACATTTCACACTAATGTAAACGGCACTGTTCCTTACTTATGCTTAAAAGGAAAGACGTGAAAATTGTCAACCCAAGGCGAAGCCGAAGTTGACACATCATATGTGCAAAATTCGAGTTTAGGCATAAGTTAGGAACAAGATATTATGTTCGAAAAATTTTCACGATTCCATCAGTACATAAAAGTACATAAAATACACGACATATATTCTGCGACGTCTAAACATGTGGTGCCTGAGAAAGCATCATCAGTCGGGTGCATAAATAACTATTCTGTAACCTGAAGTATAAAAAACTGTTTTTAGTTTCGCCCTGAAAGTCGTACACATTAAAAATTACGTTAAGTTCTGTTCTACCGAATGGGACAAGTGGGCCAGTAGAGGCGCCACATTTTTTTCATAGTACTTCATTCTCTGCGGCTTATTTTCATGTGAACCAACTTCACATTTGTCATTACAGAACAAATGTCACCATATGAAGTTGGTTCACATGAAAATAAGCGCAGTGACAGCAGTAATTTTATGACAGAATGTACTAAAATATGGGAAAACTCTATTACATTTCTTCGTAGTTTCTAAATATCATTCTCCTATAGAAGAAAATGCTTTGGAAAACGTTTATGGTGGCGACAACGGTTTGTCTTTTTGAGTTAACTCAAAGCGCCGATAAATGCAGTTCATTCCAAATAGAAACTACTGTCGGTGAGTTTGCATTAAATTTTAAAAGAATTCTCCTTACATAATTCATTATAGAACCAATAAAATCAATGCCTAGAAGCAAACGTGTCAGTGGAAAAAAATTCGTTTTGGTTACCTTGAACAGAGTGAGTTCCTATTGAAAATGTAAACTTTATTTCTCAAGTTACGGTTATCAGACTAGCTGGTTTCAAGCAGAAAGCATTTGTCGATACAACAAAATGCAATTGGCAGTGATTAATTCTCCTATTGAGCAACGGATCGTTGCTCAACTGAAAAATCAATCGGGTGAGTGAATGTATCAACATTTAGTCAACATTTAGTCAACATCTTAATGGATTTTTTTGGTTCAGATTACAGTAACAGCGGCTTTTGGATATCGGGCAACGATCTAGCGTGTCGAAAAAATTGGTATTGGTCATCCAATGGACATCCGATCAAATATTTCAATTGGCAAAGTGGTGAACCGAATAATGCCAAGAAAAATGAACGATGCATCAAGATAAACCCAAAGACGAGTAAATGGAATGATGATCCTTGTGAATATCGTAACCACTATGTATGTGAGGAGTATTTGAAATAGTTAACAAAAGGAATTCGTTTTCTGATCAGCTTGTAACGCAAAACAGACAAAAAATCAATTTATTCACAACCTTGTCCTTTTAATGATTTGTTCTTTATAAGTAACACCGTCTAAATGACATAAAATGGGTCTGTTATGTGAATTCTGAATTTCTAATTAACATGAAATGCCAGGAACACAGTAGATAATCTACGGTGAGCTTGAAAAATTTTTATTTGACCTCTCGTGGACATGAAATGTTTTTAGTGGTTTTTGTAGAGGGCGGCAACACGAGTAAGAATAACATAACAAGAAAATATTTCGATGGGAAAATTTTTAATTATTCTTACTCGTTGTGCCTCCCTCTACCTACATAAATCACTAAAAACATTTCATGTCCACGAGAGGTCGAATAAAAAAAAATTCAAGCTCACCGTGAATCCTAAAGTTGTTTAGACAACGTGTTGGTTTAAAAAAACAGCCGATCAACATTTTTTCACATTGTGATTTAGCAATAGACTTAGCAAAACGGACCGTTAAAGTACATGTGAGAATCATATGTCTTCAAATGTTGATGTAGTGTGGCGCATTAAACCCAAAAGTGGGGTTGGACTTAGATTTTGTCATTCGAATCTGTAGAAGATGACGACGAAGCTAGCGACTGAGACGTTTTTCAGAAGTGTTCATTATTATTCAATTTAAGCGTATGCATATATTGTAGCTCATGTTTTCACTAATTATGCATGACGCGAACGAAGCGAGCGCGAAAATTTTTGAATCATCGTTGACAAATATCACGACAGAGTAAAGTTCACCTAGTTTACTTTACTCTGCCGTGCAAATATTGTACCGTCGACGTACTTACTCTTTCGTCAAAAACATTTACATTTTCTCAGTGCTTGTTTGGCTCTGTTTGGAAGTCGTATCTCATTTTTATCGCCTGTTCTAAGTACACAGTCCAATAGAAAAATTATGGAAAAGTGAGGAACAGCAGATAACTATTATCAGGGAAGTAATTTGATATCTCGTATCCAGATGAGTAAAAGTATCCGAGAGGTGCTTTTACTCATCGTGATACGAGATATCAAAATATTTCTCGTGGATGCCATTTTACTCGATTTTTATTTTGTTGATTTTTCGCTTTGTTGAGTGAAATAGCGAATGCACCTCTGCCCAAAATGTTTGTTTTGACGATTTGGATTATGTACCACGCCTTCGGCTCTGTACATAACTTCCAAATCGTCAAAACAAACATTTAATCGCATGTGTGTATTGTGCGCTATGTCGTGTACATAAAAACAAGCAAAATTATATCACTAGAGATGTTTGCTTACTGCGATAAAATACCTCACTGATATGAGGCTGCATATAAGAGACTCGTACTAATACTCGCGCAAGCTCTCGTATACGTACACGTCTCTTATATACAGCCTCATAGCAGTAATGTACTATTAAGCAAAGGTGCATAATCCACTATTACTGTAGAAGCGAGGAAAGGATACATTACATCCCTAGTATAGTAATATATACATTAAAAGTAAGGACTGTGATGGACGTTCAGGATTTTCTGGAAGGTAAAATATTTTTTGTAGAGCCACATGGAGTTTTTTTTCTCTATTTTGTGGAAAAGTTTCAATATTTTTTTAAAAGTTTTTTTTCCTGTATTTTTTGAAGAATTGAACGAGGATATTGATAAAATGAGCAAAATACGTTCAAACATCGATTTTCATTAGAGTATATATACATCTACGATAGAGCGCTATTACTATACTTATAGAATATAGAATAATCTATTTTCTTGACTATCGGCGTCCAATAACTTCCAACCTTATACTTTACCATTCGACGATAATGTTTTTTTCCCAGTGTTATACAACAGCTGCAGTCAACGTTTCATTCAACTCAGTTAATGTTAATGACGTATAAATATATAGATAAAACATTTTCTTTTTTTCCCCAGAGCTCGGAAAATGTAAACCATTTTGCATTCGAATTTGCATTTTAAAAATATTCCACAAATCTACTTTTATTCTTTTGTTTGGGAATATAATGTGAAGCAGAAAGGAATCTTTAATTTAAATCATAAAAATACCATTGTGTGCCATCATAGTTTTCGTTCGATAATGGTATTTATGTGCAATAACTAGTCTCGGAACCTTAAACTATATATAATCAATATTTGCAAAAGAAGAAAAAAATTGATTCGATAAAAAAAAACCTTTGTTCACATTTTATTGTGGAATTGAATTGACTTTTTTCTCTTCATCTGAAATGCAGAAAGAAAAAAAAATGGAAGGTTCATTACTCTGGCTGAGGGAGAACAACATTATTAATGGTTGGTATCTTAAATTAATTCTGGTTCATTAATTAATCTTGTTTACGAATTGTGCTAAGTGAAAACTAAAAGATTTGGTAACCCATTCGGAACACACAACAAAAAGCATAACAAAGACAATTTTTTTCAAGATGCTTCTTTCCGACTCCTTGTTTCTTCAATTGTTTTATTTTCTGGTGAAATAAATGACACAGGAGGACTGCTAAAAGTCTGCCACGGTATTCTCTTTCATTTTTGTCAAACACAATTGACATTGCAGTTCAATTGCAAACACTGTGAATTATTATAATTATGTGCAGAGCAGCATTATACGTACAACTCGGTTAAAATAATAACATGTGACACCTATACATATACATTGCATCTGTGATATTATTGTTGTAAAAGCACTCAAAAACATAATGCACATCATTATGGATTATATGTGCATGACACGTTATATATATATGTATACGCTATACCACACTGTAATGCCACAAGACCTTCCATATAACTCAAGAACAAAGCAATATCCCAACGTTATACAACATTAATGTGTCTTGTTTTGTTTTGTCTCGAGATGTCATTTTGTGTGCTTTGCCTTTCATTTTACAACCCAACTAAAGCACAGTACTGAACTTTCATGTATAGACTTCATTGTCGTTGTATTGTAATAACCCAGAAAAGGTAGATCATTATAATAATATTAAAATAAAATATGCAGCGGTAGCTACACCTGGGAAAACACAATCTCATTTACTCTATAGAAATTTTCTTCATGGAAAAGAAGGAAGACATCAATGACACGACAAGGATGTGATAGAAGCGTTGAAAGCGTGCCGTAGACGATGCTTTAAAGAAAATAATCTTGATAATTGAAATTTTCATCGCACACTAAAACAACAAAATGGAAAACTTGCTGCAATAGAACCGAGTCCGAATTTCCTGTTCTCTTCAACTTATTTTGTTGTCAGAGCTTGAGCTGTCGGTGGCAATTGTAAATTAAGCAATTTGATGCCTCTGGAGTAATCCATCATATTTCATCATATTGTGCATAAAGCACGAATGTCGTCTGAGAACATCGTAAAATTTTGAAAATTTTATGAGAGTTTTAAGCTTACGATGGTCTGACTTACCTGTAAAAGTATATATAATCCAGCGCCATGTGTAGACACTGGTTTAAGTGGGCGATGGCCGGGCTACCCAATACAAACAATTCTCAAAAATTGAGAAAATCTTGTCAAGTTTCTGCTTCTTGTTAAACGTTCCTTAAGAGTGATATCGCCAAATCTTCAGGTGATTTTTTAGTTTTGGGAACAAGAGGTCTCCGATTTTAATGAGTGATAGCTCGTTGTATTCGTCTTTCAATTCTAGGAAACACGTATGTTTCACTTTTTCTAAAAGAATTTTGTTTTCTGTGAAAAGCGTTCAAAAGTTAAGACATGTCAGAGGGTACCGAAAACAGTTTTTCGACAATAACTCAAGAAAATTATTTTAAATTGTTGTAATGTTGTACGAATGTCGGCCTTGGAAAGACCTACAGGTAGAGTATACGCACCGCTTGGTGCGAGTAGATCCACGGGAGTTATGACTAAAAATATAGTGAATGTTCGGACAGTCCGCCTTCTCTGCAGCATCGATGTTCCACGAAACTGAGTATGGGGTGTTGTAGCTGGCCTCACCCACTATCGTTCCACATATAAACGAACCCAGTACTTTTGTGCTGCAAGCCCACAGAAGTGTCGGAATAAAGTTGGTACCAAAATGCAGATTTTTTCCTTCTTTCCGGGGGCTCTACAGCTGGAACAGCATCAGGAACGGTACTATGGCAGTCATTTTTTATCGTCTACTATTCTTTTACGTTATCAATACAAAAACGCGTCGCTATGTCACGAATATATCAGATTCAGTGTTAGAAATTTCAAGAGAAAAATTATCAAATTTTTCTCGGAGGATTTGAGTCAAACAAAGTGTTAGCGTATAGCAAATGACCTCAGGACTCCGGAACAGTGATTAGTGTTTCAATCGAACCAATATTTGCTACGTGATAGGAGTTTGGAAAAACGATATGATCAAGTGGGAGCGAACGGTTTTCCAAACTCCTATCACGTAGCAAATATCGCTTCATCGAGGCTGATTAGCACAGTCTATACAGTAGTCTAGGCACTGTCCTGCTACAAATAAAAGTTATACGACATAAAATTCGACGAAAACATTTATATTTTTCAACTTAAATATTTGCCGATTAGGATTTGTCCGACAGTAGCGTGAGAAATATAAATTTTTGATTTTTTTTATGTAACCACCACGGTTTCAACTTTTTATCTGAACAATAAATGGCGCTTCAATTCTAACAGCATACATATAGTATATTTATCGGGGTACACTCACTGGTAAACATAAATACAGAATATAATGTAAGATAGAAGGGAAACGAACGTAAGAAATAAAACAATTCTTTTTCTCATAAGATATCTAAGTCTTATCGAGTAAAAAAGTTTTCCCTGAAAACTTTTACATAAAATGCATTTAAGCTTCTGTTTCGTCAGAAATGCATATAAATCTAAAATTTATTTCAGCTTGGCAATGCACTGAAAATAGGGGTAGCAAAAAGCATGCACGGAAAATTGGATTTCATATAATATGTTGGATTTTGGATGAACTCGAGAAGCGATTGCATTTTGTTTTCGTATCTACCTTAGTGAAAAGTAGAACGTTTTACTATTACAATGTTAAAGTTGCAATTGTGAAGTTAAATCTTTCTTTTTTTGGATACGAAAGTAATCAAGCAGTTACCATTTATATTATGCACACAATTATACCATCCATGGTGTACGTTATGTACGTACTCTTAAATGAAAATTATTTTAGAATTTTAAAAAAATGTTTCATCATTTATATGTTCTGCAATTTTTCAAGAACATTATCCTATTTATCATTAAATTATCATTTTATACATCTTCGTTTGATATAAAGCACTTCTAACAGGGTTACGTGTGCATAATAAATTTGAAAATATCAAGGGTTGGACCATACAAATCATTTTCATACATTTCCATGTCCTGCAGCATCAATCTGGACGGTTCTGTACCCACGTATTTAATGTACAGCATATTTTAGTTCAGAAAATACTTGTGACATAATATATGGTATGTTCGGAAGAACACGACTATGTTGAATAAAGAACATGGTTTAATTAAAGTAAAAGCTCGAGTAAAAGCCATTTTGCATACGGACATGTATAATTTTGACACAAAAAAATTACTCCAAAAATAGTGTGGTATGTTTTTGTAAGATACATATTCTCTATTGCAGTTCGTTCAGTTCAGTAGTCCTTTTTGAATAATTAGAATATCGCAAATGGATGTAATTATTTTACGTGAAAAGCATTTCTTTCATTTGTGTCAATGGACTTTAGTTATCCAATCTTGTTATTCATTTTAAACAAGAACATTCACATAGCAGAGATCTGACGAGTCAAAGATGTTATTTCGTTACGTAGGTACTACGAACGAGCCATTTGAGTTAAAGAAAAAAATCTGCTATAGACAAATCTGTTTCATATTCAATTTTGCAGAGCCTATTTTCTGCAATCTTGTAAAGTTTGCTACAATTAACAAAAAGTGATAGATTTCTGCAAATTTTTGCAAATTTTGGAAAGCTTTAAAACAAAAGATGTGAAAATTGTACAACCGGAGGCGATGCCAAGTTAATTACAGCTTACAGGACTGCCACTCCTCCTAAAATTCCTTAATATCTTACAACTCATTAAATTTCATAAAATACCATAACTCCTAAAAATTTCTTTCTCTACACTTTTCATATTGAAATTTCATTTTAAAGTCTTCTCTCAATCGCAAAATTTATTCAGAGTTCCATATTTTGAAACATTATTTAAACAAACAAGAATCTCCTAAAATCCTACTTCAAAAAATCAAAAAAACTCCTAAAATCCTCTTTAAATCAAGCCTTCCAAATGTTAGAGTAATTACACCTAGAGAGAAAATTTCGAACAAAATTACGTAAAATATGTGTTCCCAACATGAAATACGAAATGTTTATTGGTATGTGTGTTTGCCCTCTTAATTATACAAACTGATGTTGGCACCATATTTCATCGCACTAATTTCCTCTCTACACACAAGGAATTTTGAGAACCGACACATTTTCTGTTTCTCTGTTTTACTTGAGTTTCTCATTTGTCCATATAAAAATGCATGCAAAATTCACAAAAAACCACTAAACGACGAAAAAGAAAATGTGTCGGTTTTCAAACTTCCGGGAGTGTAGGTATAACTACTCTTAATTCCAAATTCCTTAAATAGGAGGCATCTTGACCCATAAAAGTCCTGAAGTTAGGAACCAGATTTTATGAACGACATTTCCATCCTCATTTTTACACCCAGCGTTATAATATTTCTTGAGAAAGGCTAGGTTCCGCCGCTAGTATTACTTCCGCGACGAATTCTTTTTAATTTTCAGGCTAGAAATACTAGAATCGAATTGGATTTGAAATAAAAAAAACTCTGATGTGCACGGGTGAGACACGAACTCACAACCTTCAACTTGGCGGTACAATATGTCACTCTTTTAGTTCCACTTTTGTTCGTAAACAATCAAATCATTTATTTCATTAATCTGTCTAAGATCGAATTAGTTGGAGATCATCGCTTATGTTTGTCGTCGATGTCGATAACAGTTTTTTCCTGTAAAACGTCGACCAACTAACAGAAACTCATATAGTACTAGTTTTTCCTTCTGGCACATTATTAATGTAGGAGTCGTAAACAATTCCATTCCAAACCCTTGAAAATTGTTCTTCTCGAATAACTCTTTATTCATATTTTATACCAAAGGTACTTATCCATTTTCATTCTTCCGGACAGTGTGAAAAACCTGTGACGTTACACAGATCTTCGAAGCATTCACATTTTCGTCCTTAAATCTAAATACGAAAAGTGTATCTGGTATATAACTCTCGATATAACAGCGAAATCATTAAAAATCGGGACATCACATCGAGTCCTTATAAAAATATATGTAAGAGCTCCGTCATTCACCCGCATTCACCTGAAAATTAGAATTCGTCACGCATATTTTTACATCTACGTATTTTTGAGATGTTTTCGAATCGCTGACGATGTGAATATTTTCCACAAATGTTTAAATAAATCATGGAATATAAGCAATCACGATTTTCCCATTTATATTGTCGTGCACCTTCAGAAAAATCTGTGTATGTTTGACACAACTCACTCCAATATCACCTTTTTTTACGAATTTTACACGCATAGATAACCGCGAACTGTTTGCCGCGAAATTTAGGTTATCTAATTCACGCGCACACTGATGACTAAATTAAATTTAATGCTGACAATTGCATTGATTATATCCGATTCGTTCGTATACGCGAATTTGTCAACGGAAATAGGGCAGATATACGTAGGTGTATTGAAAGCACTATATGTTCAATATGTGAATATGATTTTGCAGCGAATCAAAATTATTTGGTTTGGAAGAATTTGCTTTTTACCTTATTCAATTTTCGAGATTCTGTACTTTTCCACGAATTTATTATTATTTACTTTCGGTGAATTGTTCTACGTCATTGCTATTTTCTTGTTGTTTGAATTTTTGTTTCGAACTTCATATTTTTTGTACAAAACTTGATTGCTTTAACAAATGGTAAGCTTTGCGATTATATAATAGTAGATTATAACAGAGACCATGTAAATCGCTGACTACATTAAGCGCAAAGTCAAACCAAAATTTGTATGCAAAATGGTCAAAAAGTCACTTATTTTTCCGCAATTCTATGAGTAGTTATCCAGTTGAACTACGGAGGACATTTCGTCGATTTTTTTTGTTTGACGTTTGAAACATCACTTTGACGTATAGAACAGACTTTCGATCTTAACTGTCGCAATTATGCCATTTATATGGAGTCTTCTGTATTGTGATTTAACATGAAAGGTCAGTAAAAACAACAACATTAAATTTTCAATCACTCCCAAATTTTCCTTTCAAATGAACGAATTTTAAAAGACGACAGCCGTAATCATGAATGTATATAGAATATGTAGTATGTAATAGATCTGGATCAGTGCGTAAATTGACCTTAAAATTAACAGGTCCGTGCGTAAATCTAATATTTACGCACGGTTTCTATTGTTATTACAATAGGTGCTTAATGTGATTGTAGTATGTGCTAGTTATGACTGACAATGTGTTTTTGCGCGAAAATAATAAATCTACTTAAACTATTGAAGTGAAAGATTTCGTATAAATATCTTTCACTTCAATAGTTTAAACATACATTTGGCTTTATAAAATAACAGTAACTAGAACTAATGGGTCATAACCAGGTTTATTATTGGCGTTGTGGTCGATAACAGATGACTATTCGCATATTGTTAATTTTTTTTTCCAAAAACGTGAGGTAAAGTTAACTTTTCTGCACGGATCCAAAACTTTACCACAAGTTTTTGAATAAAATACCTTACTTGGCAATGTAAATGGTACTTCTTGTGTGTTTACCGACCTCGGCTACGCCTCGATCGGCAAATTTCACATAAGAAGTACTACTCCCATCATTTGCCCCATTGATAAGTAATGTACTATAACCCAGATGAAGCGAATACTTCTTACCTAACTTCACAAACGTAAACCTAACATTTGTAAGTTGAATGAGAATACTGAAAACACACAAACCATTATTTCCTCTATTTGTATTTGTAATTCATTCATCCAATTTCGAACGCTTATTTAGGTAAACATTAAAAATTTGTTTTTTTTTTTATTTCAGAGACGATTAACTTTAATATTTCAATTACATCAATTAAGCATTGTGTGTATATTACATGATTGTACGACAGGTAGGTCTCAGTCGTGTATTACATAGTCTAAAATCATTGACGTTTTACGCAGTCATGATTCTTAAAATTGATGAAATGTTTTATTTCAAATTTTTTCATGCGTGCCATAATAATCAATTTAAACGAGAATTAATTTGTACTCAAATACCTTAATTTTTGATGGCAATTAATGAAATGAAATTTGCTCTGCCATGATTTTTTTTTTGTTAACGTCCGGTAATGGTTTAAGGTATAGACATTTAATTCGATGTGTTTTATAAAAAAAATGTTTTAATAAAAATTGGGGAGCAAAATATACATTATATTTTAATCAAAATCGGTATGGACACTGAATTCCAATTAAAATCGTACTAATATGACCGGTAACATTTTATATAGCTATGGTTTTGTCAACTGCATAAATGTTTATAGAACTGTGAGAGCAGTACCAATTAAAATTTTCCGCTAATAAAAGTTGCTGAATTTATGGAAGATGGTAACAAGCGAAGTGAAAAGTTTAACCAAACCGAAAATCTACAATTTCAAGTCTTCTAAATGCAATTGGAAATTTATTGTTAAAGGCAATAGCTTTAACTCACTGTAGTCAAACAACAACTTCCATGGAAGGAAGTTTTAGTAAAGATGATCCTTCGAATCGAAAACCCACACTAAGTGTGAGATTTCAAAGTAAATTTTTGTTACAAAATGGAGTGATGTGATGATGCCTAACACAAAAATTGTACTTTTCGTATCGGAATTGCAAACACTCTATTTCAGCCCCCTCTCAGGTACTCTTTTCCGAGGGGGAAGCTACGCGAGAAATCTCTGCGCTACTTACTTCCATTGACGACTGTTGGGACACTATTTCCTTCCTTTGTCGCGCTTTCCTGTTATTGGTCACCAATAGCATATAGCACCTATCCCAGTATTTGTTCACGTAATTTCCCCCTCGCTCTTTCTTCAATCCTATCATAAAAATTTATGGAATAGCTTCTTTCATAAAATGCGTCGCTTTTCAGGGCGGAGGGGAGGACATTAAAGTAAAGGTACAAGTAAATGAGGTAAAGCAAAAATGTGGATATGGCTGTGACGAACTCTGACAATTAGAAATAAAAGCGGATGTCCTTGATGAACAGCATCGATGGCCCGTGAAGTATATCCCCTCTTATCAAAAAATATTGATGACAAGCGAGTCTCTATTCTATTTCCCTGTTTCGTCTTCAATTTCTCCCAATGACAGCATTTCAGATTTCCTAATCAGAACCATTACAAAATTTGATTGACACATACAGTATTTCCACCTGATTTGTGGTGTTGACAGTCAATAGTTTTCAGATTTTAACAATTTCAGGCGAGAAGGCACAATCTTGAAAATCGGTTTGAACTGTATAATACGAAACAAACGATAAATAAACACTCTCTTCATTCCTCATTTCTCTCCGGAGATAAATCACCATTCTTCTCTCACACATTCGTCAAGTTCATTTACCAATGGCTCTCTTCAAAAAACTTTCAAATTTTTTTCCCGCTCCTGTTCATTCTAATGTGAATTGAGTAAATGCAGATGTTCATTTCTCTTTCTTCACATTTCCTTCCATTGCTGTTGTATTGAAGTTCAATTTTGTTTATTTTGTTAGTTTCACCGCAGATGTTGCACGGGTTGGGTGTACTTTTTGGATACTATGCGGTACAAATTTTACGATCGACGTGTGTTATTCGAATCAATGAGTTGACTTTTATATAAACAAAAACGAGTAATAAAAATTGATAAAGAAATAAATAAACGCGAGCTAGCTTGAATGGGTTAATGAATACAACGGTGTTAAATAAACAAAACAAAAAAAAAATCAAAAGTCTGGAAAAATAATAATAATTCGGTTCGGACACATTGTCAAAATATGTTTTTCGTTTGTTTTTGACAATTTTAATCAATAAATATTTTCGGAATTGGACGTAAAAATTCAATTAATTTTTTATCACAAAGAAATTACAATAATGAAGACCGGATTCAATTGAATTGAAAAACTTAATTGTAAATGGAAAAATTGAAATTATGTGAAGTGACAAAAACAGAATTTTGAGACTTTTTTGTTGTACAGGAACAAAAAAAAAGTTAAGTTACAAGCGAATAGTGAATGACTTTTGAAAAGAAAACTAGTTATTGTAAGCAGTACAACCAATTTTTTTTTTATTTTTAAATTAAAACGAACTTAATATTAAACCGCCTCTGCATTTTATTTTCACGTGCTACATCATATTCCGTTGATGTTCAACAATTTTAATATCAAAATGTAAATCGGTCCTCCGATAAACATACGAACGTAGCTCGAAATTTTAATTGTTTCGATCTCTTAAATTGAATAAAGCAGCAGCGGAAAGAAAAATAAAATATTCAAATTTAAGCCAAGCATATAATTCAAAGTGAAAAATAAGAAATAAAAGTGTAGAACATGCAAATGACACATCAACAACCATTATTATAGTACTTTGAACTGCAGCAAGATAAGTGCTGTGTTTCTTCACGTGCTGGGAAAACAGACATCAAACCGACAACAAATAAACTGGTAAATATATTGTTTCTTATCAAAAATGTTTTTTATTTATTTATTGGGAAATTCAAATATAAACATGAGATTACACGTGTTCATCATCGTGAAGGAAATGTTCAGTTTATTCAATGCGGGCTCGGGTATTATGATGAAACAATATTTTATAACCGAGACTGAGCGAAACATTTTTGTTGTGAAGAATGTTATGAGCAAATCTATATTTTTGGTTGAACTAAACACTTTATGCTTCGTGTTGCACATTTTTCGTCTGTTTTGATTCCAACGTATACGATTCTTCAAAGTCAAGAAAATTGGTTTCGCTAGCATATTCACCTATCTACTCGATATACACGTGGAAAATCTTTATTGCATTAACAATAAAGCTTTTATGGATGCGAGAATTTCATTATTGTCATTTAAATTAAATGAAAATCATTTGCAAAGTTTAAGTAGAATGAAAAAGTGTTGTTCTCGCACAAGGTGTTCGTTAACACATCAACCTCTAATTGTGTTATGCGATGAGTACGTTTTTCAGATGGGTTCGTTTTTGAGAAAGGTAAATAATCTAATTTCGCTTCATTGATACAAATGAGCGAAAGATGTTGTACATATTGGCTCACAAAATATCTGGAACGTAAGACATTCAAGATAATAAAGTGAACAGCATATAGCGTACGGGTCTCGACCTAGCATATTATTTTGTAAGATCAAAGACGATAACTTATACTTACAAAAATATCTATAACAAAATTTCTAAATACAATTCTCCATGTCTGACTAGCTATGATCGAAGAAAACTGATTTCCAATCAACCTAACTACAGGAAGATGCGGGAAAAGGTAATAAGAACGCATAAGATTCTATTCAGTACAATTAGGCCGTGTGTCACCGCACATTCTTTAAAAGAATTAAAAAATTCTCAAATAAGTTGACATTTTTAGTCCGAACATTTCTGACAACAAACTTGATGTAAGCCTACACGCCAAATTTTCCAATTTTCAACAAACTAATCCTCGCCGAGTTAATACTGCAAAATACGAATGCGACACACAATTTGTGACTTTGGACTTTGCCAAACAAAAACAAATTGACAATATAATAGCATTTCAGTTGATCGCTAACAAAAATCGAATACACACAACATTGTCCTACAAGTTCACCACACTAATTTTAACTGAAAGCCAGACTTACACTTCCAAGGTCTTTAGGCAATATAAACCTTGCGCTTTGCGTATTTGTGGGGAACATGCAAAAGTTCATCACAGTAGGCTATTGAACCCACTAAAATCTAATTTTAAATCGCTAAAATAATTCCATAAATCTAAATGTGATACTAAGAAACCACGTGTTTCAGTAAGTCCTGGGAGCGATCCTGAAGACATGGACCTAATCTTTTTGGGCTGAACGGCGTACTTTCGTTCACTTTTCCAAGCCCTTTCAAGAAATATCACTAAATAACTAAAGAAATCCAACATTACATCTACATTACACATTACATTACACATTGCACATTACATTACATTACATTACATTACATTACATTGTAATGTAATGTAATGTAGCGTTACAAACTGCATCTTTGATTTCTGAAGCCAATCGGCGAGATAAAATTTTTTGGTTTGCGAACTTTTAAAGTACTCACAAAAGTTCACCAAAGTGCGCTGCTGAACCCAGAAAAAGTTAAGCCCGACTGTCTAGATTCGCTCCCTGAACCTTGCAATATTACGTAATATTACGTAATATTGCAAGGTTCAGTGAGCGAATCTAGCTACTAATACCCAACTTTTTCTGGGTTCAGCAGCGCACTTTGGTGAACTTTTGTGAGTACTTTAAAAGTTCGCAAACCAAAAAATTTTATCTCGCCGATTGGCTTCAGAAATCAAAGATGCAGTTTGTAACGCTACATTACATTACATTACAATGTAATGTAATGTAATGTAATGTGCAATGTGTAATGTAATGTGTAATGTAATGTGTAATGTAGATGTAATGTTGGATTTCTTTAGTTATTTAGTGATATTTCTTGAAAGGGCTTGGAAAAGTGAACGAAAGTACGCCGTTCAGCCCAAAAAGATTAGGTCCATGTCTTCAGGATCGCTCCCAGGACTTACTGAAACACGTGGTTTCTTAGTATCACATTTAGATTTATGGAATTATTCTAGCGATTTAAAATTAGATTTTAGTGGGTTCAATAGCCTACTGTGATGAACTTTTGCATGTTCCCCACAAATACGCAAAGCGCAAGGTTTATATTGCCTAAAGACCTTGGAAGTGGAAGTCTGGCTTTCAGTTAAAATTAGTGTGGTGAACTTGTAGGACAATGTTGTGTGTATTCGATTTTTGTTAGCGATCAACTGAAATGCTATTATATTGTCAATTTGTTTTTGTTTGGCAAAGTCCAAAGTCACAAATTGTGTGTCGCATTCGTATTTTGCAGTATTAACTCGGCGAGGATTAGTTTGTTGAAAATTGGAAAATTTGGCGTGTAGGCTTACATCAAGTTTGTTGTCAGAAATGTTCGGACTAAAAATATCAACTTATTTGAGAATTTTTTAATTCTTTTAAAGAATGTGCGGTGACACACGGCCTAATTGTACTGAATAGAATCTTATGCGTTCTTATTACCTTTTCCCGCATCTTCCAGGTAGTATTGATTGAGAGATTAGAGACCTAATAATTCCATGTTAGAACTGAAGAGTTTTTTGGTCGGAATGACTACTCGGTCAAACTTAATTGTTTTATTATAAATGATTGACTGACGTAAGACATTGCAACAGTCGCCAAAATCATTAAATCTGTTACTTCTTCTGAAAAGTAGCGCCTGGAAACTGATGCAAAATCTTTTACTTCATTTGTTTAAACATACATTTCACTATAAAAAGACTACATTAAACGGAGGTCATCGCTTACTTTTGTCGTAGTTATGGATAACAGATGAGAAGCGATTCATATAAGGATCAAATTTCACCGTTTTTCAAAAATCCGAAAATCCGAGTATAAGATAAAAAAGAAAGAATTTTGTTACACCTCACGTCACGGCACCATTTTTCAGTCAAATTTTTAAGCAGGTCATGTTTAGTGTCAATCGAAAGGTAATTTCAGTAGCTTTCAAACGAGACCCATCTTGTTACGCTTCGGCTTCCCTGTGTAATTGTATGGTCGTTCAAAGTCAGAAAATTATTCCTGAAGTCCAGTTGCAGTGAAAAATTTGGTCAAATTTGATGCACCTTTTATTTTTAACAAGCCTAATATCGTTATAGTCGTATTTACAGCCAACTACACGACCACTTTATAATTTTCAAATGTTAAATTCTTTACCAAATAAACAAAATTTGTTATATCTCCTGATGTAGACTTGAGATAATTGCGTCATTAGACTTATCAGAAAGGTAATTTTAGTAGTTTTCGAATGACATCAAATTAGACCATATTTGTCACTGCAAATGGACTACTTGCAGAATAATTTTCGGATGTTAAACCTCTGAATTTTAACGGAAATAAACACACCGAAGTCGAAGCGTCGCAAGATTAGACTAGATAGGGCTCGTTTGACACTAAACAAGAGCTGCTTAAAAGACTGACTGACAAATGGGGACGTTTTTCGTATTTTCGAAATATTTTTTGACTTTGGGCCAGTGACGTGAGTGGTATCGAAGTTCTTTGTACTCTATCTTATACTTCCATCTATTCCTTACACAACAAACAGAGAACCACGAACATCTGGCAATTTTTCCCTGAAATTCTTCTCACGCCGTTTTTTCGGATTTTTGAAACACTGTGGCGTCCGTTTTCATTTTATAATTTGCATATTTTCATCAATTAGGCAGAAATAAGTTGTAAAGTAATGAAATGTTCCAAATTGGGATAATTGACTTGAACAGTTTCTAGCGAATCACTCTGCTCAGATTACTTATTGAGAAAGATTGTTGCATTATAGAAACCTTTAGGAACATTTTATTTCGAAGAATTCGTTTATTGAAATAAGATAGAAGCAGCCAATTTCCGTTTTTTTTTATGAAATGTAAAATCGATACAATCTATTACACCTAACGAAGTAAAAGCAATTGGAAAAGCGAAACCTTATACTATTCCTGAAAACCAAATGAACAGATCTTAACAGAAGCAGAAAACTATAAATCGAATTTCGGTAACAAATTCGTATATTTAATTAACCCGCGAAAAGTTATCTGATATAATGAAATTTCGGGAACACATAAACGAATCCAATTAAGCTCATCAACAATTGTTTCATTTTCATGTGTATCAGCAACAATCTGTAACACTTTCGCTGCAAATTCGTTCTCTCAGTCACTCTACACAATTAGTGTCAGAAAGTGAAACTGTTACTTAGAACTAACGCTAATCGAAACGGTAATTAAGAAACAATTGGTTAAGAAATTATTTTGTATTAATTAATGGTGCTCGGTTTACTAAGTGTGTAACTCGAAACTTTATTCGCAACTTTGAGATGTTATATAAATAATGGGAAGACTTTTAGACCGGGGAGATAACATTTAAAAATATTTATTCAAAATAAACATTTTAAACGATGTCCCTGAACAACCTGATTGGAAAGTATGAATGCCATCACACATAGTCAGTAATGCGTTTTTTTTTATTGAAGCATAAATATTCGTATATTATAAATAGAGAAAAATATGATAAGATCGGTCAATTTCAATAAATATCCAAGTTTTACAATATTATATTCAAATCAGAATATCTACGTAATAATTTAAAACTATTTTGTCGATAAATCTTTTTCGTTTAACAAAAAATGACTATCCGTCGTAACCAACCGTTTTCATGAGAAAAGTTATTCGATTCTAATCTCAACTTTTTATTAATTTGCGTAAAAATATAAAAATCAAGGAAACGAATACGATGTGTTTTTTTGTGTGAGCTTGTCTCTTCGTAATTATTACAAAATCAACAACGCAAAGGAATATAATATGGAAAAGTATAAAATATTCATTAAGATCTTTATCAACGAAAAGTTATCCGTTTTCTGTATAGAAAATGTCGCATAAAATCCATGTCATCGTTATAATCTTACATCCGAGCTACTTAAATCGTAAAATATTCATCTCGTTTACCTCAAAAATTAAATTATGAAAATTAATTTCTTTCTTTTTTTGTGTGTCTCTTCAAAATAACTTCGAATGTCAACGGGATAAGATGAACGATTTGTGATAGGTTAAACAAATAATTTCTCAGTAAAATTTTTCGGGTGGGACGATTCTTTCAAAACATCTACTCTGTTGATGTCTTCATTTAGCAAGTATTTAAGATTTACATTTTCTATAATTTTCTTGGCAACATTACTAATTTGTTGTTAATACTGTGACTGCACACCGAAAATAAGCGACAATTTGTCGAAATATAAAATTAAGGTCAACACGATAGTAAAACGCGTCGAATAATTTGTAGAAAAGCCTGCAGTTTGATTCGCTTCCAACAATTTGGTGTAAACGAAATGGGAGAGGACAAATTCACACATATAAGCGTATACATACCTGATGAGTCATTCTTAGACATTTTTATGGAAAGATTTCCGTATTCTATCTATCCCCGAGGTTTGTCCCCTACATTATAACTAATTAAATGACTCGTCGAGAATCCCGTTACATATACGCTTTCTGTATCAACTGAAATTTATGCTTTGATGGATGGGTTTGTTTGTGTAGTCACTTGCAATTAACTCAACGTTTCCTCGTCTTTAACGGTGGTATCTAAATGTATTCCGACGGTGGTGCACTTTGAAAACAACAAACTTCTTTTACTCTATTCCGCACAATAAGCAAATCATTTTCAAGTTTTTTATTTGCCTAACGGATAGCTTATGGTCAGAATGATGACTGATTCATAGTTCGAATATTAGCAAATCATTAGAATGGGGGAGATAGGATCTGATCAGAAGGGCGATGGTAAAGTATTTAATTATTGTGTTATTCAGTCCCGTTCAGTGGATTGGTTATTGGGTTCATCGTGCAGTGTGTAGTAAATTTGCGAATCCCAGAGGAATGGGAAAACTTTTGCTTGCGTAGATTATTCATGATGGAAGATTATAAGTCAGACTAGTCTAAGCAACAGTTTTAAAGTTCGATGAATTGAAAACTTTAACGTGTCTGTCTGTTATCAAATATAGTTATTTATTCCCTAAGGTGAAAAAAGTGGAAAGTTTCATTTTAAGGACTTTGTTTGTGGCCAGATTGTGGCGAGGTCAACACAACGTTTTTCACAACAAATGCTCCCGAAGTTTCAGAGGTGAGAAATAGCGATAAAAAGATCAAAAGTAGAGTTTACGTGTCCATTTTGGTGATCCGAGGCGTAGCCGAGGTAAACAAACACAGGAAAACGAGACTTTTCATTATTATTCCGAGTTGTGTATTGGATTTTACGTGCTGAATGCGTCGAAAGTGGAGCTTGAAACATGACAAGTACGGTTTTCGACGCATGTTGCATGTAAATGACTATTTTCATGCCTGCCTGCGTTGTGAAAATTCGACGGATTTCCACACGCATTCTACGATCGAAAAGTTCAATTTTTCTGTACTTCTCTGAACGGCCAAGAAAGTACTTTCTCGGACGCTCTCTCCGGTCGAAAATGGATTTTCATATACATTTTTCCGGCCGCGATCATGTGCATGCTTTGTTGTTGAAATGGCTGCAGAGTGATTTCTATGTCAATGGTGCTGTGGTTTCGTCTCATTTCAGTTTTCAAGCACAAAAATCGTCATTTGTGACTCGTGATGAAAGCTGAATTTTTCGGCTCCACTTCGTTAGGACAAGCTTACGACTAGTACCGAAAAATTCAACTTTTCATCACTCGTAACGAAATGTACTATTTTGTTGCGTTAGAATGGATTTAGTGCGAGTCTCCCTATTGATAGTTAGCCAACAAAAATTTCTTGTGGGGTTTTCGTAGTCGGTGTTTCGTTCGTTTCTTTTTCTTCGTTGTGAACGGTTTTGTTTAATCAGAATAGGCAATCATGTAACACTATGCTTTTTCTTAAACTATTTGAGGAATTAATTGGACAAAAAAAAAACTTTTATTGACACTGGTTGTCTCAACTTTCCATGACAAAACGTAAGTACGATTATTTTATTCAACAGACACACGAAAAACTACCATTCAAGACGAGGCAAACTGGCATAATTGCTGAAGTTGGTGATCACAATATTCGTTTTTTTTTTCGTGTAAAAATGTGACATTATGAGTGATTCCAGTTAAGATAAACCAATAGTAATCATACGGTTGAATGTTGAATTTAAAATAATAATTCTTTTCATACTTATATACCAAGATTATATGTAATTATAATAAAAAAAAAACATTTTTTGTTGTTACTAAATATTGAAATGTCGTGTTTCAAATTTGTTTTCATTTTTTTTCTGTGTTATTTTCTTGTTTTATTTTTCACATTTTTTTGTAAGTTCATTGTAATTTTCTACTGTGTATTTATTTTGACTCGCACGATGATTGAGATATGATCGTTTCAACACTTTAATGACACAAAAATTGATATCCCTCCGTTTCAGTAATAAAGTTTTGCAATTTGAACTTTGAACAATTCGTACGACACGAAAGAAATTACTGTAACCTTACCATTTCATACTCTGCAGAACGAAAAAACATATTTTGCGAATAATTTGAGTCAGTCAACATTCAATTATGAGTCAAATATTATGCTTTCCGAAGTGCATAAAATTAAAACCACTCGATTGACGTAATACGGCAGCGATCCCCCCGTTAAATAACAGCGTGATAATGGATGAATGACATATTGTTATGGAATCAACTCAGCTTATACATTACATACAAAGTTAAAGGAAAAATTGAATTTTCATCGGATGCACAAAAAGTTGTTATTATTAGTGTTCCATTGGTTCAACAAAAATTCCCAGCCCGTAATAAGAACGAAAAATCGAAGTCATTTTCATGTGATTAATCATTCTTCAATTATTTTCAATGTATGTACCGTACATCTAACGTACGAATAAACATATAAAAATTCATTTATTCACTTTATCGATCCGACGGCAAATGTGCTATTGGGATGTATATTGCGTAAGCAACCATGAGATTAGTTTGATTAGTATAGCAAGCTGCTTGTTATACATTCTAAATGGAAGGAGATTTTACAAAAATCTATCAGAATATGGATGGATGGAAGAATAATGTTTCTGATTTTTGAGATGATTCTTTTTTTCCTCGCCATGGTTTTTCTTCATTTTTTTTATATATTTTGCAAGTAATGCATTGGGCATCTCCCATATTATAGCAAACGATTTAATCGGATACATGATAGATGATTCGAGTCAATTGGAAAGATTTGAAAAAAAAAGTATCTTCTGTATACATTGGCATGGTTATTGACACGTGTGAAGAAGATGACTTGATGTAAATGGGATTTGATTATGTTGAAGAAGAAAAAAAGTTTTATTTTATTTTAATATTTTTTTTCTCTCCTCTCTCGAATATAATCTTTTTTCTATAACATGCATGTAAGTAACGCAAATATGGAATAATTATTTACTGTATGACAAGGCACTTTTCAAACATGAAATGAATTTTAAACTAGGTTTCAATTTTTATTCTAACCCCGTTTTTATCAAAGGGCATCGTACTCTGGTTTTCGATATTACCTTCATTTGTAACGCTTGTCAGGAGTTAATTTTTTTTTTAAATTTAGAAAATCAAAATACAAGCGGGTCGTCTCTCGTTTGATTTATTGATATTCTGTAATTGGAATGCTATTGACTTATGATGGATTCAACCCTCAACCCTCAATTTAAAATATTTTTTGAAGTATTTCATTCCGAATAATAAATAAAATTCCGAATTAATTCGGACTCAAAATTATTAATTCCTACGCAGAGTACCTAGTGTTGAAGCGATTTGTTTAAATTCTGCACTGATGATAGGTGGTAGCTCTACATTAACGATGAAACGATTTCAAGTCACGCGAATATTGCCACATAATGTATGCGTCTTGTAATACCGGTAAGACGAAAAAAAACTTTTCCTTTGTTTTTGTTTGCAAATACAATGCCTTCCACCGAAACACAACACGAAATTTATTACGTAATTTTGAAAATTGACTACTGTTCAACACGATGTCATACTTAACCGGTAATAGGGTATTTCGTATAATAGTATTTTTCGTTACGAGTGATGAAAAGTTGAATTTTTCAGGACTAGTCGTAAGCTTGTCATAACGAGGCGAAGCCGAGAGAACATCAGTGAAAGTTACTTTTATGGCCGCGAATCTAAGAAGTACAGAAAAATTGAATTTTTCGATCGTAGAGTGACGAAAAATGTCGAATTATGATCATAAGCCACAAAAAGAAATATTTTACCACTTCTTACAACTTTTTCAATACCACATTTCACACTTCATTTTTTTTATCTTTTGAAATGAGTGTAAGTAATATGGAAGAAATAATTTCATTGAAATATGATATTGCCCGAAGGAAAATCATCTCGCTACACATAGCACGGTTTTTCTCATTTTTTTATTATTATATATAGCTGAGCTGGTAACTATATGTGTACACAATTCTTTTATCTTCCCCAGAATTATATTTAATGTTTATAAAAGGATTGCTGAAAAGAGGTACAAAGCGTACAATATAGAGATATAAGTTATAGAACATTTTTCGTTGAATTCATACCTATGTAGAATAGACTGCAAAAAAAAAGAAAGAAAGAATAACCGACAAAAAAATAGAGAAGGGAAATGTATGTACAAAAATAAAATGTAAAACGGATTTTTTTCCGGCGTAAAGCAGTGGAATGACTTCAAACATTTTTAAGTTTTTAATTATTTTTAATTTTGTGGATGACTTTCGTTTTGTGCATTGTGTGGATTAGGGAAAACTTGCAAGTTCAATTGAAAGAATGTTACCATTCCGTTTGCTAAGAGAGAAATCAAATTAAAATATATTTTGAAATTTAGCATCATATTTGCATCTCCATAAATTTTGTTGTTGTCGTTATTGAATCAATAGCAAACGAACCTTTTCTCAGGTAATAAAAACATATTTTACAATCGTGAGTCAAAAGAGCAAAATAATAAAAAAAATCACGACGATTCATTTAATATTGTTTGGTTCCTGCAGAGTAGAGATGTGTGTATTTTGACACCTTTTCAAAACACACACAATGGGACGACGAAAAAACAAACTTTATTCAATTTGAAAATGCGCAGGTATCAAGCGCATAATATATTTTTGCAGCCAAATAAAGGTAAACCGCATCGCATCTGACATGCAAACACTTTTTTTTCCCTTCCAGTTTGATTTAGACCAAATTTATTTAAGAAAAAAAAAAATTCTGTAACGACGTGTTATACTTAGTCGTTTAGTTTAAGTAAATGTCTCTGTAAATGTATGAAGAAGACGGTTTGTTTGGTTTGAAAGATTACACGTTATTCATGCTGTATGCACCGTATGTGTGTATAGAATTTCTGCTAGCCTTTTTTTGATTATAGGTAGGGGAAAAAAACCGTTCAAACAAAATGACAGGTATTGTCACATGGTATTTACGTACATGTATAACCAATCCTACGAAATATCACACTAAATTTCTATTTTGACAGATATTTCAATGGAAATGTTATTATTATTTTTTCTATTGCAAGACCCGAATATAATGGATCTTTATTTGTTTTTATATTTTGAATTTATTCGGATGAATTTCTTTGTCAGTTTCCACTGCTGTACATTTTTATGAATGAATGGTATTGTATCTGCAAATAATAATAAATATAAAAAAATCATAACAATATCGATATTGTTTGTCGAAATGTATAAAAATATGAGAATGAGCAAACAAAATCTCCGAAAAAAAACCTGCTAACTGAAACGTACGTGGATTGAAAAATATTCGAAAATTAAAATGTCCTAATGTATTAGGTAGAGAGCCGGCGAGTATATCGCCAGGCGAAAAAGTCCACCACGCTTTGAAAGCGTTGCCGTATCGTACTACTTCTCCCATTTGTGAATTTTGGAATAGAGGTCTTTCGGCATCGAAAAATAGGACAAGAAGAGTAGGTCAAGCGATCATACAATTTACAAATAATCGATACTATATCAATCGAATGTTTTATCGATAATTGATAAATATCGACAGATAATCCAATTATCAGTCAATATTTATCGAAATGTCAGTCGATATTCATCGATTTATCGATAAAACATTCGATTGATATTGATTTTTTGAAAATATCGATAATCGATTCTGATGAAATAATCGATATTTTATCAATCGAATGACTTATCGAACATGCCTAAAGCAGAGGACTCCTTCACTTACAAAAAGGGGACGAAGAGTAGATTTCCAACGATTGTACATGCATTTGGCTCAACTTTAGTTGCACCACGTCCACAATTCATCCATAAAGACAAAAATTCAAACATCAGTGTATAGACACTGATATCGTGAGATTCTTTGTCTGTGACAGCCACCGAATATTACTGGAATACGGGTTTCCGAATTCTCTATCAAATTATTTATCAAAATATTTTTAATTTTCTTCAGTGCGAACAGTTGAAGTTGATTTTTTTTTCTTTGTTTCTTGATAATGATTAAGATGAACAACGAGAGCGAAGCGAGTGTTTTTTTTTGTGACAATGAATTTAATGAGCTTATGGGACCATTGTGTTAGTAAAAGCGGCACAGCGAAATTTTCACTATGTGGGAATGAGCTGCGTAAAATTATTTTAAAAAAGACCAAAAAAGAGGACATGTCTTCAGAAAAGAGTACTACTTCAGTTCTACTACCTGAATGACGAAGAATGTTTGTTCCAACACCTTAGAAACGCTAATCTCTGTTAATTTTCACTGTAGTGAATTCGAATTGCTGACAAATGAGTGTCAAATGAGGAATGTGATTTAGATTTAAAAAAAAGTTTAATTGGGAACCTGTCATTGTCGACTAGTCAAATTTAAAAGTATATCACATACTAGAGATTTTTCCACAACAAATATTTAATTTCACACCGAATTTGTTACTTTACTACCCTCGCTAGGTCCCACCAAGAATTGAAAAACAAAAATCTAAGATCAAACAAATTTTGGATACAAGTATTGTTAGAATTTGATGGACTCCCGGTCTATGTAGTTAGGTAGCTATATTGTCGGTTAAAGACTGTGGCTTATGTCGACTGTATGAATCATAAATTGTTTAAATTTTATTTATTTTAACTTAAAATATTGTTTTGTTGATAATTAAATTTCAATTTTAATCATTTGGTATGACATACAATTAAGCTCACTGAATGAGTAACGACTGCCAAAGGAAATCGTTCGGCTTATTTAAATACGATTTTTTCAATCAAATCCACAAAACCAATCTAATGACAAACACAAACAAAAGAAAAATATTCAAAATTTACCTTTCAATAGAACATCCACTTTGTTTGACAAATTTTTATAGGAAATAGTTGGAATTTTATTTCTTCTGATAACATAAAGTCGTTAAGCCGACATTTATATGCGCTACTAACTCTCCGTTATCTTTTCGTTCTTTCCATTCAACTTGTCCGCATCAATGAAAAATCCGAAAAGAGTTTGCCGCCTCTTTTCTCGAACAGATAAATAATAAATACATGAAACCAATTAACATTCATCCCCTTATCTATGGAAGCCCAACTATTCATTATGTTGTTTTACGTGACTAGTTCTCATGACTCTAAAGGCAGTTGACACATTAAAAATATTATATTTTTGTTTACTTTAAAGTTATGAGTCATGTGTAAAATTTGTCGTTCATCCGTTCAATTTACCCTTATTAAAACTCTGAAAAGCGTGTGTATGTGTGTGCATGCATACATAATATAAATTACAATAGAGGTAGCAAAAAGTAGCATGAAAAGAAAATTGCAGCACCCCTTTGTGCATAATGAACCGTAAGAAGCGTAGACGTGTTATAATACTAATTTTTGTTGAATAAAGACATCCCATTCGGTTGACCTTTCCTATACCGTGTAGGCCACAATTTTAATAACTTCGTAGAAACTTTTCCTTAATTAAAACGAATATTAATTTCGATTTACGTTGAACGTTGCGTTAATTGAACCGTCTGGGATATTTAACCCCATGATAAATAATTTTATGTAGATAATCCATTAAGATTCGCTTGGCAATATGTAAAATGGCATATAGCGTCCAATTTCGTCTTGGGAGGGTTTTTCCAACACCTTTAAAACGTGAAAGTGAAATAACAAATGTCACATAGCTTACGCCGAGGATCAACCAAACCCAAACAACAAAACATCATCATTTCAAAAGCAGAATCGTAGACATATTAACCCTGTTTTTTTTCATGTTTTTATTTTCATATGTAGGTTTTAATTGTCACGACGTAGTAAGAGTTATATTTCTTTATTACATTGTCTCGCAGAGAAACTAGATGTTTATAAAGCGTTCCATATATTATACGGAGAGCAGGTTAATATAAATTTTCTTACGTTCACGATATAATATAACGCAACGTTCGGTTTCAGTGTTATACATAGACATTAACAAAATGCATTTTATGTTTAGATAGGAATCTCGTCACGTTTTGTAATTTACACTGTGGCATAACCATTGTTTATACATTTAATATGGGATACAATATGATGCATTGAATGTAAATGCTTCTATGTGGATGTTTATTTGTTATTGGCTTTCAAGCATTTATTAATATTTAACGCTCACGAAATATACGAAACGTTTCGCAGGATATTGCATTTTGGAGTATCGGTTCGGTCTCTAAACTGTACTCGGACGGTTTTCATGCATGATTGTTTATTTGGAAAGAGAAAAAAGGTTATATAACAAAACAATAAAAACTATTCCCATAGTCACAAGCCTTTGAACATTTCTTAATAGCCCAATAAAACAACTGAATCACGAACTATACGAAAGTATAAATTGGCAATATCTCGAAATTTACACAGATAAAATAATTGAAAACTTTGTTGACAGACACAGAAATTTTTGTTCAATTTTTATTTGAAAAATGTTGCACTCCTACACAGAGCTTTGTCGATTTAACAAAAACTAATTCAGTTCAGATACAATCTACACCTCTGGTCTTTCGGAATTTTAATTAATATCAACTGACCATTTAACCTAATCCGATTGAAAAAAAAACTTTTCACCAAACTTTTCCAATAAACTGAATTAAATTAGAAATTTATCAGTTCAGTCACCGATTGATAAGGGTCTCTGTACGTTTCTAATCAATAGTTTGTTTCATCCACCGAAGCTATTTCCACAGCTTCGATCACGTTTCGACTTCATTTTTCAACGTTTTATTGCATCTTAACAAATATTTATCAAACGCCATTCATCAAAATATCAATAAAATGTCTGTGTCCAACACATACACGACATATTCGTTTCAGCAAAACACATTATACCCACAACCGGATATCTCTAATTTCTTTACTCTTTTGCTTCATTTTGTTCACTTAAAATGTTTTCAGTTTTTTTTTTCGTTTTACTTTATTTGTCGATGTAAGGTTTAGTCTTTCTACGTAAGGACATTATATACAATGATATATGTACGTATAGGCAGGCCGATGGATGCTGCAAAATGCATACAAATTATAACATTTTAACAGAACCATAATCTGAATTCTTCGTCTATACGTTACAGCGAAAATGTAGCTCTAGACAGTAGTTAGATATCAATAAAGAAATTTGTTTTTGTTTATTTTTATGGTAACCGATATGTTTTACAAGAGTGAATGTATGTGGGTAGCATCATGCAAGATAGCGTGCAAGGAAAATTTAATGCCTTTTATGCATGTGAGTTAATATACGACTCACTTCATGTATCCGAGCGTATATGCATTTTGGAATTGCGCAAAAATAAAAACAATTAAAAACATACAGAGCTGAGTACACATAGGGCAACAGACGGTTTCTCGATATATTTATGTTATCTTCAAATTACCATTTTATTTTTGCCTCTTGTTCGACTTCTTTCGGGTGGAAAAATAAATGTGCGAGAAATTTATTTACAAAGAAATAAAAATCGTTTTGTCATTCTTCCTGATCCGGTAGAGCTATTTGTAATTTTCAAACAGTAAAATAGCATCAAACCATTTGTGTAAAATATCAACAACAACAAAATACGGGATCACACAACGAGAAAAAAAAGGTGCCGTTTAAGCCGATCGCCAAATAAAATTGGTTCTGTTGCTCTTATTTTTATTAAAAACATATCAATGAAGATTAACGAACCACAAAAATAACAACAAAATAAATCTCGCATACGATGCGATTATAAGGTGTACCTAATATATCTTTAAATAGTTTTTTTTTATTAGAAATTGTGAGCTTAAATGCCGTGTATAAATAATCTTTATGTTATAACGCATATGGCCAAGATTAAGGAGGAGAAAAAAACTGTTTATATAATACATTTTTCACACTTTTCGTTCTATTCTTGAAATATTTTCGAATCCATAAACATTTGAAATGTATCATAAAGAAAAGTATTTTCATAATGACATGAATTCATGCGAGAATAATATTTTTCAGATTTACTCAGTAAATTCCATTCAATGTAATAAAAAATAAAAATTGTTAAACGAAATACAAGTTCTCACTAGGGGAAGAAAGAGGTTTGAATCACTTGAACTGATGTTAAAAATGTATCTTGTGACGGAATTCCGTATTAACTTCCATTCGTTTATTCATTTGTGAATAAATAAATTGCAGAACTGGTCATAAAAACCGATGATATTAATCATGTTGGATTATATATCAGGGCCTATTTTTAGGAATTTATTGATGAAATTTTTCAATTTTAGAATTTGTACAGCTAGAAGCAGTGAAGTTTCAGCGTGAATTTCATTCAGTTGTTTTTCAGTTGATCCACACAAACAATCAAAACTGTTTAGACGTCTTTATAAGGTTTTACCACTATCACTTGCGTGCGTGTAGCAGCTTCAACCGTATAAACAGTTTTGATGGAATATGTGAATCAGCTCATGCTGAAATTTCACTGCCTCTGACTGTAAGAATGTTTGAGGATTCAATTCGCAAAAATAGTCCCTGGATTATATCAAAGAATCCAAATTCAAAGAAAATTCAATTTTGTCACTGACAAGGTAACAAGACAGTTTTACACATTAATAACTTACTGCTTAACTGTTTATGCGGTAGCTGCAAACACTCTCGGTTTGATCCCAAAATAGAGCGAGTATACATATAATCTTGTTGAAACTGTGTGACCATGAATCGGAGCCCTCACGATTATCTGAAATGAATGTTTACCAAAAAAAATAAATTAATTTCTATGAAAACTTTGCGAAATACAGTCGGAGACATTGAAATCAGTGACGTAAATTCGTTTCAGCTGATCCATTTAAACGGTTTTACCCATAGAGGTAGACTACCATTACTACTCGAGCCTTAGCACATTTGTTTGTGTGAGTAGATCAGCTGATCAGCTAAAACAAAATGCATCACTTACTTGAAAGTCGCCGACTGTAACAAAAATCTTTGAATTATTTGCATTAATATTGGGAGTATTCTATTCATTCAATTCATGTGATTTAGTGACCATGAGAAGTGAACTGACAATAAAAAAAATTAAATTTCTTTGAGTATACTGTTAAAAACGTCCTATTCCATTATAAATCACATTTAACCTTTTGATTTTATTCGCCTTTCAGGTTTTAACGTGGACCAAATTCCAATCGTATCATCCTATTGAATAGACGAAAGTTACAGTGAAATTCTTTGATTGTAGTATATCTGTGATAAATCCTATTGAATAATAATAATAATCTCTCTCACGTAATCAAATAGTCCGCTAAATATAGTTTTAATTAGTGAAAGAAATAGGTTCGACAAAATAAAATGGAAATGAAGTCTGTGTTAATGTGTTTTGTGCATATTTTCGTTAGTGCTGTGACGGGGATTCATTGGGATCATTCTGTATTTTTAAATGACGATTATCGCTTACTGTGGAGTACAAAGCATCAGGACATAACATTCGAAATACAAGTTCGAACACTAGGCTACGTTGGATTCGGTTTTTCACGGAATGGCCATAAGCTTGGTGCTGATGTTGCCATTGGTTGGATAGATAAAGGCCAGACGTACTTTCAGGTGAGTGAAGACTATACGAATTAATCTATTTTTAATGAATTAAAAATTAATATTTGATTTCGGAAAAAAATATCTAATTTCAAAGATTGAGTTATGAGTTTGAAGAAGAAGAAGAATTATAATCCGGTAATGGATTAGAGAACCACACGCATTTTGAACATGTCAAAATCAATTTAAGATTTTCCCTCTTTGTTTTTTTCGTTGTTTTGGCAGCGTTATCCCATAAAGTAAATTCTAATTTTCAATTAAATATAATTGTTTGAAACTTTTTCTTCTTCTACGAATAACTTTTGCTACAGTCAAATTACGTGAAATGTATAATTTTCTTGTCAAAATTATTCGATCCATCATATACGTTCTTAGTTTCCCAATTTTTTGTTTCTTCTCTCGTTTCGTTCAAAACATTCACGAGGGGAAAAGATAATATAATTATTCCCACATTTCCATCTCCATCAAGTCTGTGTAATGGGAGATCAAATTTATAACTGGTAATGCCTAGAGAATCAATTTTGGTTCCACTAATATTAAATCAATCAAAACATTCATCCCTCTTTAATTAAATAAAATAAAAGTATTTCGAGGTTGGTGTGCGGCACAGCATATGAAATGTCTATAACTCTCTATAAATGGGTGTTTTGATTCCCAAACACATAAATTTTAATGTGCCAAAACGATATATCCTATGTGCTGTGCCACTATACTTGTAATATGCATTCATTCGACATGCTGAAAGCATACGCACACATTAATGGAAAATAATACCTTATTGGTTGATATCGACCCTTTTGCATTAAGAGTTGTCGAGACTGGTGAGACTTCCTATTGTGCAAATCGAAAAGTGTGAAAAAAAACTACAATTTTTTACTCTCTATCCGCAGCTCAGCTTGAATTTATTCACCGCACATCGTGGGTATATTCATACCATTCCAAAAACAAAATTGTTATTTTAATAACTTACTTCTTCTACCCTACTTGAAATTCGCCCTTCGAATATTCAATAGATAACAAGCTTCGCTATTTTTTTTTGATAGATACACCGCATAGAAGAATATGTGTTGTACTTTTCCGTGTGTATACGTATCGATCGAGCCATATGAACCAGCGGTGCATTTTCTGTATCCCTTTTTAAATCATTTTCATGCGATTGTATTTTGGATATTGTTCCTTCTTGTAACACTACCATATTCGAGACCATATATTTACGATAAAACGTTGAGGTACACTCGGGTATATATACTTACACAATTTTTTTTTATAGTTAAGTCTCTATTAGGTACTCATGACTTTTATTTGATAAAAATAAAAATGTACAATAAAGTAGCAAAATTGCGCTACTTTTTTATGGTAATGCATTCGAAACGAAAATAGTATCTGTGAAAATAGTTTCACTCTGTTATAAAACAACTAGTTTCATGAGTGTTCTTTGAACGGGCCAAACAATACAATATCTTCTTGATAGTGATGCGCAGCTGCAATAAAACGTAATTTATTACAGAGTTTTCCACTGAAGTGGACTTTGGGATTTATTTTAATGTAAAAAAAGAGAGAATGCAACTGAACTCAACCCAGCAGGTATTGTATTATTTAAGGGGAGACGATGGTTTTTTCGTTTTTATCTGATGTAAGAGCAGATTTCTTTTTTCTGTGTTTTGTTATATTGTTGTATCATTTTGCCTCTAAGGATTGTTGGATTAAGAGGTTTTGGTGTATAATTAAATGCGTTTTTGTAGATTATCTTTTCAAAAAAATATTTCATTGAAAAGGTGTTAATGTTTTACATGGCTCAGTGTGAGGTTCTTGTGTATTCCTACAGACATTATAATTATAGATTATTGATAAATTGAATTTCATTTGTCAAAATGTTGACTGAAATTTTGATATTCACTAAATGTTTTTACATTAACACATTGTCTGCTTATACCGCCATTTATTATTGAAAGTACTTAGCACAGTATGATTAGTAATTTGGATTAGTATGACGATTTTGACGCCGGTGACAGTTGTGATATACGAATGATTGAAAGTTGTAATGTTGTAATTTTCATGTTTTTAAACATTACACAGTTTCATAGCAGTGCTCTGGTAAATCATTGTCAATTGAATTATTGGCTTTTCTGTGCACTTACATAAATTGAATTTCTAGTCCAGATTTCCGTCGAAAAATTATTTTATCTGTTATTTGTCCATTTCAAAGCAAATCGAAAGAAACATTCAGCTACATAATCACATTAAATTACATCGAATGTCTTACTAGCTTAATCTTATTTACCACAACAATATTGTTTACACTGACTGCAGTAACAAATAATTGAAGTTTTATTGACGCCTCTGTATAGTTCATTTCTCCGCCAAGTAGAAATGTATTTTTACCAAGTTTGAAGAGCAAATATTTGAACAATCTTCTCACAAATAATAGTACAGGAAAGGGAAAAATGCAACTAAAATCAGTGGATGTATAAATTGGTTGGAGTTTGAATTGAGTTCTACACAATAAAAATCTGATGATAATTTTTGACGACATTTTATGATATTATCCCCAGACATATTTAACATCAGATTGCAATAAATAATGCAACGTCATGCATTTTAAAAGGAATGGGTCGAAACAAAACAAAAATTCGAATAACAAGAAATATAAAATAGCTTTAGAGGTGCAGGCAGGTATCAAAATCACAAATTTATTTTAAAGATCCTTATCGACATCTCGACTAATAAATAAATTTTATGACCTTTCTTTGTTTCAGTATCGAATTTCTTCTATACAATTTTGTTAAAGTACGTGATAGAGAGACTTAACTATCTTTCCCCTTTTCAAAAAATATACAAAAAAATATCAAAAATATTTTTTCGTTGATGTTTATCGTTGATTCGTTGATACGCACGTATTAATATGAATGAAGAAATTTATGCATTTTAATCCAAAAGCATCATATTTCATTAGTTGTGCATGAGATGTCACAATAGGTTCATTTCACTTTTTTTTATAACTCATCAAAGTAACTAATAAGACAAATAAAAAAAAATGAAAAATGCCACCCATTTCGTATTTCGTATGTTTAATTTCACACAATGTGTTTACAATAATAAAATTATTTAAATATTTAATGTTTATTTACATTTAAAAACATTGTATTTAATTGACAACTAAGAATTTCATTCGGTTGTTTTTTTTTTCTTTAAATATCATAAATATTCATATTCATGCATTTATAACTCGTTTTCTTCTTACTTTTTTTTCTATATTCATATATCATTTTACAATAAACATATTGGATATGGTCAAGTTAGATATTTATACCAGTGTATATGAGATCATTGTGTGTATACATTCGTACAAAATACACCCGAAGATGGGACCAACGAAACGTGTCAGGAAAAAATTTTTGTGGCACAATAGGACTTTAATTAACATGTAGTCGAGTTAAACCACACGGCAAAAGATCAATATCAAAGAAGATAAATGATGGTGTTTTGTGTATATGGCACATAACTTTGGTCTTGTAAAGTCATACACCAATCCGAAATAATGTTTATGATTAATGTTAGACTATAAATTTTGTGACCCATAGTTTAATTATGTGACAGAAGAAGGATGAATTGAACGTTTAAGCGTTGAAGACGAGTGTAGAAAAAAAAAGAAGAATCCAATGAATTGAGCGAATTTATTTCGATACAATCAATGAACATCTACAATGATCGTTCAAAATCAATGTTTTGTTTTGTTGATTGGAGTAGGTTGTTAGAGTATTTTTTTCGGTGTAACAGGAATTTTTAGAACAATTTCTTGTAAATGATCCCCTTTGTTTACTTGGCTGAAACGAAGTCTGAACATCTGAATGAATTTTACCGATGCTACGAATGGACCTGCTTCACTTACAGTATTTGCACTACTGTCGTAGAGATGTGAAGTTTTTAAGTAGATACTTTTTGGAAACGGTTGGTGTGTGTGTTTGTCTTTTAGTGCACGATTGTCATGACAACTGTATCCACAGCAACAGTTCCAAACACAAGAATTTGGTTGAGTGTCTAATACTTGCCGAGAGTTATCGCTACCTGAAACTTTTATGATTCCTAGACCATAGGAAAAGGATGGCTCAACGGTTGCGTACTAGCTTTCCCCTAAAATTCCCGTGTCAGACAATTCCACATGGAATTTTTCTAGCCATTATATCGCATTGTTAGGGTCCTAAAAATCACTCAAGTATCATAATTTGAGTAGTTGCAGTGTGATTGGCTGCAACGATGTACCTACTCAATGACGTAACCCAAATACGAATAATTTGTGTGCTTATGTCTAGCCTACATTTAGGCGAGCAACTAACTGACCTGAGAGAGTATTTGCATACTTCGAGGCGTGGGTTGAAAGTTCGGAAGCCATAAGAGGCTGTTTGTGAGGTCTCTAAAAAAAAAGAACTAGTAATTCGTCTAATGTGTGGTAACGCTAGCACCTTGACACTTTTAAATACTCAAGAGTAACAAAAGTTTCAGGGCTGATTACAATGAAATAGGAACTGTACTGGGTAAATTTCACTGAAGAGCAGAATTTGCAATAGCTGGTCTTTTATCAGGTGATGCTCATGATATTGTTTATGTCAATAGTGAAGTGAATAAACCGGCTAACACAACACTGATATAACAAACAGCCTGAGTTGAGCATCAGCTGGTACAAGACCGGCTGTAGCAAATTCTGCACTCCAGTGAAATTTACCCAGTGTTTTTGTATGGCTTACTTCGGCTATTAACGTTCATCAGAAATATACGAATAAGGAAATTTTGAAATTTTTATCGTTTGTGACATGATGACGATCATAAATTCATAGGAACGATCTGATTGCTTAATAGAAACAACTCAGACAAATGGTCATTAAACTGCAAACATTAAATTGAGTAAATTCTCGAACGATTCACCTATATTTTGCACTTAACATTGTTACGACATTCAACCTATTCAACGAAGCATAGCTTATATTAGTTCAAATGTGATGGTTGGTCGACATTAGCATGTCACCATCTGGATTTTATGGAACAGTATGGTGTTTCAGAAATAGTACGCATTTAGGTACACAAAAATTTCTAATTTATAATTGTATAATTGCCGGCTTTTGTAAATGAAAAATTTCTAAAACTGAATAATTATCGTAACATTTATAATATGTTGGGAATTAGTTTCATCTCATATCTTCATACGGTACAAAATGTTAAAATACCATACACATGACCGTATGCAATGTAATTAATTGTATTATAAATAAATAACACGGTAACGGTAAATCAAAGAACATAGAAAATAGAAACAAAAATTATAAAAGTAATACTTACTTAATCATTGTAACATCACCAGCCCAGCGCAAGAACTGGAAATTACTATTATATTATATATATAAGCTAAAAACAAGAATTTCGTAAAATTGGCACATCAGATATAATAACATATAAGCACAATGATTGGCTTTATGTATGACTTTGAAAATTAATTTTTCCCTACACACTCACATTCGGCCGATAGATATAATAGTTGGATACATATAATACAAATTGCCGGCTATAAAATATCAATTTTTTATTCAAACTTGTTATATCGTGTTGCTTATGTTATTTTAAGTGCCAATGTGGATAGGTTTTCCATTGTAAATCCATTCAACAGAGATGACACATGGCGATTTGTGACAGCATTTTATAGATCTTCGTGTCAGAATTCGAATAATTAATTGTTGGCAACAATAGGTTTTAACATTTAAATGGATGGTTCGCTGTAACGGGCTATATTTGACAAAATAGAAAAATATGAAAGCCATCATGTTCCTAGAGTATTGCTCTGCCTTAAGTAGGTTGAATTTCACATAAATAAATATACATACCAAGCATTGTGCACATCAATGAAAGAGTAAATATTAATGTAAAAAGTCACACTTTCTTTGGTAGATACATGCGAGCATAGGTCATGAATTAAAGGTTGATTTATTTTGCTTAGCCATCCGTGTCGAGTGTCATTTATTTACTTTTTTTCAGGTTTTCAGTACAGTCTATGCTTTATAAATAATGAAATCCATTTGATCAGTGTCACAGTTTTAGTCCAGGTGCTTGTGTCAGAAAAAAGGGCTCCGCTTGCGTTTCGGTTTTCGATTTTTTTTGATATCGCATGTTGTTTGTGGTGAAAAAGTATAGAACTAAATTTTTTTCTGGGAAATGGAAAATCGATTTTCCGGCCGGAAAAGCCATTTGTATGAAAAACTGAAAAGTGGAATATCTCGCGATCCAGATGACTTTTTTGAGATTTTATTTTTGCGTTTGTTAGAGTGATTCAATGCTAAAATATTATAGAAGAAAGTTTTTTTTTGAAAAACAAAATGGCGACGGTATTCATGTTCCAAGAAAAAGTGTCCCGGAAAATTCCTCAACTTTGCGGACTGATAACTTGGCCAAATGTTAGTCCTTTTTGACTAATAAAACTTATTTGGAAAGGTAAAAGTAAACTCTTTCGAAATCTGCCCGGCGGAGCTTGAACCGAATTGTGGTTCCCAAGATATG
Organism: Bradysia coprophila; assembly: GCF_014529535.1. Taxonomy (NCBI): domain Eukaryota; kingdom Metazoa; phylum Arthropoda; class Insecta; order Diptera; family Sciaridae; genus Bradysia; species Bradysia coprophila. Next base: position 8,231,877 of record NC_050738.1, on the reverse strand, counting down.
AGCCAGGATTCCCACCTACCTCCAAATTTAAGTTTTCGTTAAATTTTGAAAATTTTTCCTCTGTATTATTGTGGTAATTTAAATTTAAAAAACTTGAAATTAATAAAGGGCAATTACGTGGGTATCATTTCTCATATCGATAATTGATAAGTATCTCTTCCCGGTTCTAGAACTCCCAGATTTAACGAGTTTTACCAGACTTTTTTTTGTTTTTTTCTCACTAAATGCAATTATTGAGATCTTCAAAGGTCAGTTCCTATGTGTAGGGTACTCTTCACCTCAGAAATTGATACCTACGTCTTCCAAGTTCTAGAACCTAGGAATTCAATGAACTTCCATCCGACATTTTTCTTTTTAACTTGAAAAATCGTCATAATTGAGATTGCCAGAGGTCAGTTCCTATGTGTAGGGTACACTTCACCTCAGAAATTGATATCTACGTCTTCCAAGTTCTAGAACCTAGGAATTCAATGAACTTCCATCCGACTTTTTGCTGTTTAACTTGAAAAATCGTCATAATTGAGATTGCCGGAGGTCAGTTCCTATGTGTAGGGTACTCTTCACCTCAGAAATTGATACCTACGTCTTCCAAGTTCTAGAACCTAGGAATTCAATGAACTTCCATCCGACTTTTTGCTGTTTAACTTGAAAAATCGTCATAATTGAGATTGCCAGAGGTCAGTTCCTATGTGTAGGGTACTCTTCACCTCAGAAATTGATACCTACGTCTTCCAAGTTCTAGAACCTAGGAATTCAATGAACTTCCATCCGACTTTTTGCTGTTTAACTTCAAAAATCGTCATAATTGAGATTGCCGGAGGTCATTTCCTATGTGTAGGGTACTCTTCACCTCAGAAATTGATACCTACGTCTTCCAAGTTCTAGAACCTAGGAATTCAATGAACTTCCATCCGACTTTTTGCTGTTTAACTTGAAAAATCGTCATAATTGAGATTGCCGGAGGTCATTTCCTATGTGTAGGGTACTCTTCACCTCAGAAATTGATTGAAACGATTTGTAGTTCCTAGGATATACAGTCAGAAGCTGATGGGCTATCGTGTTGGGATTTCTTCAATTTTCTCTAAACCTGTGTTGCTGTAATCAATACAATTAATCTTATATTTCACTGATCTTTGACGATGTCAATTATGACGATTTTTTTAATTAAAATCTCTAGGTTCTAACACTTGGAAGACGTAGATATCAATTTCTGAGGTTAAGAGTACCCTACACATAGGAACTGACCACTGGCAATGTCAATAATGACGATTTTTCAAGTTAAAAAGCAAAAAGTCGGATGTAAGTTCATTGAATTCCTAGGTTCTAGAACTTGGAAGACGTAGGTATCAATTTCTGAGGTGAAGAGTACCCTACACATAGGAACTGACCTCTGGCAATCTCAATTATGACGATTTTTCAAGTTAAAAAGAAAAAAGTCGGATGGAAGTTCATTGAATTCCTAGGTTCTAGAACTTGGAAGACGTAGGTATCAATTTCTGAGGTGAAGCGTACCCTACACATAGGAACTGACCTTTGAAGATCTCAATAATTGCATTTAGTGAGAAAAAAACAAAAAAAAGTCTGGTAAAACTCGTTAAATCTGGGAGTTCTAGAACCGGGAAGAGATACTTATCAATTATCGATATGAGAAATGATACCCACGTAATTGCCCTTTATTAATTTCAAGTTTTTTAAATTTAAATTACCACAATAATACAGAGGAAAAATTTTCAAAATTTAACGAAAACTTAAATTTGGAGGTAGGTGGGAATCCTGGCTCATATCTTGGGAACCACAAATCGGTTCAAGCTCCGCCGGGCAGATTTCGAAAGAGTTTACTTTTACCTTTCCAAATCAGTTTTATTCGTCAAAAAGGACTAACATTTGGCCAAGTTATCAGTCCGCAAAGTTGAGGAATTTTCCGGGACACTTTTTCTTGGAACATGAATACCGTCGCCATTTTGTTTTTCAAAAAAAAACTTTCTTCTATAATATTTTAGCATTGAATCACTCTAACAAACGCAAAAATAAAATCTCAAAAAAGTCATCTGGATCGCGAGATATTCCACTTTTCAGTTTTTCATACAAATGGCTTTTCCGGCCGGAAAATCGATTTTCCATTTCCCAGAAAAAAATTTAGTTCTATACTTTTTCACCACAAACAACATGCGATATCAAAAAAAATCGAAAACCGAAACGCAAGCGGAATTACACAAGCACCCGGACTATTTATTCATAACGACTTTTCTAAAAACCTCGTTGAAAAGCTTTTCAATTTTTTTGTTTTTTCGAAATAATGTTTGCATTACCTGCAACACAAATAGTGCGGTAACCCCCTATACAATTGAGAAACTACTTTACTTGTTATTAAAATACATTATACATTCAACACTCAACATTGATCAGTGAACAGCTTAATTTAAAGTAAAATTGAAACATGCAGAGTGCTTATACATAGAGCACACCAAACTATGACTGCAAGTGTATTATATATCCTTGTGCTCGTTTGCCTATTTGTTAAATAAAAACATTTTCTTTTTAATTAATACATTAATCCATAAATTCAACGAGTAGTAAACACAAACCGAACATGCAAACATCAAAAAATTGAAATTGAAAAAAAAAATATATTTTCCAGGATCGACACATAAACCGAAATGGGGATGGCGAACCGTTTGTTGATCCCTCTCAGGACTATACATTGTTGTTGGGATATGAGAATGCAACTCACACAGTAATGCGATTTAAGCGGAAATTGGACACATGCGATACTTCCCATGATATTAGAGTGACGGTGAGCTATATTTTATTTTTAGTGTTATGAGACTTTTTGTTATGTTTACATGAAGTTGCTGGTGTTTGGTGAATAGAGTGAACCTATAAAATGAATGTTATTGTATCAATTGAATGCATTTCGGTTTACATCCAGTGTGTGTCTACTGGTGGATGGGATACGGAATGTATGTGCGACTATAAATAAAAGTACTTTTTCGCATTGAGATGGAGTTGAGTCGGTAAAATCAGAGCGATTTATTGCGAAATGATGTTAAGCTTTTTCGATTGAATGGATGCAATCAGGCGATTTATGGTTCTACTAACATCGGACAAAGTTTTAAATTTCAATTTCAAATTAAAATCCATTCATTTCAATCAGGGAACTTTTTTTTTATAAATTGATGTTGTGTAGGTAACGGATTAATCGTTTCATAAACTCTTCAAAAGAACATTTCGGGAATAATTGCTCGCATTGTGGAAGGTACTCACTATAAGACGTTCTACAGATAAAATCCTCAGTTGAAATGCAATTGGTCGTACACGCATTAAAATGTAAAGAGAAACTGCTGCACTCTACAACAAATATTTTCTGATGATTGTTGTGTACCAAAATATGCTCGTACTTTTCTTGTTCTCAATTGCGAATTGCTCCAATTGTTTTGTCACTGACCAGCCAACCGAATAATGATTATTCTTTGTTGGGCCAATGTCTATTGTCTAGCGGAAAGTAAATGTGAAGACAAAAAACACAATTTATTGGATACATTCAAGCAACTATATCTCCGTTTTATTTACAATGCATGTCCTTTTACAGTAGACCGTATAACATAAACCCCTTACCCATTATTTAAATCAGAAGCGAATACTAACTTCATGAAATTTCTGTTTCCCCATTAATTATATAGAATGATACCATGCGAGTAGTTTACATGTATCATCAAGATGATCCACTTTCGGGTTCAGTGATTCCAGGAAGTTTACCAAATCCCCAATTAGCATTTAAGGGATACATTCCGTTGTCACTATTACAAAGAGCACATGACGAACAAAAGAGCTTTGAAATGGCGAACAAAGTGCACAGTATAGAGTTACGCAATGAGGATGTCACATTGCCAGAATTCGACGAGACGTTACACTGGTGCAACGTGTTTGATTTGAATGATATCAGACAGAAACAACATATAATCAAGGTTTGTAACATACACCTTTGTTGCATAGTAATTCCGGCAAATGGTTGAATTCGTTGTTTTGTTTAACAGTTCGAGCCAGTATTTGAATCGCCAAGTAGTAAACAGTATTTGCAACAAATTATCCTGTACGAATGTCAGGGAAAATCTTCCACACTTGAAGCCATGTCACGAGAACGAGGTCACCATTGTAACAATCGAAATAATCCGAATATTCCCTGTAACGCTGTGGTTGCAGTATGGACCAAGGGATCAGACGTAAGTCACTTTTCACTCGTTTTAATCTGCTTATCCTCTCCTAATTTTAAAATCTTTTTTTGAATTATTTTTTGAATTAAACTAATTTGTTCCTCCCTCCTTCTTATTCAAATCGACAGGGTTTTACATTTCCACCAGAAGTTGGCTACCCGCTAGACTCGTCGAAGGAACGTTTCTATCTTATGGAAACTCACTATTATAATCCAAATATCCCAAAGGACCTGGAAATGTTACACATGGGGCCCATTGCAGATAACTCTGGAATCAAATTATATTACACGCAAACATTACGAAAACATGATGCTGGCGTATTGTCTATTGGTAAGTAATGACATTTCGACGAAAATACAGTTTTCTACACTTCTTATAACATGGTTGAGGTAAAGGAGAAAACCATGCTGAATATTCTGTGTACTATAAAGCAAAGTTGTTGTATGGGTTGAGTGTGCGATTGATTGAGAAAAGAACCAATGAAAATATGAATCGATTTCAATGTAACAAATCAAAAGCGACGACAACAGATATTAACAACCTGACAACCTCAGGCAATTCGAATTCCCATTATGTTGATCAGACAGACAATCCCATGACTTGCCGGGATAATATCTTCCATACAGCGTATAAGAAAAACTGTGAAAATTCAATGAAATTTTGAAAATTGATTTTCGATGTGGGTGGGTGATGTTGATTGAGTTTATTTTAAGCTTTTTATTGTATGTCTCTTCAGATATAGGTGATGGTATCAGCACAAAAAAAAACTTGGTCGTATTTTATTTCATCGATTCAGTTTTCATGAAATCTTTTTGTTTTTTCTTCCTTTTATTTCGTTTCGTTTCTAATGTATTTTATTGTCGAAATTCAATTTCCTATCTCTCCAAAGGTATGGATCCCAATTGGCGGCATATTATCCCTCCCGGCCATGAAAAAGTAATTTCGGAGGGACACTGTGTTGACGATTGTACAAGGAAAAGCTTTCCACCACAGGGCTTGTCAATATTTGCTGTGATAATGCAAACACACAACAGCATCGGAAAAGAAGTTAAACTTCGTCAGGTATGGTAAACTTGTCAATATTTGCCGGTGCTTAAAGCATCAACATTTTTTTTCCTCTCTATCTCTCTATGCTGCGGTTGTCGTTGTAGATGAATAGACATTTTATGAGGGTTTCATTTTTTTTTTTGTTGTATACTTTGTACAGATACGTAAACATGAAGAGCTATTACCGATTGCTTTTGATGGGAATCTTCATGCGGGCTATGCAGAATATCGAAAAATATCACCGCCAGCTAAAATCTATCCCGGTGATAGAATTGTGATGGAGTGCCAGTACGATAGCTCGGATAGAGAATCGATTACACTTGGCGGACTGACACCGCGTGAAGAGGGCTGTAACGCTTTTGTGGTCTACTATCCTCGGCAGAAAAAGCTTACAACTTGCCATTCTCTACCCAGCTTGCCAACGGTTCTTCATTCGTTGGGCATCGAAGAAATAGCAATGTATGTTCGATGCAGAATCAGTCATTTGGCTTTTGTTGTGCTAAATCGCTCTTGTTTTTTGATATATAGGGACTCTAATCCAGTGCTGATCGCGTCTCCAACGGAACTCGCTGGCATGACTCTGGAATCGAGACTAATCAGCTACGATTGGGAAAATCAATTCGACAAATTTCAGAAAGTGACCAGGAGTGGCTCATTTCGACCGATATGTTTGGACGCACGGAATAATGTGTTAACGGTAAGCTTAATTTACATACTTGGATACCTCGGGCACGTTAAAATAACTTGGAAAACTTTGAGCTATGTTAGTTCAGAAAGAAATGTACTCGTGCAACTATCGGAAGGGGTCGTTGAATATAATGTCGAAAGGGATTATTTCGAGTGGGTAATTTGACTTTGTGTACACACCTTCTTTGAAACTTCGTTCCGCATCGCATTTACAAAATCAGTGAAATTATATCGTTATCAGAACATCAAATCGCAAGTTTAATTACGAGTGTGTACAGCTATCCATTCACACGCCATAATTTTTTATTTAATAAACAGAAAACGTTCAAATCACAGCTGACTGCGGAAACATATTTTCCATAATAACAGCAGAGGACGACAGTGGAAAACGGTTATTATTAAGTCATTTCATCAACAGAATAAAAAGAAAAGTAGAAAAAAAAAATCGCAGAACAAACTAAATTTTTCATCGATTTGTCTGCACAGCGATTTCCCACTGTGCAAGTAAAGCTTTCCATTCAAGACGTTGCGATCGGATGTGCATTATATTGTGTTCATGTACTTATTATCGTTTTTTATTTTCCATCTAAATACCAGACCATAGAACCGATAATGAGCTAGACTTCAGACTCATTAAATTATTAAATGGCTATGTAATATGCATCTATCTATATAGCCAGCCAATACTTTTTCCATTTATCATTGAACGTTACACAAGATCCGATATATATACCTCTACATCCATGTTATTATGAAGTAACTATGAGCATTCACCTGTCCTAATATTATGCATTTACATTTTTCTTTTTTTCAAACGATAACAAAACCGACCGAATGATAAATACAATAGTGCGATGGAATACAGACGTTAAGGCTATCTTGCAGTTGTATATTTAAATACGTGTATTGAGTCGGTATCGTTGATACATATATAATGCAAACGGGCACGTATTATGTAAGCGGTTCTACATAATTGTATTTTTTTGTGTACACACCGAGATTGACGATCATCGAGAAATAAAAGAAAAATCAATAACTGTGAACGGAAAATCGTATTTATCTATATAGACACAGTCAAACACACACGTACACACACTCAAGTCGGTTTATTAAATGCGCTATTAAGGGAGTAGCGGGAGACGATATGGCGAAACAATTTACACCGCAAGAACATTGATAAAAATAAAAATAAAATCTAATTTATATAATGTTAGAATGGGTGGCATTAATTGTGTGGGAAAGGAAATGATTGAATTAAATTGATTTGATGCTCTTTGCATGCTATTAATTTACATGGAAAAAAGAGAAACCATTAAATGACGGTCAAACGTTTGATTTTAAGTGGTTGTGATTAATATGAATTTTTTATTGCTTTGCTGTTGAGGAAGTGAGCAATCCTTAAATAAATTATGAACTTTTATCGTTTGGAAAGCTTATGAATATACATTGACACAGTCACATTTCCTCTAAGTTTTCTTTTTGGTTTTCAAAGCTACGGATAGCCTTAAATTGTTGCGTCTAAACTTTTAGTCGGAGTCATATGCTATCGACAACGACGACAAGAATGAGCAATGAACTCAGGATATTTCTTTCTTATTTAGCAGAAAATAATTTTAAAAAAATATTGAAGCTTTTATGACCCTGTTCTCCTTTCACATTATGGAAAATGTTAATGTATCATCACAGCATTATCACTGAAACTGTATTCAATCTGCTACTTCTTTTGTTTAAAGACAGAATCTTTCAATTCGTTAGTTTCAGCACACATTTCGTTTTTAAAGGGGATACTAGAAACATAGCAGATGAGAAACCGTATATAAACGCCCTAACAAGTGCTATTGCACCTTAAGGATAAGTCTAAATTTATATCAAAATGAAGGCAAAAGCGATGGGTCTCGATGTCAGTTTTAATAAAGTTCGATAGTAATATTGAGGGGAAATCATCGCGCGCAGGCAATACAAGTTTTTACAATAGTGTGTTCACCTTAAGAGCGCACACCCACTGGCAATTTTCTAGCCTACAATTGTGCGCAAAAATATTCGTTTTTTGATGATTTCTCTAAACTAAAATCTAAAAGTGAAACCATTAAAGCATGCAAAAATGTGTTACTTTTAAGAGAAAAATTGGTTGAAAAATGATAACTTATTGCACTTGGAGAAACCTTTGCAAATGTGTAAATTTATGTTTTGCAAAGGTTTCTCCAAGTGGGTTAATTTTATCGACCACAAACCAATTTTTTCTTTAAAGTAACACATTTTCGCATGCTTTAATGAATTTACTTTCTCAAAAAAGGCTAGAAAATTGCCAAGGGGTGAGGGCTCTTAAGAAAACTCAATTTTAGATTTATCAGAGGTTTAAAAGTCATGTTCCCACTCAATTACAGCTGAATTTTTTTATAAAAATATTTCTGACAGTCAGGCTTGTATGAAAATCCCACATAACGACGAGAAAACGGTTGGATTTTCGTATAAAACTGACTGTCAGAAATGTCTCTAAAAAAATTCAGCTGTAAGTGATTCCCAGTTTATGATATTTTAGCGCAAAATTTGAATTCGCTAAGGCGCTTTCAAATTTTCCGCCAAAATATCACAAACTGAAGCACTTAATTGACTGGTAACATCGATGAATTTTAAAAATCAAAAGAACTCTCTAATATGCTCAGAACTAAAAAACTAATTGCAGAAGCATTGATCGCAAGGAAAGGAGGAATTAATTGCTGAAAAACAGGAAAAACTCTTTCTTTCTTAATGATTTTGTAAAAGGAAAATACTTTTCTCTTTCAGGATAGCAGGAACTGCTCGTCAGGCTTTAATCATTTTGTACAAGAAAAATGTTTCCTTTTTTCTGCAATCAATTCCTCTTTTTCCTTCTATCAGTTTAAATACTTCTCAAAAATTTGCTCGTCAGACACGACACACCTTTCAATGAAAACTTCATTTTTAAATTCCATTCCATGGAGAAGTGTAATAAAATGGCATAGACATCATTAGATTATATTGTGATTTTCACTTAGCTATAAGTTGTAATCTCATACTTTGCTTTGCATCCGCACTGCACGTTCTACGTCAACTTATAATTATAAGTGAAAATCGCAATCTCCTTATTATGATACAGCGACATACACAAACGTCACACAGGTTCTCTGTCTACAAGCTGACACTAATATTTTAGTTGAGTTTTAAATAATGAAATTCAATTGAAAATGTCGGTGATACACCTTCACATGCTTACATCTCTTCTAATAACAAGTTAAAAATCTCAGTATTCGATCATTCAATTTTCGCAGTCTACACGCATTATAATTCGTTAAACCTGCCTTACATTGTAAACCTGTAACACGTGTAGACGAATATCCGTCGGGCTCAAACTACCTCAAAAACTTTCCACCTAACACCCATTTATCTCGAAAACGTATTTTCAAATTTGGCCATGAACAGAACTAATAACCGAGTCCTTCGGTAAGTTTAAATGAAAGCTTTTTCGTAACAATCACAAAAAAAACTCTCTCTCTCTCTCTCACACAGAAAAACTTTTCAATAAAAATTAATAAAGTTTCTATTTGCTGGAAATAAAATGATTAATTGTTATGAACGCTGTGTTCGGTGTATATCTTCAAAATTAAAATAAAACAAAAAAAAATCCGAAATAATAATAATAAATCTAAAACAATTTACATGGCGTAACACCAAAGTCTCCCCATCCACGCTCTATGTTCATTTAATATTGATAAACATTGACATTGATTTATGGTCATGTGAAAATTTCATGGTCTGTAAAGTTTTTAACCCCGTAGATGGAAAAATCTCATATCTGTGGAAAAAAGTAACCTCGTTCAGAGTGAAAAAAAATGGAAATACATGACCTAACTCAATAAAAAGTTTCCGTTTTAACCATTATGTGCTTTTATTTAGATTTGTTGTTGTTGTTGATGCTAGTACACATATTCCTATATTGTAAGTCAACGTTTAAGCTTTTCCGAATATAAATTTGTATTTTGTTTTTTGTTTGTTTTCGGTACAGGGCACAGATAACATTGAACGATTCAGCTCCAGTCCGACGAAATTCTGGCGAGCACCCGCTGCTACCATATGCAGTACACGAATTTCATCAACATCATCTCACACAACAACAGCACATGATAGCAAAAACATTTACGTTACTGAAATGGTTACAAGGAAAAAAGGTGTCGATGACATTGAAGTGGAATCTATGAGTCTCAGCAATTCGACCAGTCGAACTCAAACGCTATTTGTTTTGTTGTTATTGCAAGTGATTTCCTTTGGATTTGTTGTAACATAAAAGGGAAAAAACTCATTACCGATGGTCAAACAACTGTAAAAGGGATATCATTGGCTGTTATGTAACAACTTGTTATCGGCGATAATAATGCGCACGGCTATGGGTATGACGTGTCGAACACAAGCATTTTTTCTCTTTCTTTATTTTGATATGAAACACAGAGTGTGCGATGACACATTTTTTCCTTACGTTTTCATATTGAGATATAGATATGTTTTAGCTTGAAAATGCTGAATTCGCTCAATGTTTCGCATACAAAAAAAAATGTGAAGACGAGAAGAAAATAAAATATTTCCATAAAAAAATGAATTGTCTCATTATCGGTTTGATACGGTTGTTGAGACAGTTCCGGAAAAGTGCCTTTCAAATTAATAGTCATTAGTCCATAAAATGTGTGTAATTTTACTATGGCAAATATGCTCTAACTGGAAACTACTTTTAAATTAAATTGATAGCGATGACAATGTTAGAGATCGATCAAACGTAAAGAACAGATTTAAAAACAAAAAAAAACTAAAAAAAAATAATTGTAAAATTTTAGATGAAATTTTTATGGAATTGTATTCAATGTAATGTTGGAACGGATGAAAAAGCTTTATAAAAGTAAGCCAAAGAAAATGTGAATAAGATAAGCAATATATTAGGTAATGTAATAGGGTATATTAAAGCAACAGAAAATGTAAATTTAAAGAAAAAAAATCTTTTTTTCGTTTTATTTCGTTTCCACACGGAGATAACTTCATCTTGATCATCAATACAATTGCTAGAGTGATGAAGGTGAGTGGTAATCCAAACTGAGGCAAATCTCTAACATAGGCGTCCATTGCCCATGTAACACTTCTTTCTAAGAACCAGAAAACTTACATGAATGACTATTTAACACCTTTTTCTGTAAACGTCACGCTTACATAAAGATTCCATTTTTTACTTCTTCTATATCGACTTCGACACCAAATCTTGTACTTCTTTAGTTTTACATTAAGATAGATCGGGGCAACTCTCTGACATAGGTGCCACTTGCCCATGCCCATGGAACGCGACTTTAAAGGTAAAGGACAATCACACAAGGAGCTGTTCCTCGATGGCCTTCAGTCCGATATACGATCAAGTTATACATTCAAAAGATCTCCGGATATTCAACATTTTTGGTTTAAAATTCCTTATCCGATCTCCTGATAGATTCACCTAATATTTGGGAAATTTATAACTGTGTGGTTGGTACCCGTCAATAATATAAGTCGTATTCCTTTGCTGATAGTTTTTCAGAAAATGGGTTCTGGGAATTCGGTATTTCCTCTTCCAGAGGTCGGAATTTTCAAAATTTGCAGCGGTGTACCTGGTTTCAGGGCCTTTTTTTTTGAAAATCAATGTGACATGACGAGTAGTTTTCCACTATTTTTTTTGGGGCTGGATAAAACCAGGGAAATTATAGAAAAATTCGGTTTTGGACGTTCCCAGTTTTTGGCAATTTTTTGGAAATTTTGGAAAAAATTTCCTAACAAATTTCCGAAAATAGGCCCTGCCTGGTTTTATTCAGCACTAAAAAAATAGTGGAAAACTACTCGTCCTGTCACATTGATTAGTCATCAATTAAGTAGTTACAGAATTACAGAGTTTGTAATGTTACCCTCGAAGATGGAACTACCATATAATTACAACAATGCTCCCCCATGACTTGCTTAACCTCTTTTTATGTAAACTTCAAGCATATCGCCACATAAAGATACAATCTGTTACTTCTTGTGTATAGTCTTTGACACCAAATCTTGCACTTCTTTAGTTTTACTATACATTCTGATATATTACAGAATCCTATCTAGAGATCATCATTAATTGATGGCGTCCGTGTCAATAACAGATGAGGGCATTGTATGATTTTTTTAAAATCTCTTGTTCATAATTCATACAAAAACAAAAAATCCCTTCGGGCATCGTTCAACTTCCCATGTGGCCATTGATATTAATTAGTAAATGTTAATACGGTCCGTTTGGATTTATACGAATATTCGAGTTTATCTATGGTCTTTTTGTGGTCGTAGCCACACTTTCATCGGTAGTTCAATAATATAAAAGTTGAATGGTAAGAAACTCGAAAATATTGGTGATATTTTCATAAAGACTGAATATGTACGTCCAGCATTGTTTACGCTTTCATCCGTTTTCGTAACGAAACGTATAAAATCGCAAAGCATCAACTATAAAATACTGCTATGCAAATAAGTGCATTTTAATATGAACATTTTTCGGAAAACTGTGGAAAATTGGACCTCAGGGAGGAGTGTGTGTTTAATATGGTTGAGTTATGAAATGTTATACATGCTGTTAATATGACAGCCAGCGGTAGATCTTTGAAAATTTGACGAGGAAGTGAATTAACACTGCTAATATGGTCTCAAGTTAATTCTGAATTCTGGAAAATGTAGTTTTAATTCCGGAATATTTAATGATCTCCAGTTGATTTTAATTCGTGGAAATGTAATTTTACTTCAGAGACACACTGATTCCGTGACGGAATTTGAATTATGGAAATGTTTCTTGCTTGCATGAATATATATCTCAGTGTCTGTGTCGCTGCAATTGCATTATTCCATTCATTTCTTTTCCCTTATTTCTGCTTTGAGATTGATGGAAAATGACACGTGACATGCATCCGGGGGCACATCGAACAAATACAATTGAAACGAAATTCCAATGTTTTAACGGTCGCAAAGACCTTCTTCGTTCATTCGTGTTCGTTAGTGGCACAAGTTCTGCATTACATTGGAAAGGTAAATATCCTTACTCAAGACTTGTTATTCCCCAGATTATTTGTGTAAAGGAAAAATAGATACGAAAAGAAAATAAAGGGAACATTTACAACAATGATTGATTTCGCCAGCAAAGAAAAATATCTCAATTTCCAAATTCCCAACATCCCTGAAATCTGCATCCTTTAGTCGTTTCTAAATATAAATGCGATAAATGTGGTGCATGCACTTGCCATTGTGTTTCATTGTTATTTTTGCATTGCATAAAAGTTGTTCTATAATAGATATTCACCTGGGACAATCTAATTCAAATTCTGTGAACAGTTTTAGTAAAATTCAAAAGTTTTTAGCATTTTTCACAAACACAAAAAAAGAAACCGTAAGACATAAAACAGTTGTATGATGTATGTTTGATGCTGGATACGCTGAGATGCAACGTGTAGTGTACGAGAAGGAATTTTTCTTATTTATTTTTACTTTCTTTTCTGTTTCGTGTGCATGTAACATTATGTACGATACATATTTTCCAGAAGATTTTGAATAAATTTTGTTGTGATATTATGGAAAAAATTCTTTTTGGCTTAAAAGTTTATTGTTTTTTATTTGCTCGGTTGTTAGGTGGATGTGATGGAGTGTAGACAACGTAAAACGAAAAAGGAGAACAGAAAAAAAAAACTTCCAATCTAGTTAGTTTGCGGATTATATCTCAGTCGAACGATATAAAAGTATAGAAGTTTTGAGTTTACTTTTTGATGGATGCTTGTAGTTCATTTACTTCATGCAAGTTTTGTTGAGTGAAGAATTTTCTTCTGTGAATATCATACTCTTAGGAGAAGGAATAGGATTTTTTTCATCTTTATATTATTCAACTAAACAGGCACGTCTGATGCAATAAAAAGTTGACTAATTTATTGCAATATGTGATGGTGTAGAATAGAGAAAGAAAATTACTATTTACCATAGCCACCACACTCGGAGAAGCACCACCAGCCACTACACTCGGCGAAGTTTTGAGTTACTATCATTTTTTTATCAGAATAAATATGAACAAAATTAATCTTGTGTAATAGCGAAAAGTTAACCAAACGATTTTGAGTCCACCTATTAGTAAGAACTTAGGAAACTTCAAACTTAGTGGTTATAAAACTTTGAAAAGTTTTACATAAATCTTCTTTACTTTGGGTAGACTTACTCAGGAGATTGCACTTTCTAAAATAATTCATTGATTGATTTATTTCTGTAATTTGTTGGATTCAAAGTACTTTTGCCAAGTATTCTCTCCATTCTTTTTGTAATAATTTCTACGAATTGTTCAAAGTTTGCGGTTACTTAATGCACATTTCTTGTATTGTGTAAATAATGTGAACCCATTAATTGGAGATTTCCACTCTTAATTGCTACACCTGAGTTTCTAAATCTCTTAAGATGACGTGCAAACAATGATAAGACATTTTCTTAAGACCAGATTGTTCTCCTACACAATATACGTGCACAGCACATAACACACACGATATATATATATAATTCCAATGTATGTAATGCCACACCGTATTTTTTTTTCTTCGTTCCTCTCTTACCCGGTATAATATGTTACTACAAAGTATGAAAAAAGCTCGTAAATTAAATTTTAAGTTGACGTAATAAGAAAATAAATCATCATGAGTATGACAGGTTTATACTGATAGATATAATGTTGGGATTTACAAAGGATTCTTTTGAAGGAAGAACGCAAAAAAACATTACACAAGCCGTCAAAATATATGTTCAAACTCTTATTTTATTTGTAAAGATAAGTAAACCGTATGTTTCCTATTAGTAACTCGAAAACGGTTCCTTTGAAAAAGAATAAAAAAAAAACATTTCATTAAAAAAAATAAAAATTAGACAGAATCGGAAATCGGAAGTGAACGTGAATGTCAAGAGCGAGTCACTCCCACGACATGTTTCAAAGGTTCATTTCAACAACATCTCCCAGAAGTTTCACCAGTTCATAGCTGTGTACCTAAATCCAAACGTTTATTCAACTGAAAATGTTTTGTTTTGATATGTTGAGTATTGACGTCTCAGCCAATTATTTTGTGTTTCTTTGCTACGAAATCGAACATGAAGTGAATTTAACCGAGTCCGAGGGGTCGTCGACTACTCAAAGTGGTGTGACATCATTCGCCCATTTGCTTGAAGCTTTTACTGGCTATTTATAGACACTTCCTTTTTTGTATGACATGTTCTCGTGAAAACGAGGGAACTTACATAAAAGAAAGTATTTCATACAAACGGCACCGCATTAAATTTGTCGAATTTCAATTGATATTGATCCACAAAGAACTCTTGATAATGCCATTTTTATCAGAAATTGTGGCACCACCGTGCAATTCAACAGCAAATGCACATTTTTTATCTGAAAATTTTCAATGAAGCCATACCCTTCTAATATATATGTTCACTGCTACAACAGGGAAGTGCGGGAAATTATTAAAAAAAGCTTATTTTCTAATAGGTTTGTTCCAAGTAACTGTAAACACGAACTTTGACAACCCGAACAACGACAATTTCATCCACAGCAACGTCGCTTACGTGATATTTCATACAAATCGAGCAACGTCGCCTACGCGATTTACACAGAGATATTATTGAGGTTATGGTTATATGGATGAAATTTGACAATTCATATGGCCTTGGAACAAACCTATATTTTCGTAAAATTATTGTAATTTACACGATTAACTATAATGCAGAGTGACATGAATTTTCATAGCTTTCTATTTAGAGTTAGGCTGAAATTGTTTAAACAAACGCTACGAAGAGCAGGTCACCGTATATGGACTTTAGGATGTTTTCGTCCTATCAACGATAATTATTGATTAATTCCGTAGAATTTATAATTTTATCAAAGTTCTTCAGATTGTTAGTTCTTGACAAGATATTTCTAGTGAGCATTCATGATGTGAGCTATATCAAATAAAACTGTTAGATTTTCTTCCACATTTGTTTTCAGTTTGACGGATTTTGACGTTACCTTTCCATAGTGCCCATAGGAAGTTCATGAAATTGAAATCCTAGATTATATGTTACTTAATTTTGTGTATTTTCCACCAACTTTAATGATTTTCCAGATTTTTTACTTTTGTTGTTTTCCGATCTCCTTAAGTTTTAATATTGTATATCGCGCGACTTTGTTAATGGGATGATGAGGCCTTCATTACAATATACGGTTTGATTGGACTTGGACCAGGCCTTTCGAATGCCCCCCTATATGTAGAGATTCGACTGCTTTTCGATGAAATTTGAGGAAAATTGGGTAAAATTTAGTGGTTTTATCGCTTTTTAGATTTTTATTATTATTTACAAATTCTTTAAACTTCATCCTATGTCCTACATCTCGTCGAGATCTTTCAAGCCCCTATTTAAGAAATTGGACCACTCTTAGATGAAAAGTGAGGAAATTTATATCAATTTTAGCGTTTTTAGCGCTTTTTGACAGATATTTCTTTTTACTTGATTTCTAATTTCCTTATTTCATCCTATTTCCTAGATCTCGTCAAGACTTTTCCAACGAACCATCTTTTGTTAAAGTCGGACAACATTTAGATGAAGTTTGAGGAGATTTTTGATCAATTTTATCAATTTTTGTAGCACTTACTGTAGCGCTATAGCGCAACAAAACTAGTCAAATTTTATCCTATTTCCTAGTACTCGATTAGAACTAGGAAATAGGATGAAATTTGACATTGGTAGGTTTCGTGATGGTTTCGCAAATTTCCTCCAAACTATCCATTTTCCAGACAAATCCTAATGAAAGATAATGGCTGAAAATGATTGTCCCATAGTCTACGAATCTTAGAGCTTTACTTAATAATAAAATGTCGTCGAATTGCCAAACAAATAGGTATGACAAATAAACCACTTGTTAATAAATACAATATGTGAACACCGACCGGCCATGTCACCTTAAAGTATAGCTACATTTATGATACAAGTAATGAAGTTAAGATCTAGATCACCTTACTGAAAATGCTTTAAACGAATGGAAGAATGGACTTGGTTAGCATTCTTGTCTCTGAATAATGAAAATTTATTAATAAGCTGAATTCTCGCTTAGAGAATGACATTTACGATAGGTCCCCAGATTCGAAGTTGTTAGTGAAAGTACTTTATATCGAAACAATCATAGTAACTAATTAAGTCACTCACTAGACTAAAAAACACTGTGAATTTGACACAAAATTAATGTAAACCAGTTGTATGAACACTAACCGACACGTTTGGCAAATTACATTGTGTAATGATAATTTATCAAGCGAAACAGAAAAAAATGAAAATATAAAAAACTTCTGTGTGAAACATATTGCTTAAATTTTGAGATTGCGGTTTAAAAGCTTAAACTTTTTTCTTGATGGTGTTGGAGTATTTTGAACGCGTGGTTTTTATATTTTGTTTTCCTCGTTCAATGTGCTTTATTTTTTATTTTTTATTATCTTTGCTCTTACATTAGGTACACGTTCGTTATGCTCAAATGGTCCTTGATATTTCTATGGCATTAAATAGGAAACATTAATTTACGTGCCACCATAAGCATGAAAGTATGTGGCTTATTATTATAAGTTAATGATTATTAAAAACATAAAAAAAACAGAACCATCAATTATCAAGTATATGATGCTAACATAATAATATGCAAAATACGAACGGAACTTATGCTGGAGACAAACACGACAAAGCGATTCCAAAAATCGTTAAACTTTGTTATAGGTACCGACTTTAGATTTTATTGGGTAGTTAGTTCTTTCCCATATAATAAGCCAGAAACACTCTAGTGTAACAGATAATGCATGTATTATTAAGGGTGTGCGATGGTTCGGGGATCGGGACGGAAGTGGTCTACAAAAAATCCTTACCATCCACGAGTTAGAGAGCAGAGTTAAAGTAACCCAGGCGGTTTATTTTACTCTGCCGTGATCCCCAGATGTCAAAAAATGATTTTATTTTTTTTTATTCATTAACAACTTGCGCAAATTCACTGAAGCCAAATTTGCGCGTACTGGTAAATTCTTATATTTCAACCTCTACAAAAATATGCGCTGCGAAATATTTTTTCTTTCCTAATTAGCGTTTTTCTACTAATTAGAGTCCAATTAAACAGACAAGGTTTAAATTGGAAAAATTTTGCCGAACATTATGTTGATGTGTTGTCAAAGTTCGCCGACACGCCGACTATAAAAAATTGAGCAAATTTTAAACTTGAAAATTCTATAATTGACATAGAAAATTACTCGACTAATACTCACACGGGCTTATACAAAAAAGAAAAGTTTTTGAAAAACGTCTGTGAAATGTGTGTGGTGTGACTGTTTGTTTGTCCCAAAATTGAGGCAAAATTCCTCAACGGAGAAAATCATTTCTATTTTGGAAACGTGTGTATTTTATCGAATGAATTATTTATCGAACATTACTACATCTCCTATAGGAATCATGCTGTGATTATACGAAATGTATGTTAAATTTAATGAAGTAGAAGATTTTGTATTAATCGCTTGCAAATACTTTAAGCGAAGAAGTAGCAGATTCGTTGAATAATTAGCGTGATATGTTCTTTTGTTGTGAAAGGTCAAAATGGCACGATTATCTTTTATTTCTAAAAAACAGTACAACCTAATTAGCCAGAGCCAATCTAAATTTACCGATTCAATTGAATTTATGAAAGTAGCTGTCAGCTAGTCAGACGTCAGCAGGTAATAAAATTCACGTATCAACGTATGCTATGCTTGCATATAGTACTTTAATTTTGAAAATAGACTGAGAACAATAATTTTAATTTCGCTTATTGACTTTCTGAAATTGTATAAATTCTAGCTTCGTATTATCCCATTTGAAAATGTCGACTCGAACATACATTTTTCAGCAAAAGACTGTTTTAAATTGCGTTGTGCAGCAAATCAAACATGATAGAAAAGTAACCTGAGGAAGAAGTAAAATTTATCTTTTCATTTCGAAAACTAAATATTGAATTAAAACGAGTAAATAAAATGTTTTTGCGGTCTGATTTCGTCGAATTCAAATGCAATTTGTATTGGAAAAGTTGAGGGTTTTTAACTGACAAACATACATTTTTCCATTTCATTTCACAATACTAGCGATGAGTAATCTGAAATTTAGTAATTTGTTTCTTCGGTTTGTTTATTTTACTTTCAAACGATTTATAGTCTAATATTTATTTAGATTGAAGAGTAGTTGGATTTTACGAAACGACGGTACATGCAAGTCAAATTTAGATGTGTGCAAGTATACGTCTATATTCAATTCGATTGTAAAATTCGTTTTCTAACAGTCGGAAATTTTCTAAGTGATTCGTCATCAACTGCAAACTGGACATTTTTGAAATATAAAATAGTTGTAATGGGGTGCTTTAGATTTAAAATAGTTTGAATGTAGTTTTGCGATAGTTTACGTATATTCTGAAATAGTTTTTGGTCCGGTTAGCTTGTTGGTTGGTGAGGATTAGAACAAATACCGTCGTTCAGAGATTAAACATTCCCATATTTTAATCTCACTCGTACACACAACGTACATAAAGAAAATGTATATCTGCAGATTATAACTTTAAATGAATTGTAATGCCAGAAGATCCATTTGCGCTGTACCGAAGATGTTTTCGGTGAATGAGTTTAATATATAGGGTGTTTGTTTGCACGAATACAAATTCAGGATTAGCCAGAGGGTCAATTTCGAATGATTTTCCGTAAGCTGTGCGGTGAGCAGTTTCCAAATAATATTCTTGATTTAGGCTTCAGAAATTAGACTTGAGTAAATTAAATATTTACACCATCAATATTGTTATACTGTTCATCACTTGCTCGAAGTGGATGTTGTTGAGCCGTTCTACTAAAATGGTTCTTCAATTGAGTGTCCATTTTTTTTAAATACTACATTTTATGGTAGCATCACATTTTATTATATTAAGCTCAAAATAACGCTCTTTAATCCGATAATATATTGACGCATTTAACAACGATGAAGCGTTTAAAAATCATCGAAAATAAATAATTCGTCGACTAACGAAAATAATCTGCTATAGCTCAAAACCATATTTGATAAGCCATCGAACGGCAGATTCATTATTTTGGAGAAAAATGCTTGCGATAAAACGAAAATTCCTTTGTAAAATTACATTAGGAATGGTAACGTAAGTTATTTGAATCGCTCATCAACCCAATTTAACCACCAAAAAAATAACTGACAAGCGTAATAATTTAACATGACTTTCTACTTAGAAATTTATTCCGCCCGAAATTTAATGGATAAATTAAGAGATTTCTGACATTTCTTATTATTGATTAGAATTTAAATGAAAAGTATAAAATAGCTGATGAGCAGATAGACGAATTTCGGAGATACTTTCATTAATATGGGCATTTATATTCTGTATAACTATAACAAAGGACACAATTTATAATTTCTCGAATTGGATGGATTTAATTTTAGAACATTTTTTCGATTGTTATAGCTAACATTATACGGTGATGATTTTTGGATTTATTGTAATAGGTATATATTTAGAAAATTGTTTGTGCTTCGGGTTTGAAACAATGACAAAATTTCAGGTAACTAAAATGTCATTTCTGATTTAATGGGACATCAACTTTCATATAAATCATTAAAAATACGTAAACATTTATCCGTAGACCCGTGAAGAAAGTACGCACAGTATTAGAAGTAAAAAATTCGTCTTTCGGGATACAAAAAAAAATAAATGTTCGTATACGTGTTAAAGATATAAAGATAAAGATAAAAGAAGGTTTTTGGTTTCATCACTCCTCACGTAATTATATTTTTGAATTTAATTAATTTAAAAAATATCTTTTCTTCAGATTCTTCGATAAGCCACACCTTATGTAGCCGAACAACAAATAGTGACATTATTTCTTACTAAATTAAGCTACTAATTGTGGATTGAAGTTTCGACAAATTCGACGTAAAACATTGTTCTAAGCAAAAAATTGTTCTTCGGTATGTATGTAAGAAGGCAAAGATTTTAAAAAATAGCAATTTTCCTAACAAGTGCTTTAATGGAAATTTTGAGCAAAAATGTGTGAAAATTGGTACCCGAGCCGCAGGCGAGTGCTCATCGAGTGCGCAAAATTCCAGTTAAGTTACTGTGATGAATATAAGTATACAAAAGGTGATCTGTAGCAACAACTATATGTTTAGCTACGTTTTCGATCAACACAATATCTGAGAACTTTGTAAAATCAAAAATATTGGTCTGCCAATTCGTAATTTTCTTAACTGTACGTTTTTAGACGAGCTTTATAAAAACATTGGTGTATTTTGGAGGCATGCCGTCGAACAATTTGTTGCTAAAAATAATGTTTTACGTCGATTAAAAACAACTTGTCAAAACTTCAATCTCCCATTCCAATAAGTTTGTTTTGCATCCGATATCACTGAACAAAGTGGTCTTTAGATATAATAGGGCTATTCCCTTCATTTTATTTATGCTGGATATACGAGCGTGTCAAGTATATTTGAATATATCTCGTATATCCAGTATAATCGTATTAGCTTGACAAGTGCCACCTGGAAGAAAATGATATTTTTTACGCGACGAATTTTGATCAAAAAAAATGCCAGCGTGTAGCGCGAGATCTCAGGAGTCCGGCAAGGTAATTAGTTTTTTAATCAGATCAATATCTGCTGAGCGATAAGACTTTGGAAATACTTTGTGTTAAATGTGCAAAAAAGATTTTTTCCAAAGTCTTATCGCCCAGCAGATATTGGTCTGATTAAAAAACTAATTACCTTGCCGGACTCCTAAGATCTCGCGCTACACGCTGGCATTTTGTTTGATCAAAATACGTCGCGTAAAAAATATAATTCTCTTCCAGGTGGCAGTTGTCAAATTAATACGATTATACTCGATATACGAGATATATTCAAATGTACGCTCGTATGACCAGTATAAATAAAATGAAGGGAATAGCCCTAATGCATTTTCTACTCATTTAGTGAAGATTAGTGATCTTAATATTCAGGTTGTTCGTCACAATGAACTTTATTAAAAATACATCCAACAAATAGACGAACAATTTCTTTTGAATAATTGAGAGGTAAAGATGGCAACTGCATCTTTTATCTCATTTTTTTCTTCGTATTGTTGTCCACAGCTGTTGTCTGAACGCCTGGAGTGTATTCACAGGTGCAGGTGGTAGATTTTTTTTTGTTTAGTGTTACAAGCGTCTTTATAGCACACGGTATAGAAGGGAAGATCTAATAGTCGAAAATAGAAAATATTTCATCTTAACGAGATTATGGTGATTTACGTAGGTAAGTAAAAAACTAAAAACATAAAGGATGTTGCGAACGTCTCAAGCAACAATTATTTATTTATTCCAGTCGTACAAAGGACGATCAATTTATGCTTCGAATCAACGCACTTCAAGCAAAAGTGGTACTCTAAATAGGGTACTGAAACTTGACAGTGCTCCATACAAAATTTTACACTGTAAAAAGAGTGGTGATAAAATTTCATACAAAATAGTACTCTAGTTGGCAGCTGGCATTAATAGCACTTTTGCTTGAAGTGCGTTGTTCGAATTCATGTTAGCTACCACGGTTCATAAAATAAAACTGAAGTGTAAGGAGTGTTTGGAGGTGGTGAACAGAATTTTTCTTTAATTTGTTGATCTGTTTCAATTTATTTTTTCATTTGATATTCGTATTGAAAAACTCATAATGATATCATGTCGACTGTAATTAAAGTCAAGAACGTTCAGCGCTAAATTCATGAATTTGCGCAAATTTATTTCACGCCTTGTGAACAAACAATCAAAGCAGAAACGACACGCTAACACTGTGTATTTGGTGCATTGACACATGTTACATTGCTACATAGCTGATGTCAACGTTGCGAAGACACCACTTCAAGCTTGTAATATTTTATGGAGTGTCTATAGACCAACTGCTAAAAATGAACAGTATAAGAAAACCCCAGTAAAAGGATTTACTCTACGAAACTACAATAATACTAAACAAATTAAGAACTCAACACTTACACCCCAATACCAATGTGGAGCACAACCCCTAGATATTATATAAAAAATTCACTCAAAAAAAAGGTTTTAAGAAAACAAATCTCATGAGAAAATATAAAACTTCACTAATGGATGGTTATGGTGTTTCACATATTTCTATCCATGATTACATTGTACGTACATAGAAGTCATATGTGCAGAATAAAAACAAACAAAGTTTTCTGGAAAATTCGAGTCAGAAAAATCATAACAAAACCAAAGTTTGAAGAATAGAGAATAAGTTTGTAGAATAGGGGAACGGATGTTAAATTTGGACTGCGGCAAATAGTATACACATGAAGCATATTTACCTATTATTCATGCTGTAGAACCGAATAGCAAATTGATTTGTTTTACAAAAAAAGATGAGTGCACAATTGCGAAGTATTACGGGTGTGGGCTTAATGAATAAAGCTCGAACACAAACAGAGCTTTTAAAACAGTTTTTAAGTTTGTGAAAACAAACAACACGAAAACGGTGAATGGAAAATGTTGATGAGGAGGAATTAATGAATTCATTGTTACGAAGTTGGTGAAAGAGTTTAGCGCTCTGTTATGTTTATAAGCGTGCAACTATGATGCAGTTATTTTGAGGTCTTTTTAAAAATCAACAATGGCTTTATTATAACTTAATTGGTGCAATTTAATGTAACCACAATCATCAACATCATTCCGGTTTTTTTTTTAAATAAACTAATTGGATTTTATTAAAAGTCCCTCTGCAACATCATTTCCACAATCCCAAATAGCCAAACTGTTAAAAACCAATTTACCGTCGTGACCACAAACAACAAAGCACCCAACTGAATTAAAAGACGAAAAAAAAAATCAAACAAAACTCCACAATTTTACAACGACCAACTCTTGTTGCTGCTGCTACTTTTGGCCGAGGTAGCTAAAACCAACATTTTGTCAGCAATAAAGTTTTGCTTTGTCCGCATTTTACAAATTACAAAAAGATATTCACAAATTCACAAAAAGCGACATTGAAAAATTGAGTTTTCCTTTTGGTGTATGTTGTTGTATAGAGTCAATCGTATAATTCACTTCACCGAAAACATTGTATATTATAGTACACATCCATAATTGGAAGAGGGAAGAAATTCAAGCACGTCGACCATACCAGGCAATTGCTTTTCCATCGATCAACAGAACGTTTTAAACGAACAGACGTAGAATCGTCCGACAGCAAACGAATTACTATTGCGGTCTTTCGTTATATATTATACATTCAAGTGTGACTTATACACACCGCTAGGAGAATTAATTCAATTCCAAAAGAAAACATTGAAGACACAATTTAACCCCTTTCTGCTTGCAACAGTTTATACAGCACTGGGAGAAAATAGCTTTGCTTCAGTCCTTTACCGAATAGTCGCCCACATCAAGTGTTGCTTAACATTAATTTAACTCCGCACACACAACTTAATCCGAAATGAAAACTCTTAAAACATATGTGGCGATTTCTCTAAATCTAACGAGCTCTGCGGCTATAAAAGATCGCACCCCCTTTATTTTAATAAGGCATAATGTAAGTTCAACATTAAAGCGTATACAATATTTCTATGTAACAGCACCATTTATGCATACATACAGTATAATATACACAGCCTTTTTGGGACCCTTCTCTTTGCCTTGCCTGCTCCGGTTTGTTGCATAGATGAGTTAAATAGATTCAACTGAAAATCCATAAAAAAGGATAAACATAACAACAGCTTACATAATGTATAAAATGGAAATCTGCAGGATTTTCTTTTATCCCCATAGTTCCTCAAATGTTTTGCATATCCTCGATGTAATGTCGGCTTCGTAAATGTTTGGTTTTAAATATAGACTGAATTGTAAATAGAAACCGATTCTTTGGGGATAACAATATATTGCAATGGTTATATGGTAATATAATGAAGTTTCGACTGTTGTAACAGGACAAAATATTTTACATCAAAGCGAAACATATCCTTTATTCATTAACAGTAAAAATTGTTTTCGTCGTCTTGATGAGATTTATGTAGCGAATTGAACAGATGAATGGAAAATATTTCATATTCCTTCCTTAACAGAAAATCTAATTTCGGTTTTAGCTCGTACTCGTACTCATTCCCTAATGAACTGAAAGAGACATTTCAAGGAATGAAGTGTCTTATCTAGTCTAGATCATACTCTCAAGTGAAAATTTATAAACTTTTTCTCTGTCTTGCTTGTATCAACTGTGATAAAATCTTAAATATCGACTGCATGTATGTACTCATTTGATAAAAGAATTTTAATAAAAATCTAAAAATGTTCATGCATGCACTTAACTCACATAGACTGTGTAAGATTTCAGTGTTGCGACGTTTAAGAAAGTACGTGAATAAATTTATTTTTTTTTGTTTACATCGTCGGTTAACGCAAACGAGTGACTGTAAAGTCTGCGGATTAGAATTTTTAAAATGCTAAGCTAATTTTCTACATTTTCTTGACGTTTCTGTGAAAATATCGGTCGGATGCAGAAATAATACAATGATATCGTTAAGAAAATGTTCAGTGAACACGTGCCTGATACAATAAAAAAAAATTGATTAAATGTAATTGAATATCGAAAGTAGTGAAGACGCACGTGATATCCAAGCTTTCTCATGGATGTAATTAAATCAGAATAAACGGATAAAATTCTGAACATGTTCCATAAGTGTTCAATAGCTGGAGACAGAAAAATAAAAATTTGAGAAGAATAAGTACGATTCCGGTAAATGAAGCAAATGAACACCAGATCTGTGTTTCAAGATCGGAATCGCTCGTTCATCCAACGATGGAGTTTATTGTAGCAAACCAATGTTGACTACATTTTTATCTGTTATCGACGACAGCAACAAACTCGGGGCTAGTGTTTCCATTTATAGCAAAGCGTAGGTTAATGAAATAATGAAGTAATAGATTTTGCATCGTTAGGTAAAATGTAAAACAAAGTAATAGAATTAAAAATTAGATTTGCACAAGCTGCTTATAAGAGAACTTCAACAAGTGATACAAAATACACGTTGAACGAAAGAACCCTGTCACGTCTAATGAATATTATGTCAAATGTAAAAATTATAAATATTAAATACCAGCCACCCTTCTCTCATGAACTACACCTGGCACTCATTGTTAGCAAACCAATGTAATACGTCTACCGCAGTAAGTACTTACTTAATTAGTACTTTTCATCTGCGCATGGGTAAATTTTCTAGTATCCACTTGAGCGGCATGACTTTGACTAAATTATGCACAGTTTAGGTGTCTGAAACATATGTTGGCAAAAGGTAATATGTTCTCTGATGTTCAAGTTGGCGTTCAACGCATTTTTGAAGATTTTAAAATCTTTCAACATCACACAACTTGGAAAACTTGGAAAACTTTTTTTTTCCTTTTGACAAAACTAGCAAGAAGCTTGACACTCTTTCCACATCAAATGCATTAAATGGATCACAGTCTCGAGATTTGTGTACATCAAAATTAACAACGACAGAGCTTAGATTTTGATGACAACCGAAATTGAATTTTCAAGAATTCAATAACGCAACAAATTTTGGAAGAGATTATAACTAAAGTTTACAGTATCTGCATTTATAATAAACGAAATGAATTTGGTAGGATATAATATATACTTAGTGACGCATAGCGTATACGTGATTATAGAAATTTTCAATTAGACATATTTACCCAATAACCAAAATTACTACAGCAAAATGTAATTGAAATTTCGGAATCATACATTTTCAACTTACCTGTTTGTACTAGCAAACAGCTTCCATATATGGAATTATTTTACGTTGAGTGTTTTGTTGGATGTGCATTATATTCAGCATGAAATTCATAGAGACGAAATGGCGAGAAAATAGTAGGAGGTAAATATAATGTATGATGCGGGAACGGGGGAACGGGTACAGTTGCAGAACTTTGAGCGTAGTCCCATTGGGTCTTGAATTATATTCGGGAATAGAAAACGTGCGAATGTGTATTTAGTTAAATCTACTTTGCACATTGAACATACAAAGGAACAATTAGTGTGCTGTTTTATGTGCTTCGCTCACATGAAATACTGCAGTTTTGGAATATATTGACGCATTCGTGCATAAATTTTAGCTGAACAAACTTTTTTTTTATATAAATAATATTTACCTCACTTCAAATTCCGCAATAACTCATCCGTTGCTGTCGCTGAAACGATTTTCCATTATGCAACTGGCTCATGATTACAATTTGCTTATGTTTAAGGGGTTGCATTATTTTGTTAGACGTACAACATCTTCGTTTTTAGTGCCAACATTAAATGCACTTTCTCAGGTAACCTGAGTTATGTTGTTAAAATTGTACATTATCATTTCGGTGATTAAGGATTATGGGGGTCAAATTTCTGCCAGGGTCATAAATATTTCGATAAAGTTTTCAATATGAAAAAAAATTGCCTAATTTGTTCAGCGATGTTTCAGTTTCACGAGCTTTTATAGAAAAATACCAGCCCATGTATTCTTTGGGTGACGATTAGGATCAGCGCCACCATGCTCTTAACTCTAAGGTTAAACTGCTACAAAATTTCCAACAGTTAACAGAAACAGATAACGAAACTAAAGCAAGGCTACCTCTGAAAATACTGCACGGAAAATTCGTGGATTTCGATAAAGGCTGTGGAACTTATAATATAGCTGCAAGACTTATAAAAATATAGCTACTGAACGCATATTCTATTAATGTTGGTAATTTACGTGCAATATGAGTTATACAACTATATTATGGATCACACAGCTACATTATGCACCGACAACACATGTTATAGCTAGGATTTGCATATTGTGGCTGTGTACTCTATATCATAGCTGTGTAACGCATATTTGACGTATGAAAAATATAGCTATGGGCTGCATATCAGAAAATGTATGGGACCATGCATTCAAGTCATCCGTGCTGAATGCTGATGTTCAATGTTAATAGATAAAGAAAAATCGCACCAAAAAACTGTTCTAAAATAGCTTAGCTGATTATAATGAGGTTTCATCATCAGGTTAATGGTACCGCCTTCAATAGTTAGAATCCGTAGAAACACAGATGAATGAAAATATCAGAAATTTCACTACATTAGAAACGAATTAAGTAATTAGACAAGTATTGCTCCTAAAAATCAAAATCGTCATTTCACAGAAAATAATTGAATTGGCGATTCTTCACGCAGTTTCAATTCACTTTCTTTCAGAACCTAAAACCATTCTCCAAGTGACAACTGACAAAATGCTAAATATAAAAACTGCACACTTGAATTAGGTTGTGTGCCGCATAATATAGCTGCAGAATTTATATTGTGGTAGCAACGCTTCGAAATAAGAACGTGTTAAAGCACAAGCAAAGTTAGCACAACAGCAGCATAGGTGACGGTCGGATTCTCGGGTTAAGCATCAATCGGCGCGGTTAGTACTTAGATGGGTGACCGCAAAATTCATCAAAGTTTTGAAAAAAAAAAATTATTTTTCGTGATAGATTTGAAATGCGGCTCACAGCTATAATATAAGTTACACAGCTATTTTAACTACAGTCTTCGCAATATGCATTCCACAGCTATATGCCAAAAAATGGGGGTGCTAAGTCCACTTATAGATCTCACACGTATATTGGGATTTTCCGTGTGTAACATGAAGAGGATCCGCATCGTCTACGCATTGTTCAAAATTATCTTGTCATCTGTTACCGTCAGCATCGACAAAAATAATCTAAAATTTCTGGCTTATAAAATCTTATATGAAAATGTGTGGTAAAACAAACCCAAAACCACTTACAATGGAGGTGTGACGCAAGTCCTGTTATCCACTTACAAAAGAATTGGTGTAGGTGACGCTTACAGATTCGATACGCAAAAAGATATGCATAACAAATGGCAGCTGATGAGGAAAGCACGCGAAAGTTTGATCAACAAAAATCTAACCCGAAAAATTTTAGAAAGAAAATTATAACAAAAAATTTGCGTCAACAAGTGACGAAAATAAAAAATTTAACGAAATTCGATGATTTGACGAAATTTAAAAATTTAACGAAAATTCAAAATTTGACGAAAATCGAAAATTTGACGAAAATCGAAAATTTGACGAAAATAGAAAATTTGTCGAAAATCAAAAATTTATCGCCCTTAAAACGCTCATAGCTCCAAGATAAGTGACTTTTAAGGGAAAACATGAATACATGAAAACATTAATACGAGGTTTCTATCTGCCATATTTTCCGAATTATGGCTGACATAGCTCGAACTTAAGACGCTCATAGCTCCCAAATAAGTGACTTTTTAGGAAAATCATGAAACACGTGTCGACTAGAATGTGAAACTCTATAAATTTGTCTTGTAAACGAACTTTCTATCTGCCACATTTTCTGAGTTGGGTCCTATAGTGCAATAGTTTAAAACGCTCATAGCTCCGAAATTATAAGCTTTTATGAAAATTCCTTCAAATTAGTTTCTTAGAATTGCGTCCTTGACATACCATGAAAATTTCAGCCAAATCCATCGGTAAATTCAAAAGTTTCGTTGTAAGAAAGTGACAAAGGTTGGTAAAATTCATCAATTTCAAAATGTATGGAAATCAATTTCTTCATACAAATTTTCAAGTTTTGAAATTTAATATATCGGCCAAATCTTAACCTTATGAGGCGTTTAACTCGTATGGACGCCTAGATTACGAATAAAATAAGTAGGGGTAGTAGGAGCGGAGGGGGAAAAGTCAAAAAAGTTGTGTATATATCAGTCCTATGGAAAAAAATAGTTCGTCATATTTTTCAGTGTGAACGGACTTGCGTCACGGCCCTTCACTAACGTAGGGCCATGATGAAGTAAAAGACTTTGTTCTACTGAAAATATACCGAGTAAAAGAATTGATAATTGTACAGATGGTATGCTTACCGTCTGTGATAGGTAATACAAGCGACAATACCGGTATTCATATTTGAAAGTGTCATTCGGTATTCGAGTATTTGATATTGCGGTATTTCAAACGATTTCTTATGCTTTGCTACGGATTTTTACTGGCGAAATGTATTATTCGTTTACAGCTTTTTTGCTGGGAAAATTTTATAAAATGTAGCAAAAAGACGACTAGAATTAATTGCTTTTAGGAACGAGCAAAACTGTTTGTAGAAAAGCTACCACACTTTTCCTCTAAAGCACAAACAGTAAATCTTATTCTTAGTTCGTTTTCAGTCAGTATTAGGGCAGGTATAGATATGTGTAAGCTGAAGCGTATAAGCAGCTTTTATTTTAATTGTTTGCGTCTATCATTTAAGTGGATGGTATTTAAGGTTTAGTTAACAAACACAAATAATTAATACTCCTTCTCTGTGTGGTAGATGGTATATAATAATAAATAGTTCATTGTTTGTTCAAACCATTAGCAATCAAACTCGGAATTTGTCGAAACCTTATAAATACACTTTAAATCCACAAAACATCCAGAATCATTGTTTATATTAATAGATGCAGTGTTCGATAATACCACACAGATAACCCCTTGCAAAATATACAACTCTATACTAATGCTAAAATCGGTGAGTTCTGTACGTAGTACATACAATGTACACTACATATAGCACATATGATTTACTATTTGTTTAGATTATTATGTGCAGAAGGCGGAACACAATGCATATGATATGATAAAATATGGTTTACATCATATTTTATTGTATGTGTATGCAAATGCATATAAATATATGCATACATGTGTGTGTGTTAGAGGGGCTTATAATTTTATTATTGCAATCATCTGTGCTTTCAAGCTGTACATTTCAATCGGATTGAATACATAACGATAATTAAGCAGCTTATACGTATACATGTTGCTTCGACATAATACAGAGATTATTCTGGAGAAACTATGATATGCTAAAATAGCACCTGAAAATGGATATTGATGGGATTATGTCAATGTGGATTGAGGCTAAAGGACGAGATAGTACGAGATATAGATGTCTTATAAAGTGCTCCATTCACAACGTCTCATCACGGAGACAGTGCTATTTGCTTTTATCCGTATATAATTATTCTATAAATAGAACGTCTAAGAAATTACAACATCAGGTTTGTTCGAGTAACCTGTTCGTTAGTCAGGCGTGTTTCACAAACTTTTCCTAATCCAAACAATAATTTGATACACGATGAAACATATCAGTTTTTGCCACAAAATTCTGTCTGCTAGCTGAATAACGTTGTTCAGGCTGCTATGCATTAGAAGCCAAATTAGGGAATATAATGATACAACTCAGCAGAACATTTCCCTCTCATATATCCACAGTACATTCGTTTTGTTATGATATCACTCGTCTTGTTTTAATTAAATACCTTGCATAGTTTGTTAGTTTGTTTCGAAAATAGTTGGTGAAAAAAAAACGTTGCATAGAAGAAATTATAAAACAGCGAAGCTTTGCCATGCTGACGAGTATTTACAACAGAAATATGCAGCGATAGAAAATTTCATTTCACTCTTTATGCTTGTCGACACCAAAATTTCGCTTTTTTAATCGTTTTAATACCAGGACATCGGACGTTGATGAGTTTTTATTATTTTGTTTTTAATTGAAAGTGCATACAGTAACGCCTTGACAAAGTTTAAATTTGTTCTATTATTTTTTGTCACGACAGCAACCACGGGGGGGTTTTATATGGATGTTAAACATTGTCGATTGACTTTTGAGGCTCTTCGAGTGGTAGAATTTGAAAAATATGAAAGTAGAAGTGGAAGAAGGAACGGGGACTCAGAGGAATTTATTAAAGTATGTCATTACTTCTGGGAGAGTTCACTTCCGTTTTCCAATCAATGAGTTGAATGTGTGTGGTGAGGGTGTGCAAGGGATGATCGCGCTAGTATCAGAGGCAAGAGAGTCACTGTCGCCGGTCAAGATATCGTCAGATTTAGTTCTCAGAATTAGAGACCCTACCAAGAGACAATGAAGCCACGCTTGATTGGGTGCCGGGACATTATGGAACGATTGTGGAATTGTGGAACGAAAAAGCCAACGCACTGTGCAGAGATTGGAGCAATATGAAATTAATTGGAGCCGTGTCAGCTGTAGGAATATACGTGGAGATTGAAGCTCTGATGAAGAGGAAAACGGAAAGTATACACGAAAACAGGTGTGTAGCTCTGACTAGCTGCAGGCAATGGAAGGAATTTTTAGTCGGCCGGAACTTGATTACTTTTCAATTTAACTTTACGTTTTTGCAAACTTTAGATGCCTCTGTTACATAAATCTCGACTTTATAAATCTAGATGCATAATGCACATCGTGAACCTAATAATGGTCATAATTACAACTAGAGTCTAATAAACTATTTTGCACTCGATGCCACCAGTAACCAATTCGCTCAGTGTGCGAATAGCTGCATTATTATCAAGTGTCTATTCGCACAATACCATTTACGAAAAAATTAATTTGCAACAATTGCAAATTTCTCGCAAAATGTTTTGAAATCAGTAAAGGTAAGCGTTTCATTCATCAATTTAATTTCAAAGAAAAAATGCAAAAATTTAAACCAAAATAATGTGTAATGTGTGTAATGGAAAGTGGAACGTCAGCAGCTAATTAAAATTCAAACAAAATTCATTAAGCAAACTACACTTATCACTTTCAAAAAGTTCGACTGTATTTTCAAATGCGCGTTTCGGTTTGAGCTGGAATTTATCACATTTTACCATGATATATGTATTTTTTAATATATTCCAACAAGTTTTAATCTAAATAGTTTATTGCAAGTCGAAACATATGTCTAGTACGGTTAGTGGTTCATAGTTAGCAAAGTTTGCCGAACTTCATCGTCTATTGCTTCGTTTAAAAGTGTACCCGTATAGACTGTAGAAGAGTGATATGTGCATGCGATTTACATAAATTTCGAAAAATTATTAAATACTTTTTAGTTTTAGTCTTATATTTATAATGTTGGTTGCATATTAAATTATATAATTGGATTAAGATACTTAGTCCCATTTCGGCATCGAGAACTCTTTTAATTTTGCTTTTGTGCTTGCATAACAAATTTCCGAAAAGGAGTTTCTGTAATACTTTTACAGTTAAATAGCACGGTGTACGTGTGAAAATTAAGGTAACAGAAGTTGCTTGCTCGCTTGTAAGCCTCTTGTTATGAGTTCACTTTAATTGCTTCATTGTGTTCACAAATACTAGAGGAATTTCAATGATTAAAATAAAATATTAAAAAATTCATTTCCTACTTAACAGGCTTTTAAATAGTACTGTTTTAAAATTTCTACTTACACGCGAACCGCTAAATTTTACTTTGGCTTAATAAAATGCCACACAGTTGTGAAAATATTATTTAGTAATTTTCTTCAAGCGCCGTGAAATTCTATTAGTTGAATGTTATTTTACATTATGAGGTGACAACAAGAATGTTCACATAAATGTGTTTTTAATTAAAATTCTTAATTGTTCCATCCCTATTTACATTTCACTTGACGTAGACTGTTTTGAAACCGTAACGACGTAATAACATTTTCATCTAAAACCATGCATAACTGCTAAGGTATATCCCTAAATTACGTGCAAGACTCTTCACTTCCCTCTTATCGTAGAAAAGATGAAATGTACAAAATAATGTAACCATTTGGAACCAGCACGTG
Organism: Bradysia coprophila; assembly: GCF_014529535.1. Taxonomy (NCBI): domain Eukaryota; kingdom Metazoa; phylum Arthropoda; class Insecta; order Diptera; family Sciaridae; genus Bradysia; species Bradysia coprophila. The sequence continues at coordinate 8,198,190 of NC_050738.1, read as the reverse complement.
TGTATCGCTATGTAATCACTCAATCTGTTACTTCTTTTGTTTAGAGTACTTCTCACTCGATGATACTAAGTGTTTAATATCCAAATCAAACCTTACACATGAATAGTCACATATTGGGGGTACGTGCTTTTCTATTCTCCAGTGACCGATTTTTTAATGTTTCAACGGTCTTAAGGAAATAAGAAGTCTAAGGGTCGATTTTAGTGAATTTAAGAATTCGTAAATTGACAGGCGAAAGCTGCGCTAGTTTGGAATCCACAGGGAAACAGGAAGAGGGGTCGTCCAATGATTACTTGGAAAAGGACAATCATCGAAGAAGCCAAGATCCAAAAAAAAAAACTTGAAGCAATGTGAAAGCCTTGGCTTTGAATCGTGTGCGACGTAGGCAATTTGTTGGTGCCTTATGCTCCTCCGCGGAGTAGAACCAGATGATGATGATGAAATTGACAGTTGTCACTTGCATGCTAAGAGTGATCAGTGGTCCATACGATTCGTCAAGTTACGAATTCTAAAATTCACGAGAATCGGCGCTTTGAGGTACAGTGGAAATTCACATCGTAAATGCGACTAAAACTTTTAACTTTGGCTCAATGAGTAGATGAAAAATGGAATTTCGCGAGCAAAGAGCGATAAAAGGTCAAGTGATTCCATAGAGTATTTAGAGACTTAGTTTCGTCTCACAAATCTCAAAATTCACAGAGTTTTTATAATTTTTATGAATTAGGTGTTCCACAGCAATATGGGAACTTGTCAGGGAAGACTTTTTATAAACTCAACAAAAACTCAGCTATATAATCTAAACTCATGCCAGATTTTGACCAGATCGAATAGTTGTTTCTCTCCATCATTTTCTGTCGAAAAAATTAGCATCGGTCGGTAGATTAAAAGTCGCTCGCAATGAATTAACAAAAAAATAAATAAAATTTTCCAAACCAATTTCTAAAATTGCTTACAATAGTCAAATAAATTAAAAGGACTGAAACGATTTTGTTTTTAAATCTAGACTAAAATATTTAAATAAAAGTTTATACCAAATAGAGATAAGCCGGAAACGTATAATTTTCCCATTAATGTTGATGTAATATATGTAATGCTATGCTAATTACAATTTTTTCGTTCTTTTTCTTAAGTCCACGAAAGCCAAATTAATGGAACATCAATTAGAGCAGCAATTTAAGATATATTTGGCTTCTTCATTCTACTTATTGCGCTGATAGTAATCATCGACAACTATTATGCTAAGTGTTATCTATGCATAAAACAATGATACAATGGTACACATTTTTAAATGTTTATTTATTTTATTTTATTTGTATAAGCATTTCTAACCCGGGGCTAAGGCAAATTAATTCGTTAAACATTTTATTTAATATTATATCTAGCGTATGATGGTCGATTACGTTAATTATTCGAGTATTAAAAACCATTTCCATTTCATTTACTATTTTATGTGAAATTCTTTCCGAAATGGAAAATATATTTTTTTATTGTATGCGCTTAGCCTCACGCTTCGAATAGCTGGAATGGTAAAAGTTTCGGAATTTATTGAGAACATTATTATAAATCCATCGAAAACTATAAAGGAAGTCCGTAATTCAAAAATTGAAAAGTAAAACATTCCTTGATGGATTTACACACCATTCACACGATAATTATTCCATTAATTTTTTTTCCATTATTTTTCGAATTTCGACAATAATGCAGCATTAAATATACATTTAAGATTATGGATACAGTTTTGAATTTTTATATACTCGGTGGTATTCAACACTTACACCACTCAATTTATTGTGTATGATTGGAAAGAGTAGAAAGGATAGTGGAAAAAGTACCTACTAATTATAAAAGAATTAAATTGATTGAGCTGTTCGTTGATACATTTAACATTCCACGACGTGTACCGCGTTGATCCACTGAGAATCATTTGTCCATTTTTTCTTTTAATACCGCATCAATTGCGACAGTTAAATAACGAAGATACGTACATTCGTCGTCAATGAAATTTAGTTATGAATTTGTTTCGGCTGTTTCGTCAGCTTCAGTGCCGGACTGGCCACACTGAGAAGTACCCGAAGGGTTTTTGCATTTTCATATGATAAATGTGCCTTTTTCGAAAATTTTACGGGCCTTTTCCTAATTTCTGTGAAGCGATTTTTGGCAGCCAGTCCGGCTGTGTGGTCCATTAATAGACCAAAGAAAACTGTTCTCATGTCCTTATACGGTTTTCACCCGAATAAAGACGTATAAGCGTTTCTATTTGTATGAGTCAACCAGCTGAAAAACAGCTGAATCAAATTGTTGTCTAAATTTTTCCGACGTCAACTGGAAGGAAGATAATTGAACGAATTTCTAACCCATGCAAATAACCAAGAAAAATCGTTAAATGCTTGAATGAAAAATGCATATATTTTTCGTCTGAAGGAACTGAGCCAGACAAGGCAAATAATGATGCCACAATGGAACAATATTAAAAAGCTACGACCAGAACCAGAGTGTTCAGAACCAGAATTTTTCACTTTCGTTAATGGAATATCAAATAAATTATATGTTGAATAATGCACACATTACACACATATTCTCATATACATGTCTGTCAAGTACATAACACTCTCCTCTTTTGACAACTTTACAGGCATGATGAAGATAAATGATAATATCGGAGATGTTGGTTGCCGGTTACACCATTCTAAGATGGAAAACGGTGTCATCGAATGTGTAATTTTACCGATTTACTTATTTCGTATGCCTGGCGGATAAAAAAAGGTTTGACGATATTGAAAAAGAGACATTTTGAAAGGAATTGATCAAAGTCAGGTGTGATTTTGCAATAAATTGCTTGTTAATGTTTTCTTACGATGGTGTGTGTTTCGTTAGAATAACAATCAAGAAGCACATAGAAGGATGTCTGGTAAAATACGTCAGTGATAAATGTAAGTTCTTGCGCAAATAAAAGTTTTGCTGATTTGACTATGATCTCGTATTAATATATGAATGGATATGGATGGCTCATTGCCGAAAAAATTCGAAACAACTAGATAGGTCCCTAAAAAAATTCGAAACAACTAGATAGGTCCAAAGTATTGTGATCTGTTATCGACAACAATGATATAACTAAGTGAGGAGCTATGGATGTTGGCCTCTTATATACCAAATTAATGAAACTAATAAAATTACAGATTAATATTAACATGAGAAGTACTAGATGGAATGGAATTTTTATTTAAAGGGAAATTTATTTAGAATATTTTTTTCCATCAAATCGCTATATGTACAAATGTATATTATAGGTCTCAATCTTCAATTTTGATGGTAGAAATTCTCAAATTTTCTCAAGTCGATTTCTACATAAATAATTTTTCGCTGGAATTCATAAATCCAATGGAAGTTAGTTAAGCTATCAAAAATAAAGACAACGTTTCCATGATTTAATGTTTTCAATTACATTATTGTCGCTTTTATTTATGTACTAGAAAAACCGCTACAAATACATTCTAATATGGCGTGAACAGAGTTTTTTTTTGAAGAATAAAAGCTTAATTAAAGGTGAATTTCAGGAATCAGTAGAGTACGTTTTCACAGAATGAATATAAAAAGAGGGATAAAAACGAACATTAATAAGAAAATTTTATTTTCAGTTTTTAAAATCAGCATAAAGTTTGGGCGGAGAAATAAACACATAAGTTTAATAGGATAAACGTATTTTGAGGGAATTGTGTTTTTTAATTTAATGTGGTGTGTGTGTTCGTTTTTCCACGTTTTTACGGATTTTATGGCTTTTTCCTTAATCCACAGAAATAATAATTTTAAAAATTTGGTTTTACATTCGTTTGAAAGATTTTGGCGGGTACCTAATTCAATTATTTTGAATTCATGTTTCTGTAATAACATATTCTTACAGTTACAAGTTAAGTCTGGACCATCGGCTAAGCGTTACGTCCAAACTAAAAAGGTTGTCCCACAAAAAATACCTTTGCGAAAAAACCAAAAATTTCAAAAGTTGAAACAATCACCAGAAATTGTAATTAGTACATTGTACTACTTTCATGGACAGGTCAAGTCAGGTCATCACTTAATATGACTAAACTAAATACCAGGTATCGCAAACGATCGTAGCACCATCGTTTCCGTCCCTCAGGTACTTTCTTGAAGCTCAATGCTGTATAATCGACGTTATTCAGCCTCTTTTCCAATTTGTATGAATCTTGTCTTTTCAAAAGCTTACAAAAAAAAAGAAAAATAAAAAGTTTGAAAGTTTTGATCGAGTTTTTGATTTAAAAGTTATAAGGAACATGTGAAATTTTGCAATAGAATTTTTATATCGTTCCAAAGATTGACATTGCATATGAAAAAAAAAACTTTCTTATTTAAAAGTGACTAACTATACGATTTTGTTATGTAGCGTATGGTAAATTCTATTGAAAGAATGGAGTGTCTAATGGCTCACCTGGGCGAATAGCCTTTTTTATACTGACTGTCTGAATAGAGGCTGCAAATGTTTTTAATTTTTAAGTGTTTTTCATTTAACTGAAAATTTAGTGTGAACCATTGGCTTAAAGTTACCTCCGAAGTATGCAAAAGCTCTCTGAGAAAATTGAGGCGCCTAATTGAAATCTCGCCTAAACGTAGGTTAGGTGTGAATACAATTGACAGACCTGACAGCTGGTCCAACTTACATTATTGTACCCTCTCTTACTGTAGACATATAGCAACGCGAAAGAGACATAAATCTAATTTTTCTTTTGTTTTAATGTCAAACTTCACAGGAGAGCAAAAGAAAAAATTGAGTTAGATCTCTTCCGATTCGCTGTGTGTACCTAGAGCTTTGCAACCAACTTGTGCAAAAGTCCAGCAAAATCAACTTCATTGTCTTAGAAAGGAGAGTATCAGTCGATGTCGGCCTAAGGCTCATACATCGTTACCACACATATAGAAAGGAAAAAGTGTTATCCTCCACGAATAAATACTGTAGTAAAAGCAAGGCTTATTGGGAATTTTAATTTTGAAAAACTCCAAATAATTCTGAAAAAATTAAAAAATTAAAATTCACAAATAAAATTTCCAATAATAAGCCCTGCAAGAAAGAAATTTTCCTTTTGGCCGATTATTACAAGCTATTCGCCCGCGCGGGCAATTTGTATCGGTCGTCATAGAAATGTCTTATAAATAGGGATACTAGGAAAATCCACGAAAAATATTACAGAAAAATAAAATAAAACTTTCCGACTTCAATTTGTTTCAATAAACAACAGCAAGTAAATTTTCCTATGTAACATCTTATGTTTGTATTTTCTGCAAGTTCGACTTACTATATTATTTCTTCTTCCTTTTTGTTGTTTGCACAAATCAAAAATGTTTATATTGTTAAGTAAATGGAAATCATAAATTAAGTATTGAATCTTCCCTAATCAAAATACACGAAACGGGAAATGTTTGTATTATAACTCTATACAACGGTAAAGTTCGTATATACATAGTACAACAGTTTTTGAAAGTAAAAAGATTTTAGAACGCTTATACGATAATCTTTATATATATCGAAAATTTAGTACATATTTCTGTACATATATACTGATATTCAACGGTGCGGATATCGTACGCTTTTAATATCAATGTTGCAGCTAAGGTTAGAGAAATCTATAATTTATTGCAATCATGATATTAAATGGGAAAGCAGTGGAAATGGTGAATCTATTGTGGTTGGATCATATACCACATATGTAGACCTGAATTTAAACTCTCGTATATACCTACTTTGACGTGTAAAACTTTATGTAAAAGTTATATATTATATTGAATGTAGGTTATAAAATGAAGTTATCTCCAAATCCGATTTCCTTTGCCTTACAAAAGATATTGAGGTTTCAGTGAAACTTAAACTGGATGCACCAAACCATATTCAATTTCTTGGGACTAGCATCATTCAAAAACCTGAACCGATTTCAATAATTTTTTGAGCTATTTACAAGATGCGTAGTTTGACACCAATATGATGTCATTGGCATAACGTCTCGGGAAGATATAACCAAAAAGTGTTTGTTTGTGTTCGACTTCCCGTAGACTTGTTTCAAAATTACATTTTTTCATATAAAAACTGAAGATCGGTATCATTAGAAAACTACAGCATATGACTTCACGAGAAAAATACTTTTGGATCGATCAGGTTAGTTGGGTGAGTGAAGTAGGTGAAATCAGCTTTCCAGTGGTGATAAGTGTCATACTCGAATTTTAACTTGTCGAGGTTATCTCGAAAAATTTTGTAACCCTTTTTTTAAACGGTTTTGAGCCAAAGCAACATTTTCAGTGATTTTCAGTGGGGCAACAACCAAAAATTTCTGAAAAATAAATATTTCTGGCTATTAATGACCACCGAAAAATATCACTTTTATAGACATATCTCCCACAAAGTTTGGGCTACCAACCTCATATCAGGCTTAAACTGCGCGTCTTGACCGTAGCTTTCAGGGGAAAAAATTACCGAAATCAGTTTACATTTGGTGAAAATATTTCGAAAAGTCACAAACGTGTAACGCAACTAACCGCCGACTTCTTCGATCACTCAAGTCACACTTCGCAGGCCAAAAATTCCAATTCTTGTTGGCGTGAAAGCACTGGGTCTCATGAGTATTAGAAATTTTATAGATTGATTTGTTACCGCAAAACATAGCCAACACAGCTCATTTTATGCCTCAGAAATGACGAAATTTGTAACGCAACTAACCCTGGAGTTACCCTTATACGATTTAACAATCCGTATAAAGGTGTATAAGCATTGTTTGTGTGAGTGGACCAGCTGGAGGAGATAAGATTCTTGTCTTAATTTCACTGACATCGACTGTATTATATTGGTTTGAAAAAAGAAGCGGATCGGTTATTATATATCATAAGATTAATGAGGTCGCAAGTGACCACCGAGCTCCTTAAAAATTGATTTTTTTAATACCCACCCTACACGTCTATGATATTTCGTGGTGACTGTGCCGCTTTAACATTACATCATTAAATATTTACCCCTAGAGTGAATCCAATATATTTGGTGATTATATTTTGCAAATTTTGACGTTTTTATTTGAACAGATTTATTACCAATTTGGATAGCAATAATAATTGCAATTCAACGAAATTAATAAAAAAAATCAGAGACCAGCATTCAAAATCTATTAGAGGACATATATAGTGTCCTAGCTACCGCTACCAACGGTAATTAGTTTACCTATTCAAATGCAATTCTAAATCCACATATTGTATTATTATGTTGATGAATCAATTTGATAAAATTGAATTAAAATTATGGAATTCAATGTAATATTAATCTAAATAATGGATTCGTATTAATAATTTGATTGAATCAAAAGCACCACAACTAGAACCTTCACAATAAATTATATTCATCTAATATGGATATAGTTATAGCATCCTAAGTGTATACAAGGACTGAACTGGAAGCAATTTATTGGTCGCAATTTGAAAATATATATTTAATTCAATTGATCGGTACGACAAAGGCCGAATGCTATTCATCGAAAGATGGAAGAAATTTTATTTCATCAAAGAAATGGCAAAGCTTTTATGTCGAAAAGGAGTTTTTTTCTTTAATGACGCGCCACCGTTTAGTTCGTAATAATGTCAAGTGCTCGATTGAGGAAAGAAGTCAAATCTGAATGGTGGCATAGTGCAAACTGTGCGAAAACTACATTTCGATTTGAAAAGAGTTGAATTCAAAACAACTTTCATTAAGCAAATCGTAGAATATACTTTCAGACGTTCAAACATGATTCTAATCGAAACGTTAGGGAGCTGATAAAAGTTTTCTTCGACGTTTTTTTTTTCTTCTTCTGTGCGCAAACATTTTTAATTTTGTTGCATCTGAACACAATGGAAACAAGTTTTTGAATCTACAAAGTCTACTCAACTTTTGTCCTCTTTCAACAAACTTGACTATTCACAACACTTAATTCCATCTAGAGGCGAATGTATACAGTCTATTCTACATCATCCTATATATAGCGAAATCCATTTTAAAATCATCTCGCACACATAAAATGGTTACAATATAATTCTGGCAAACATTTTCAAAGTCAATTTTTCAGACTTTTTTCTATCGTCGAGACATTTTTTTTTCGAGTAGGTAACATACACACGATAAAGGTATGTGTATAAAAAAAACGTTGGAAAAATTACTATCATTAAGCAAATTATTATTATAGTCCCCAACATTTTCGTTAAATATGCATCATTTAAATGTAAAATAACATAAGATTCATTTTGTATATTTTAGTCGAGAGATGTGATTTTTTTGTGTGTTACAAATTATGAATCACAGCAGTTTTTTTCTTGGCTTTCTTAAAAACGATGTTGTATTTTATAATCTAAAGCGATAAAAATAATAGCTATAATAAACAATAGCAAATTTTATAATATTTTGATGAGTTTAATTCAAAGAAGCAATTTTAAACCGCAATTTTGTTTCGCTCGAACTATTGAAATGAACAGAACGGCCAGAATTGAAATGATTTCACAGAAAGACTTGCAAAAATTATATTACACGAAAAAAAGCATGGGGGCACATTATAAAGACAGTGTTTATGGCGTGTCACACAATATCGAAATAAACATTCATAATTGCGTCAGCATTAAAGGGCAAGTATGATCACGAAATGGCCAATTAGTCGTCATTAAAAGTTTTAAGGCTTTGAAATAGACTTTTCGAATTAAATCTAAGTATAAACAAATGTTGGGGCGCATGTGTAGAGTCTGACGGCCAGATAGGTCTCAGATGTCAAACGATAGAAAGAATCTGAAGTAATAAATTCGAAACTAAACGTCTTAAGTGTGTCGTTCATAACTCAACCATTAGAATTTCGCTTAGTGTCCGATACCGAATCTTGTACTTCTTTTGTTTAGTACTATATACGTTTTACAATATAAGAAAACCCTAGCCTGAGCTCATTTGTGACCTAGAGAGTGATTACGGCATCAATTCCCTTTTCTCCATTTTATCATAAAATTGTTATGTAAAATATACCGATAGAGTACGATTCACTATTTCCCTGAAGAATGTCGCTGCAACAAATCCAAAGTCAACAGAAAAATAATTGTTTTTTTCCCGAATTATTTTATCAGAGCAGTAAGCAAAATAGAAAGCACCGATAGAAAATAATAATTTACCGATTAAAAATACCGAAATACGATAAAATATAATAAATTACCGATAAATAATAATAAACTACCGATAGAAAATAATGAACTACCGATTAATAATAATGAATGATCGATAGAAAATAATAAGTTACCGACAAAAAATTAAAAATGATCGATAAAATGAACAATCTATCGGTATTTCAGGACTTTTTATCGGTAAAAACTTATCGGTAGTTTGAAATATTTTTATCGGTACTCGGGAATTTCGCTATCGGTACTTTATTATTTTTTATCGGTACCGTGTTTATCGGTCATTTATTATTTTTTATCGGTAGTTTTGAATTAATTTATCGGTTGAATATAATATCCCTTTCAAAACTAATTACTGTTACAGAGTCCTGAGGTCATGTGCTATACGATGACATTTTATTTGACTAAAATCCGTCGAGTAAAAGATTAATTATTTTTTGTTCACCCCGGATTTGTTGCAGCGACTTCTTTCGAAAAATGACGAACCGTACTCTATCGGGTTGAATTGAGAAAAGAGAACTGATGCCGTAAACCTTCTCCTACATTAAGGTCAATAATTTTTGTAAGATCCGTCTGATTCCATTACCCAAAGGCCACACTGACTCCACTGCAAAACGTCATTTATTAAATCAATCTGTATTTCCTTGCTGTTTTGGGAATTGAAGCGAGAATAACTCTAGGGTCTAATGAGAATATGTCAATTTAAATAAACACATAGAGGCTATTTTGGGCCTGATGATACCTATTTATATTATAAAATCCGCACATATTACACTTACCACAAATCCATATATACACTAATGAGAGAATGCCCTGCATATCCGTGGATATCCGATCTGAATCAATTAAATTTTATTTATAAAACAATTTAATGGATGAAAATGCATAAAGTGCAATAGAATGTTTCGAAAGGTCAGCAACAAAAGGATAATTCGTTTTTACCTCGAATTTATACTGTCTCTGAAATAGCATTAAAATGTCTGAATTCCGAAAAATGTTCGTCGAAATGATAAACCGTCACGCAAGGTAATATTTTCTTTTATGTTTTTTTTAAGTATTCGCTTGGGTTGAACTAATGCAGAATTAATGAGTTCACTGGCATAGTTATGAGTTGATTAAATTGTGGTAAACTTAAAATCGAAATGTGATATAGTCCTGCAACGAAAACATTAATTTCTCGTTTTTATTGCATTTTGAAAGGATTGATATCGTATGTGTGAAATTCAGACGTTAATGACTGTGCAGCGAACAGTTTAGTGAACACGAATGCACCAAGCATAACAGATTGCACGGAAATATTCAGAAATTCGTTTGCCACACCAAAATTATTAAAATTCGAAAAATTATTTTGTTTCACTTCTGCCTCTCTTTTGCTCTTCCGCTGGAATGATGAAAATTTGTATTGGTAACAGCTTTCTTCTTCAAAAAAGAATGCAAAACATAATTATTATTCCTAAGGTAATATTTACATTCCATCCCACACTCTTCTTAAGCTTGATGCTATGTAAGAAGCTTGCGTACGTCTCAGTTTGAATCTTTTATCGAAAATAATGAACTAAGTAAAATATGTGGTTAAAGCTAACAGATGCTAGCCTTAAGGCAGATATTATTAAACATAATCGTGTATTATAAGACATAAAAGCGGAATGTTTTACAGAGTTTAGTACAAGCTGTCGCCACACAAATAATTAAATTTCCTAATGATTTATATGATGTTTTCGTAACATCACTTCCACATAGATAATATAGGGTGAAACAATTAACATTTCGTGTGGCATATGTCATCGCTTCTTAGAGGTATTTCATAGCAGCAATGAAAATTGCTTAGGATGAGGCATAAATTGTTCCAAGTTCTGAAATTTGAATTTAATGTCATTCGGAAATTTTGGCGCCTACATGAGAATGATTATTAATGTTTCATGAAAGTTGGTGTTGCACTATTCAAATATGATGAGTTAACGAGGGATACACGAAAAAGGCATACAGAAATAGTTTTGTTGAACCGGAGGTGTGCAGTGGAGTGGGTTAGTTTTTCTTTTCTCTTTTTGCAGCAATAGGACGCAATGCCATATTATTCCGGTAGAAAAGAAGGTTCTTCACCTCATTACTTTTGGAGAAATTAATGAGAGAGTGAACGTATATGT